>NC_067145.1:57803740-58111240 GCF_903995435.1 Acomys russatus
TTCTTAAGGAATTTATGAAGGTTTTCTCATGAGCAACAAAAGTCACCAACTGCATGTAAGAGTGTTTTCTTATGCATGTAATTTTTATTAAGTGTTGATTGTTTACTTTGGAAGGCATTTATGAAGATTTAGAAGGAGTGGGGTCCTTTGAGTGTTCTGTGACATGTGACGGCATCTCCTCTGATTACCCCTCCCCGGACACAGCACCAATCGCTTGGCTCAGATCCTGTGTATTATGAATCTTTGGATACAGAGACCTTCATAGATTACTATAAAGACGTGAAAAGTGAAGGGGCCTAGAGAGATGGCTTAGCAGAGTGCTTGATGCTCTTGCCAAGGACCAGAGTTTGGTTCCCAGAATCCTTATCACGCAGCTTACTTCCATCTGTAACTCCAATGCCAAGGGTTCTGTGTTGTGGTTAATTTATCAGTATGGCCTAATAATGTTTATTATTAGTCCTATAATTATTATTACGGTGGTGTTTTCTAACCCTGTAGCAATCAATCAAAGCACAGACACCTGTTATATTTTAAAATAGCCTTAGTTAACCTGGGGCAGGGCAGATATTAATCCCTTAAACTACTTCCCATAGTGGGGCAGGTATAGGATACTTGCCCCAATCCCATGCCATCTGCTTCTAATAATTTCTATCAAGCTACCTCCCATCCATAATCCCAAATACTTGCTAATTATCATCATCTGGGCCAAGTCTCCATCCACGCTGGCCATATGCTTCTCTTCCACCTAACCCATGGTACAGCTTTCTTTCTCCTCTTGTCTCTTCTCTGGTGGTCTCTCCTCCTACCAAGATTCTCTCTGCCTCCCCAAGCTGTGGAACCTTAGCCACACCTATCTCATTTGCCCTGCCCAGGTGTGATGGCCTTTTATTGGTCAAACAGGTTAGGTTCTTAGGCAAGGTACAAGTGGGGCACAGAGACAGCAAGCAGTAATTGGCATTAAAATACATCAGACCAACCTCCAACAGTTTTGATATCCCTTCTGTCCTCCAAAGACTTTTGCATAAATGCATGTGTGTGCGCGTGTGCACACCTACATGCATGTGTGTGCGCGTGTGCACACTTACATGCCCGTGCACATACCCGTGCTCGTACACACAGGTGGATATACACAAAGTGAAAGTGCTCTTGTGATTCTGCAGACATTTATATTCTTCCCTCTTGACAAAGTGAAGAAGCATCATAAATTTACTTTAAATTGATTTTCTTTGCTTTTATGAGCTAGTGCCTCACTCTGTACCACAGACTGGAGCTAGAACTCAATGTGTAGTCCAGGCTTGCCTTATACTTACAGTCTTTCTGCCTCAGCCTCCCGGGTGATGGAATTATATGTCCAAGCCGCTACAGCTGGCAAGGGGAAGCAAGTGGGGGCAGTCACCCTTGACTGCACACGTGAAGAACAGAGGTCTACATTGGATATTTTCCTCCATAACATTGTATCTTATTTTTTAGACATGGTTCCTCGCTGAACCTGGAGCTAGCCAGTTCAGCTCAACTGGCTGGCCAGGTAGCCCCGGGACCCATCTCTGTTCACTCACCCATCTCCAGGCTTATAGACATTTGTACCACAGCTGGCTTTTTCTATGAGAGCTGGAGATCTGAATTGAAATCCTCGTGCTTTTGAGTGAAGCATTTTGCCACCAGAGTCATCTCCTCAGCCCCTCTGACGGAGAAGTTTTGAAGGAGTTCCTCTTCTCTGGTCTCCTGTTGACCAGAGATGAGTTGATTGGCTTTTGGGATGAGAGTGAGAGTACAGGCACAGCCCATGCCGACTGTCTAATTCTTAGAGTGGACTCTAGACCGGCACCATGGAATTCATTCAAAATCCACTTGAGATTTTTCAAATCCAAGAGAATAGATTCTCCAGTTGTTTTCTGTTGTTGTTGTTGTTTTGTTTTTCTGTACTGTGCATTTAATTGATGTGTTTGGAAATACAAGCTTTCTTCGAATCCGTTATTATTTCTGGGACAGACTGAAAATATATTTATTTAGCCATGACTACACATTCAGAGTGTGAAGTCCGGGATGACCTCCAGTTCAGCAAGATAAATTCTGATTTCCAGGATCCAGTCAACCTCTTCTCTAGCTGTGTGGCTGAGGAAGATAGTGAAATATGTTTTCTGGAGGAGGCAGGGAAGCCCCGGGGCTCACACATCAGGTTTCGGGGAGGAGTCAATGCTGGCTGGCATTGCTCATCCTACTGAACAGGAGTCAGGTTCAGATGTCCCCAGGGCAGCTTCAGGATCTCACAAGCACTAGGGTCGTGGACTCAACCAGTGACCGACCCAGGCGTTAGCCTGTTTGGTAGGAAAATAGGAGATTCTCACTGATAGATGCCATCACTTAATTGGGTAGCAAAGGCCCTGCTTTTCTATGAAGCTAATTCTTTTGGGGTTCAGATGAGTAACGGCCACCTTGAGTGTGTGGGGCTTCTGCAGCAAGCCTCTGGCCAGATCAACACGATGTAGCGCCACGCGAGTTGTTTTGGTTTGTGTAAATTTAAGCATGGCCAATGCAGGCATGCTGCCTCTCCCTTGGAAAAGTAATTTAGCCTGCAGAAAATAATTAAGTCCACAGTGTCTTGCAATAATTAGAAATTAGAAATGGGGAGGATTAATTATTTCCATCAGATTTCAGTCACTCAAGAAAAACGCTCAAAAGCGGGGTCCAGGCAGCTGCCGGGTTAAACTCGCGGTGCAATCCCCTTTCATATGCTTTCCTTTGTCCCTGCAGGATCACGCAGACTTGCGAAGCCATTTTTTCACAGTTGGGATGAAGCTGGAGACGTTGAATATAAGTGAGCCTTTTCATATCTGTCCTGCATCAGTGACCAAGGTGGGTCTTATCCTTCGCTCCTTGCTCTTTGCTCTGCAGTGGATCACGCTAAGTCTTCAAAGGTTGGCAGACGCAGTATGTGCCTACGAGGAGCACTTGGAGGAGGAATACCCAGTAAATAAGCCAAAGGGAGGTGGATAGCTGTCCTTCCCAGTGCTGCAGTAAGCTCTTTCTGAGAAAGGGGGCAGAGGACTCTAGCCAGATCCCTCCTTTTAGCACTGGACGAGTGACTTGTTCCTCTCTTATAGTTGTCGACTGGTAAGTTGTGTTTTACAAGCATTGCGAGGTTAGCTTAGTGGGCCAGGGAGGTGGCTCAGTGGATAAGAGGGATTGGAGTGCAACCATGAGAACTTGAGTCCAATCCCCCAGATCTGCTGTTAAAGTTTGGATGTTGCATGCCTGTATCCCAACACTGAGAGGGCAGAAACAGGACGATTACTGGGGTTTGCTCGGCCAGCCAGCCTAGTCAAATCCAACCAGCCAACCAACCACCACCAACAAAGAGCCCCATGACTGTGAGCTCCAGATTCAGGGAGAAATCCTGTTTCCAGGGAGTAAGGTGCAGCATGATGGATCAGGGCAGGGAGCAGCCTCCTCTGGCCGTGTGCACATGCACATGGCACGCACACACAAGTGCACATATAGGCATGTGCCACAGACACAAGCAAAACTAACTAGCTGCTCCTTCATGACCTCCATGTTTGTATTTAGAAAAGACCTGGAAGTAGTGAAAGCAGATTCTTACTTCCTTGTAAACCAGCATTTCTGCTCCCCAGCCCCCTCTCCCATACCCCCACCCCCATCCCACGCCCTCATTTGACTTCATTGGCCAAAGGAAGTGACATGTTTCTCAGATTGGCAGTCAAAATGAAATTCCTTTTCTGTGTAAAGTTTTTTTTTTTTTTATGCTGATCTGGTGGTTTTTGAAATTTATATGATTATTAAGATTATCTCTTCTTCATAAGAGAAATCCCAGATGGTCAAATTCAAATTGTGTAATTCCCACCTTAGATATCAACTTTGGCTAAGTGGTAGGAGACGCAGACAGGCTTAGCGTTTTTTAGCCAAACGCGTCTTTCAGTTAATGACCTTTTATATTCAGAGGATGAATTTGATTAAAGATTCAAGGTCAATTACATTTTAATTTTTACCTCCAAACAAAAGTGGATCAATTCTTTTTAAGTAACTCAAATATTATATTTGAACTCTTCCTTCCTTCCTCCCTCCCTTCCTCCCTCCTTTCCTTCCTTCCTTCCTTCCTCCCTCCCTCCCTTCCTTCCTCCCTTCCTTCCTTCCTGCCTCCCTCCCTCCCTCCCTCCCTCCCTCCCTTCCTTCCTTCCCATCTTTTTCATGATGTGGTATAAAATATCAGAAAATTAGTGGTAGTACTGTATTAAAAATCTGCGAACTAATTGTGATCATGACATGCAGCTCTCTTCTTTTTCTAAATATTTTTGCTATTCAGTGAGTACATTATCTTTGTAAATTAACTTATTAAGAGGAAAAGCCAATGTTCTTTGCTAGTTAATACTGCACTCCACGCTCAGCCGGCCCAGCTGCTTCCCCACCTATTAACAACCTTTGCTTGGAAACAGTGTTTCTGTCTGTCTTTGCTGTGTTTTTGGTAGCTGTTACCAATTTCCCCCAGATGGAAGAGTTGTTCCTCTGGCTTTACAATCTGGCCAAAAATTCCCTTTGTGCCAGAGTTCCGTGATGTAGGAATGGCAGCCACCCACTTTTCTGGGTATATGGACTTGTCTAAAATACCACAATGCCAGCTTCCTCTGATCTCTAGAAAATAGGCTGGTGGGATTAGTGCATTCAGCCCATAGCGGCCACATTTCTCACATTTTTATACCTTTAAATTATTGTGATATTCAGTGTTAGGCGGTGACACATTTCTTAAAGGTAGGCTCAAATATCGCTGTCAATTGGGATCGACTCTCAGTGATGGAGGTTGAGTTTTCACAATCACTTGCCCTTAAATCATCTCACTGGGAGAAGGAAGTATTTGCAGTTCTTCTGAAGCTCCATTTTCACATTACTTTTCTGTGCGCTCGCATTAGAGACGAAAGCCTTACACCTTCAGCCCCATACACGCCACGTTCTCCTTCTATTGCCATTTGGTATTTTAATGCATAAGCTGGACCGTGTGATCTTTATCTCAGAACCTCCAGAGATAGGTTCAAGGCACATCTTTATGTATGCTTTATTAGAGAATTCTTCATATAGAAGGTATTTACAATTAAATATATTTTCACCACAGGGGATACTTGGAGTAGATATGATTTTACTTCATTGTATTCATGTCTGAAATTCTCAAAAATACATTACATATATTTACCTAAATGCTGAAAACAATGTTTTAGATTATTTTGCTTGAGGATATAATGCACTGTGTTGTCATTACTTCTTACAATGGAAGTTTCACACATGCACCCCTTGGAGGTTTTTCTTCTTGACAGTCCCATTGACGATAGAATAAATGATATTAAAGCAAACAGATAAATGCAGAGGTGCCCAGTGTTAAATGACCAAGCTTTACCAGTGGAGCAGAGCTGGTTCTGGCATTTCAAACACTAGAAGAGGAGGTGTTAACAGTGCTGGGGCACGTGAAGCATACTGCATTGGCTAGCGTACGGGGTGCCGGAACTCAGAGTCAGGGCTTCTGTTTCCGTCACTTCTGCTTGTGTTTCTTCTGTCTCCGCTGGCTCCTAGCTGTGTGGCCTTAGGCGCTTCACTTCCCAGGCTCATGAGCTCTGTATCAGAGGGAACACAAAGCCATGGCTCTCATCCCTGGGAACATGACTCGTGATAGATGTGAGGGAACTTACTGAACCTTTCTCTGAAGTTTTCTCACATTAAGGCATAATTTGATGGAGTCTAGACATCTTTAGATCGGGTCCCACGGTGCTTAGATACTCCACTACCAGGATGTCTTAATGTGTATGGGGAATTGTGTGTACGCATGGTAGGACTGATGACCGTCATCCTGAAAATAGTTACTGAGTGGTCATAGGCATTGCACTGAGACAGAGACCGAGTCCTTGCTGTTGTCATCAGGTGTACATTATGCTGGAGGGTATCAGATAACAGGAAATTAATAAGTAGATAAATACAGTGTAGTGTAAGGCAAATGCTAAGGAGATGGATCCCAAGAAGGGGTTAATGAAACCTGGGGCTGGTGGGGGGGATGTGGTTTTATTCTTTTAGTTTTTGTTTTATGGCTATTTTGCCTGCATGTCTGTGGGCACACCATATGTATGTCTGCTGCTCACAGAAGCCAGAAGAGGGCACCAGATTCCCCTGGAAATGGAGTTACAGACAGGTGTGAGCCACCACGTGGGGGCTGGGAATTGAACTCAAACTTGGGACCTCTGAAAGAGCAGCTAGTGCTCTTCACCAGTGAACCATCTCTCCAGTCCTGAGAGAGTGGCTCTGAATACAGTCATCATCAGGAATTGTTTTCCTGAGCAAGCCCCCTTAGCTGGGCCGACAGACTGACATCACTGGAAGTGGCTTGTTCATTTTTATCATTGGCATTTTTCTAACACCCATCGTATATTCATATACAAAACATTTTCTGTGCCTCCGTGAATTATTTGATGAATAAAAGAAGTCACTGTCCTTGACGAACATCTGATATTTTGGTGGTGACAGGAATACGGAGTAAAGAAGGGTTCTTCTGCATGCTCGGTTTTCTCTCTGGCTACAGGATATTGCGTGTTAAAGGCTGTAATACACATGGGTTCAGAAGTCTCAATGGGCTGAAGTCAGAGGCATTGAAGGGCCTGGTGTGAGGAGGCCCTTCTTGTAGAGACTGAGGTGCCATTTTAGTCTTTTAATACCCAGTTTATTTTTCCCAGGACAAGAATTGGTCTGTCTCTCTGTCTATTTGCTTTTCTTCCATGTGAGACCCTTGCTTTATATTTCTAAGTCTTTACCTTTTGTTTTCAGTTTCTCACTTTCGTAAATTCAGTTATTTCTCTCTCTATGTATATGACCACCACCTTCTTACCCACTGCGTTAATTTAGTAATATGTACTGAAGTGCTGGATTGTGCTAAAATCAATTTGATATGTCATGTTCAGTGTCTTTGAAACAGTGTCAAGATTTGTATGTATAATACTGAGAACTTAACTTTTTCTTTTTTCTCTTCTTTCTTTCTTTCTTTCTTCTTCTTCTTCTTTTTTTTAGGTTTTTAACAGTCAATTTTTCCAAGTGACTATTGATGACCTAAGCCGTGAACCTAATAAACTCTCAATGCTGTGCCATGCAGATTCTTTGGGGATTTTGCCAGCACAGTGGTGCCTTAAAAACGGAGTCCACCTCACTCCTCCCAAAGGTTCGTAGCCTGTGGGAATTTGTGGGGTTGGAATGATCCAGGCTGGTGTCTTATTGTCTCTGAAATGATGTCATCATGTTTATACTACAAGTTTCAGCATGAATTGACATGTAATGGAAGCACAGAGTTCTTCTTCATTAGCTTCATTGACATTGATGTCACCAAGAGCTCCGCCCCTTGGAAGGTTTGTGGGGCTGGGATTGCAGCCTCCACGGTAAGGCGCTTCCTGTGCCAGCTGCTGTCTAGTTGCTTCTCTTGGATGCTGTGTAGCAAGTGGTCCAGGCAACAGTGCTACCAAGTGATTGAAGATAAAGCTATGAAAGTGTCTGAGAAGTCACTTTCTATGTACAGCAAAACGGCCATGGTGTATTCCTTTAGCCTTTAGTGTACTTTCTCCATTGCTCATATATGCTCAGGGCCCACAGATTTAACGTAATAACAGCTTATGAGAATTCACTTAATGCTGTAATATGATACCACAACCCACTTTATGTGCAACAGCGCACTTGGGGCCAGGTTACATTGGCATATTTTTAAATTGAGACCTAAGAACCTTATGCCTGACACCACCTTTGCAGTTTGTACTATGAGTTGTTGTTGGCTTCATGCCCAAGGGTTACTCCCGGGGACGACAGTACATGAAAAGTGAGGTCTTCCATGGTGGTGTCCTCAGACAGAAAAGGTAGGAAAGCCAGAAATACAAGACCATCCTCCACTACATAGTGAGTATAAGACCAGCTGGGCTAAGTGAAACCCGGACTCCGAAAAGAAATAAGCTAAATACTAAACAAAATGAAAGATAAGAATATCAGAGGGTATATAAAGTAAATAGCGGGAGAGAAAAGTGGAGAAAGATTAGAAAAATAAACTTAGTGGGGGTAGGTTGCTATGGACTACCTTAAACAAGTAGAGGCTTTACATGAACCATTTCAGATCCCTAAGGATTATGGGATAACTTCTGATGTCATGTTTGCTAGCTGGCTGTCAGGAGCAGAGCTGTGTCTGCCATTGACTGGTGCTGTGCCTGGCTTATCTGACACGTTGTTGGCCTTGCTGGGCTCTGACCCTCATTTTTCTCTGTACTCTTTTCCATGGAGGAAGTACTTTTGTGTATCTCCGTTTCAGCTGTCGACACTTCAGATTATAGCTTCGTGGTTATGTGGCCCAATGAGACAGCAGTGAACTTTCTTGTCAACATATGACGTTTCAGATTCAGTGTGTCCTCAAAATAGTGATAATGAGGCCACTTCATCACTCACAGGTCATATAATGTGCCATGCCAGAGAAACAAGGATTGGCGGGACAGACAAGGGCTGTGGTCTCCACGTCTGCTCCTGATGATGGTGGCAAAGGTTCTGGGCCCTGAGCCCTCTGGGTATTTCTGTTTGGGTTCATGTTGTGACCTGAACTAACTAGATCAAAAGCTTAAGTTTCAAAACTGTCACTCAGGACTTCACGGAAATCTCTGGGTAGCACCGAGAACCAAGTCAACAGCCAAACACTTATACATGTGTATACAAGCTTCTACTCTTGGTGGTTTATTGAAATTATAATTTTTCACTATAGAATTTCCATGTCTGGCCACTTGCACGTTTTGAAACCCATCTTCATCTTTGTCTGTCTTCTGCACTGGAGCATGTGGAATGGGCCCCAGTGATCAGAAGAGAGCCTAGATAGTGAAATGCCGCTTGGTTAGATTTCACCAATATCCCATAGTAATTCCACATATTTTAGGATCAATAAAGGACAAGCATTTATATGCTGACTTTGGCTACTTGATAAATTCATTGTGACATAGAGTTTAATGGATGTTCGTGTTATACAATTCTTGAATGCCTGTCCTCTGAAATATATGAAAAGTGGTTGTTGACGTATCTTCAATATTTATTAGGAAATGGGTGTAGCTATTTGGTTACTCACATTTATGATAGTAAAAAGATTATTGTGCATTAATGCAATTGAATTCTTAAACCTACAGTGATTCCACACATACATTTATAAAATGAATTATTTTCTATCCTAAGATTTTTGGTGTGTGTGTGTGTGTGTGTGTGTGTGTGTGTGTGTGTGTGTGTGTGTATGCAAGTACCCTGAGGACAGAAGAGTGCATTAGATTATCTGGAGCTGGAGTTAGAAGTATTTGTGCACATCCCTGTACAGATACTGGGAATTAGATTCTGATCTTTGCAATAATAGCAAGCTCTCTTAACTGCTGGCCCCTACCTAGCCAGGTCCAAGATTGTTTTTTTATTCATTACGTATACAGTGTTCTGCCTGCATGTATGCCTGCACACCAGAAGAGGGCACCAGATCTCACTATAGGTGATTATGAGCCACCCTGTGGTTGTTGGAAATCAAACTCAGGACCTCTGGAAGAGCAGTCGGTGCCCTTAATCTCTGTGCCGTCTCTGCAGCCACCCCAGCTTCAAGATTTTTTATACCTAATGACTCTTCAGCATTATAAGTTTTTTTTCTTCTGTCATCCAAATGCTTGTGACTGTTGGGTGAAATTATCTTAAGCAATTCTTAACTATTCCTTCCAAAGGCGAAACATGGCTTTCAGCAAAAATTGAAAACGAAAAGCAATGTTTCCTCATGGATTTGATAGGTTTTGTGTGTGTGTGTGTGTGTCTGTGTCTGTGTGTGTAGGATATTGAGTTATGGTAATTAGTACTTGCTAAGGAGAAAACCCCACTGGCAAACCTTTTAAACACTCAGGAAGTGACAAGAATCCTTAGTAAAAAAGAGCCAGGGGTGATCTGTACCTCTCTGCTGGCTATGTTGTCGCTTTACTGAAATAGATTTTTTTCCTTATTATTCAACACGTGTAAATTAAGGGACAGGGACTATGAATAGATGTAGTCTAAGGAAGATGCAAGGATTTGTGTGTATGAATGTACGGGTGTGCACTCACACAGGTGCATCTGGAGGCCAGAGTCAGTCTCAGTTACTGATATTGAGGGTCACTGTCCACCTGACTTTTTTTTGAACACATGTAATTTGTTTATTTATTGACATTTTAAAATACATTTTGATCATGCTTTCCTCCTTTCTGGACCTCCCTGATTCCTCATCCATCCAGCTCTGTATCCTTTCTTTTTCTCTGTCTTTAAAGAAAACAAGCAAGCAAGCAAGGAAACAAACAACACCAATCAAACCCCAAGAAACCCACAAAACCACCCAAAATCCCAAAGCAAAAAGAGCAGCAGCACTTAGGTTTGATGAGTTCTGAGAAACAAGTGTCCCCAGTCTCTGCTGTCACTGTGTGGGTGGGTGCAGTAGTATGGAATACAGACCAGGTAGTCTAAGTACCCTGCAGATGACACAGAGTGCAAAAGAGGCTGGATCTGTTAACCATAATATTTAAATCCTGTCCCATACAACACGAGGGATTTTAGCATTCAAGTGGAAGGTTTTCATATTCGAAATGGGTCTTTAAAAAATATCTCAGTTAAACCTAGGTCATTTTTCTCCCCAGGGGAACTCTAGGCTCAGCTGTGTTAAATGATTTCTGAAATCTTGAGAGGTTGTCTAAATTCCACCCTTATAATCTCAAATGAATGTTTTCCTGCATAACTGTACTACCCTTCGCCGCTGTTCCCATGGAAGTTAGGCATCTCCACACAACCCATCCTTCAGGGCAGCTGGGGTGGCCTTCCTCGGGGCTGGCAGATGTCAGTGGGCCCCAACTTTTGCATGAGCGATTGGTCTGTGCTTCAGAGCAGTTGGTGAATTACAGTTTGAAGGTGTAATTTTCCACATGTCGGTGGTTAGACCACGGTTGTGGTAATTAAAATGAATGTGGATTCAGAGGCGTTGATGCTGGTCGGTTTTGTAATGTGGTTTAGTGGCTTCCTTTTGAGGTAGTTCATTAAGTGTCTTATCTTACTGCGAGGCCTGGGAACCCTGTCGCAGGATATTTCAAACACCATCACATATTTTATTAATGTGTCAAAGGACAAGTTTTTTTTTTAAAGTTTGTTTTAAGCTTGAACATTGAGTTTATAGCCAGAATGCATAAGATGTAATATGCATATTCTCTAGAGATTTTTAAAGTTTTCTTGTGTGCTTAGGTTTCTGTGCAAACTGTGAATACTTCTTGCAATTGGATGTTGTTGCCTTGTCTCCGGCAGACTTTAGGTAGAAGGCAACATAGGAAAGAGGTGTGCCAAGAACGCAGATCTCTTTTTATGTTGTTTTGACTCTACTCCCTTTTAAAAGAGAAAGGAAAATGTATCTGCCCCAGATTCAAGAGACAAGACTTCTAAGCTGGGGTGGCAGGGAACTTTTCCGTGGTCTGCGTCAGGGTTTTACTGTTACACAAAGCAGTAGAGCCTAGGAGATTGAATCCTGCTATTTTAACCCCATAAAGGACTGTCAGTATTATAGGCCCTTCCAAAAGTGATTAAAATAAACAAGCAAAATAAGATAAAAGATGCACGGGCTGTCAACCTTTTGGACATGTGATATCAAAGATTAATTTTAGAATTCAAAGAGGGAGAATTCCAAAATGAGGGGATGGTTGGTGGAAAACATTAGATTTGTGTTGTAAAGTGTAGGAGCCAAGACTAAAGTAAACTTCTTATTTTGGCACTTTGCTACCCTTCTAGGTCAACCATTTAATAGACATATAAACTATTTAATATCATTTAGGAAGGAGAGGTGTGTTTAAGTTATTAACCGGGGCACAAAATAGTGTCTCAGTTCTAGTTTTCTTTCCCTAAAGAACCTGAGCCACTGGCAGTTGTCCTTAGTTCACGTTTTAAAAAATCCGCTTTATCAACTATTTGTCATATTATAGAGAATAATATGTAGACATTCACCCAGGCACAGTGCCATGATGCTGTAATCCCAGCACTTCGGAGAATCAGAAACTCAAATTCATGCCTAACGATACTGAGATTAGCCTGGAGTTCACTTGATACCCCTTTCTCTCTCTATATGCAGGTGTGTGTATGTACATATATGTGTGAACATGTATTTATATATGTATATAGCTACACACATGGATGATACTCAGTGGTCTATTCAAATGATGTTAATATTTTGCCAAATGTCATTTAGGGTTTTAGAGATTCTGATGGACTGGGCCGGTGTTGCAGTCACCAGGTAAAAGCACTTGCTGAGGAAAGCCAGGCACCCTGAGTTCTGTTATGCAGACCCTACAGCCTGGGCTCGCTCCCCAGAACTCACCACATACACATGGCATGGTGTGATTCTCTTGATTTTTTTTTTTTTTTTTTTGGCACCTAAAGATTTTCTTTTGGTTTTCATATTGCAATGTAATCAAGTTTTTAAAAAGTTATTCTTCCTCTGGCACTGGAGACAGAAACAGTGGCCTGATGAATAGATATGGAAAAAGAACTTTATTTCTCATCTTCTGTTTCATTCTCCACCAAAAAAGTCATTTTTAAGTGAAAAAAAGTTAAGAGGGCGAAGCTGGGTTGCTTTTAATATTGAAAATATTTCTAGTTGTTAAAAACTAAGAATTCTTTTGACTCTTTAAGATTTTTAAAGTGTTATATTTTTTCTGTCAACACCTGATATTTATATGATAATAGAGTCTATTTAGGGAGATATCTGTGTCTCCTAAGATAATTCTAAATAGTATGTTGATTTTGCTTTTGCATAGAGAAGTATTTCAATTGGCACACAGTGATCTGTACTAAATGCTCCTCGGCCTAATTCTTATTCTGTAAGATGAAGTGCTGTGGCTGGTGTTTATGCCAAATGGACCCCCTGGCCCCCGTCTCGTGCCTCACTTTCCCTTATTTTTCTGCACGATTCCATGAATATAAATAGGAAGAACTCGGAGGAAAATGGGTGAATGTACTGTTTTCAGTGACAAAGGAGCATCCTTCTCACTGCTCCCATTAGTTCCTGTCAGTTGATTTTTATGTGTGGAATATCAGCACATGGTCCTCCTAGACGCCAAAGCAGAGTCGCTTTGCGTGTGTCTATCATGACTGTACTATTAGAATTCTGTTCTCACCAGCTTATTCCATCCCAGCCTTACCATTTTTTTTCTTGCTGATGTGGGTTCACAGGTTCTTTTCTTTTTTCTTTTTGTTTCTTTCCTTTTTTTCTTCTTCTCGTTTTTCCAGACAGGGTTTCTCAGTGTAGCCTTGGCTGTCCTGAACTCACTTTGGAGACCAGGCTGGCCTCGAACTCATAGCAATCCGCCTGCCTCTGCCTCCCGAGTACTGGGATTAAAGGCATGGGCCACCACACCAGGTCCAGGCTCGTTTCTATGTAGGACCAGCCCCCATCTCTCCCTCCACAAGCTGTGTCCTCTTCCTAGGTTATGTGATGGTGATGTCTCTTCTCTTCCTTTTTTCCTTCCTTCCTTTCTTTTTTCCATGTATTTATATTTATTTATTTAACATAGCAGGCCCTCATGGTTGTGAAACAAGCACTTTACTGACCAGGTCATCTTTCCAGCCCAGCTGACCTTTTATATCGGTGCTGTCTTTGCTTTCTATCAGTGAAATTTGTGCCCCATAAAGGGAAGAGTTATGTCAGCTTTCTTCCCTTGTCTAACTGCACCTCACTCCCAGCATGCATGGGGTCAGTTTATTCTTTTTGTGGTTGAAGGAATAAATGTCTGGGATAGAGAAAGACTGACAATCCTGCAAGCTGACACCAACCATGCTTTGCCTTGTACTCTCTCTCCAGAAGAGTATTACCGTTCTTGCTTGCCAACAGACTTCAGAATGTGGGCATCTTTTAAGTTTTCTCCTTGTCAGGGCATGGAGAGATGGCTCAGTGGATAAGAGCACTGTCTGCTTTTCCAGAGGTCCTGAGTTCAATTTCCAGCCACCACATGGTGGTTCACAACCATCTGTAATGGAATCTGATGCCCTCTTCTGGAATGCAAGTGTACGTGCAGATAGAGCACTCATACATAAATAAAATCTTTAAAAAGAAAAAAAAAAAAAACCCCAAAACGATTCTCCTTGCGTAGCTAGCAGATGGCAAGCATGGTATCTTTCTGTTATTTTCTTATTCTTTTTAAAATTATTATTATGATGGCATGTTTTCATAGCCAGACTACACGAAAGAGGGGCTTTTCTTGTGTGTCTGCTTTATAATACAGTGAAATGCTACTTTAAGCTTTGCTGATAATCCTATTCTAAACCCCAGGCAAGAGGATACATTCTTAGGAATGGAACTTTGTCAGAAGAAATAACTCTTTATGCTTTAAGTTTTTCAAAGGCACTGTCCATTTGCACAGCCATACTTAATGGCTGCTTGATGTCTGTTAATTTGTACCACAAGGAAGCAGGTCATCAACCTCTTCCCCCTTGCACTCCGCACCATTTGGAATGTCTTCATTCAAAAGAAATAGCAATAAAGGCTTAAATACCTTTAATGGCTGTCATTCACGTTGGCTCCCTAGGCGGCTTCTTGAATTGTAATGGCTTAAGGGGTTTTATTTCTTCTTTATTTTTTTTCTCCTCTTTGCTGTTTTCTTCCCTCCCTCCTGGTTTAAAACGTGTTTTCCTGGCTGTGCTGAACCCAGGTCCTTGTTCTGTGTCTGTAGATGAATGGCGTAATTGACCCCTGTTGTCTCCATTATACAATCCATGGCGATTTGTTTTTTTATGTAGTAGTTATTTTCTTAGCCGCCTCAAAACTGCCTTACAAAAAGAGCTCATTATCAGCCCAAAGGAAAAGAATTTTAAATGGTGGAATGACTAACAACCCCTAAGAGAAGGGGGAGGAGAAGTCTAGCCCGTTCCAATGAGCGCGTTTTAGGGTCAAGATAATTAATTGCTACGTAGATGAAGCCCAGAAAGACTTGATTGTATCTAGAAATTATTAGATTTAAAATGGCTTCCCTACGGACACTGTTGCACTCTGGGTGTGTAGAGGATTGAATGCAGGTCCAAGATGGCACTCAGTGTGACGTTTTGCAGCCCATTGGACGTTGGCTGTAGAAAACCCAGCTAAGCATCTATATGTAACAGTGAGGCGCGACTTCTAACTAAGAAGTCAGAAACACACAAATAGAGTTTATACAGTTGCATGAGTGTCAGAAAATACTGGGTCCTGGAGGGATGGCTCGGTAGGTAAAGTGGTGTCTCTCAAACATGAGGACCGGAGGTTAGGTTTCAGGACCCACGTGGCCTGTGTCTGTAATCCCAGGGCGTTGGAGATAGGAACCGGCAAATCCCTGCAGGCGCTTCCATCAGCTAGCATAGGCTGCTTGGCGAGATCAGGGCACCGAGCACTCCTGTTTCAAACTAAATAAACAGAAAAAAATAAATCGCATCAAGAAGCAATAGGAGCCGGACATGGTGGCACACGTCTTTAATTCCAGCACTCTGGAGGCAGAGGCCAGTGGATCTGTGTGAGTTCGAGGCCA
The DNA here is from genome assembly GCF_903995435.1 of Acomys russatus. Lineage (NCBI taxonomy): Eukaryota > Metazoa > Chordata > Mammalia > Rodentia > Muridae > Acomys > Acomys russatus. The sequence continues at coordinate 57,819,307 of NC_067145.1, forward strand.
GCCTGGTCTACAAAACGAGTCTAGGACAGCCAGGGCTACACAGAGAAACCTTGTCTCAAAAAAACCAAAACAATAACAACAACAAAACAGAAGCAATAGGAAAGGCCGCTCTCTGCCCTTCACACACACATATTCCTTCATGATTACAAACTTGGACTTGAAAACATTTTGCCGTTCATCCATTTTGGATTTTCCAGGTACTTTGTGAGTGTATACTGTGGGTGTGATGGTGGCGGGAAGCCAGAAGATGGCCTCGTCACATGGATGCGTGGGCTTGAAGGGGGAAGGGGGTAGGCTGTCTGTCTGTTTTACTTTGATTAGGATGGATGAGCAGGCAGAACTACAGCCCGGCTAAGATGAAGGTCGTGTCGCCGTTAACTTCATTTAGTGCCCTCTCTTTGTCGGTTCAAGTTCATGTAAAATAAGTCTTTTAGAGATTTCTGAAACACATATTTGACACTAGTGCCCTGCATTCACATGGACGAACACACACACACACACATACACACACACACACACACACACACACAGTGCTGTTCTTCTCAGTGGCCTGTTGACAAGAGCCTCTCTAAGGCAGAAGGTTGGTACTAGCTTCGTTCTCTGGGTTTCAGGTCCCGGTGACAGCACGGCACCACTTATCTGTATTTAGGACATTCCAGTTTCTTAAGTGTTTCACTTAATCATCAAGGAAGCTCTAGCCCTGGCAAAGACTTCCCGCTTCGGTTCTGAACATATGTTTCTTATTACTTTCCGCTGAGACCCACAGCCAGGCTAGTCATTTGCCTGCAGTCCAGTTCGGCTAAGCCCATCTTCTCTGTTTCCCTCCTCGCAGGTTATTCTGGCCAGGACTATTACTGGGCGGATTGTTACAAGCAGCACGAAGCACCGCAGTTCTGCTTCAGAAACGTGAGTCTCCTTTCGTGTGCTCCTGTTTAAAGTCGTAGATGCTGTACCCTGTATGCTTTGGGTTTTTTGCTTGTTTGTTTGTTTGTTTGTTGTCCTATTTGGGGACCAAGACCACGAAGCCGCCATGGGTTTTGGACAAGCTTCATTTCATAACGTGCATGTTAGGGTAACACTGGGCTGCTCTGATTAAACCGACTGACAAATGCACGGTAGCTTGATCTTGTCAGAGCTTAGTTTCCACTTCTGGAAGAGTCGAGGACTCGAGTAGCTGTTCCTGTGAAGTTTATTAAAGTGTGTGCTATTGGGCTGGGGATGTAGCTTAGTCGGTAGAATGCTTTGCCTGGAGTGTATAAAGTGCCAGAATCATTTTTCCAGCCTCTCATGAACCAGGTGTAGTAGTGTATGCCTGTAATCCCAACCCTTTGTAGGTAAAGGCAGGAAGGCTAGAGGTTCAAAGCCATTCTCTGCTATGTAGTGAGTTCAAGGCTTCTAGCCCAGGCTATATGAAACCTTACTTTCAATAAACAAACAAACACAGACACACTTTCATTACAAGTAAGAGTCTATCTAAACCGCATTGGCTGTGCTTAGTTTTAACTATTACAGTACTGTCATTACAGCAGTCTTCTAGTAATGGGTAAGAGAATTTACTCAGTAGCAGGGTATAGTAAAGCAAGTTTGCTACAGCAGCTGGTAAACTGTTCCTTTAGGCTTCATCAGCCCTGGAGACTGTAGCGAGGGATAGGAAATATTACCTCCGTTTTAAAAATGAAGCGTGTATCCCTAAGTCTGTTCAACATACTTGCAGTTAGGAAAGTAAATCTCTTACGCTAAGAAGAAGTGGGACACTCTTTTATCTGAGACCTGCAGCTCCCACCCTGAGTAGCATTTCTAATCAAAAGACTTGCCCTGATCCTGTGTTCCCAGAGCCACTGAATCACAGTCCACCCACAGGGATGTCTGGATCGCAGGAATAGCAGGATCCAGAGAGCAAGAAAGGAAAGTGTTGGCTTCAGAGAAGCTTGTCTGAGCATAAGTCAAAACAAGATGATGAAAAACGAAGTAGTTTGATGACTGGGGTCATGTGTACTCTTAAACATGAGCAGCACAGGTGGAAATCGGGACTCCTTTGACTGACCTTTCAGTTAATGACAATCACGTTGTATAGAAGTAGTTTCTAGAGATGGGCGTCGTGGTACACATCCTTAATCCCAGCACTTGGGAGGCAGAGGCAGGAGGATTGCTGTGAGTTCGAGGCCAGCCTGGTCTACAAAGTGAGTCTAGGACAGCCAAGGCTACACAGAGAGACCCTGTCTTATGCACATCTTTGGGGGGGTGTTTTAAACTGTGTGATGGGGACAGGTATGGCTGTGTTCCAGTTTATCAAATCCAGTGACACATGGCTGTCTCAAAATCCACTGGCCTGTCTTTCATTGAGGACCATGCAAATAGCCCATGATACCTCAAATCTTTTTCAAGATTGTGCTTTCTATCTCATAAGAAAATATTTTTTCTCTGGTTCTTTATTTTTAGAAAGTAAAGTAACAGTGCTGGGATTCCTATAATATTCTGCCACTCATGGGTGCTGGGGATCTGAACTCAGGTCCTTATGCTTACATGGCAAACATTTCCCTACTGAGCCATCTCCCTAACTCCCAGAAAAATCTCCTTTTACCCAAGACTTGTCTACATGGCATTTCATTCTGGAGCAATTAGCCACATACCGGGTTGGCTTCAGAGCGACCAGGATTCAGTTACCAAGATTAAATCTGGCTTAATGAATTTGCTGGTGTATTCATTAGGAATGCTTTTGTTTCTGGCTCTCCGTTTATTTAATAGACAGGGGTGTTGTCTGCCTGCTGGCATATGCCTTGCATACTGGGACTCTGCTGAATTTGTTAGCTCACTACAAGTGCTCTTTAATGGAATGCTTATTATGAATTCATTTTTTTAATCACGCATCTCATGTGTACCAGAGGAGAGCGGCATGGAATTGGATGTGTGGAAGACATTTCCCTGGGGATGTTTTAACAGTCAGAGTTGGTTATAGGATGGATTGGCATAGCCAAATGCTCAGTAAAGGAAACTCAGAAGGAACAGTTTTGCTATTGATCCTTTATAAATTACCCTCAAGCAGTGAGAGGAAATGAAAAAAGGTTATGTGGCTGTAGCCTTTCTGTATTAAGTGAGATAAAATGCTTTTTAACTTCGAGGTTTTCACGCAGCCGTCCAGCTGTGCTATCAGAAAGAGGCTTCATACATAACTGTGTGAATGAGCTAGGGTGACTTGCAGGAAAAAATACTAAAAAATATCCTCTGAAAACATGTCTGCTTTCTATTTCCAGAGGAATGTGCAGGGAAGGAGCAAATTGACTTCTTTTTTAAACATGCAGGACATAATTTTTGTTCTGATTATATAAGGATACAATTGCCTTTTCAACTTCTTTTATAAAAAGATACTTAAATCTAAATGACTCTGATTTTTATCCCCCCAAGAGTCACATAACGATACAGTCGTTTATTGGTTTTAGGAATCTGTTTAGATGAGCTTATATATTTCAAAGTAGATACGTTTTTATAGTACTCGAGCATATTTGATTGCAATTTATAGTAGCTGCTGTTTGGGGAAAGTCACATTTATTTGAGAGTAATATTTGGTGAGAGGTTTGTTCATACTACTGAGAAAAACTCGTACAGAATTGATCCCTTTTGAAATAGCTACTTAACTCCAGACTCAGGACCCAAAGCATGTATCTGCGTGCAGCAGAGCATCGGTAAAACCAAGGGGACGTGTGGGAGGAGCAAGCAGTTGGAAAGAAAGACCATGGGCAGTGGTGAGATTTCCATACTCAGTGTGAGGACAGCCCAGGTTGACAACATTCAGGGCAACTGAAAGAGTTGTGTGAAACCCTTCCTCTTTCCGCCCTGATAAGTCAGACTGTAGAATCCAGGGAAACACACTGGAAAGACAACAGAAAACCAGGTAGAAGAGCCCAGAGTCCCGTTGATTAACTGCCACCTGCACGGTTGGTAAACTCTTGACTCATGGGTGTTTAGGAAGTCTCCAGTTAGCCTGGGTGAGGAGAGAAGAGAAGAATGGGCATTTAAACTGCTTCTAAAGAGACAGAGTTTGTAGTTGGAGTTCAACCAAGAAGATGGTTTGCTAAAACTGAAAATAAAAACAAAACCCCCATACCTCTAGGGGTCTAGCACAACCCAGAGTTACTGCGTCATAGATTTAGAACATACATGTTTCAGTCAAGAAGCTGTAGAAACCATGTTCCTTCTGAGAAGGAAGAAAAAGAAAGCAAGCCCAGCGTGATCCAGATGCTGGGATTGGCAGATAAGCACTGTACATCCTTTGGTGTACTGAAGCTCAGTGATGGGAAATGTGGTTCTCAGAGGAAAGTATCCTTACTGTGCACGTAAAGACAGGAAGTAGAAGCTGTTAAAGCTGGAAGCTCTAGAATTGGGAATGGTATCTGAGCTTAAAGGAATTCAACAGAACAGTTGAATAGCAGAGTGCAAACAAGAGTGCCTGACTGTGAATGTTGAAATTAGAGGAGATGAGACAGAGAGAAGGGGTGGGGGGAGGGAGAAAAGATATCAAGGAGGAATTGAATCGTAAGAAGCAATCTCCTCTGAGACCAAAGAACTAGAAGTGACTGAAGGAAAGTGAAAGCAGAACTTCCCCTAGGAAGATAGAATAACAAAGACACAGGAAACTAACGCCCAGCCTCGCAGTCCACAGGGGGCATGACAGTTAGGAGCATGGTGATGCTTCCGCTAATATGATGGTTAGTTTTAACTGTCAACTTGACTGGATCTGGGATCACCCAGAGAGAAAGCCTCAGGGATGAGCTGTCTTTATTGGGTTGGCCTGTGGTGGATTGTCTTGGTTGCCTTAACTGGTGTGGGAAGACACAGCCCTCTGTGGGCGGCATCATTCTTTGGGCTTGGTTCCTGGACCCTGTGAATGGGGAAAGTAAACTGAGGACAAGCATGAGTTTATCTCCTCTGCTCTAACTGTGCACATAATGTAACCAGCTGTTTCAGGTTCCTCCTGCCTTGACTTCCCAGATGTGATGGAGTTAAACAAATGCTTTTTGGTTGGGATGCTTTATCACAGCAGCATAAACCAAATGAAGACAACTAGGTACCTGCAGAATGGCTACATTTGGGGAAACCAGCAGGACCAGTGCTGCTGGGGAATTATAACCACTAGAGCACTTGTGGGAATGCAGAAGTGATTCAGCCGCTTTGGAAAACAAATACCTCAGAAAGCATAACACTTTACTTGTTATATAACCCAGCAATCCCGTTTTTAGAGAAATGGAAATTTACTGTGTAGGTTTGAGCTGGGGTTTCCCTCCCCCTGCTTTATATGGTCAAATCTGAACCCCTCAAAATGCAATGTCCTCAGACCAACCTGACCAGAATAATTTCTCATAAATGCGCCCTTCCCAGATCATTCTAGATTTTGGCAAGTTGACTTAAAAAAACTGACCATCAACTAAGTGAAAGAAGACAGACTCAAAAGGCTCCATAGGGTATTGTTCTCTCTATGCAATAATATAAAATAAATAGATGGAATTATAGAAACAAAAGTGACACTGATGGCCATTAGGAACTGAGTGTGAGGCCACACAGGGCTAGTGCAATGGTGTTTGGAGGAGGTGGTGAAGGTTCTGCATCATGACTGTAGTCACAGGCGCATATGGTTATGTGCCTTGGCTCAGCAGCTTTATCTCTATGGATCAGCCAGGACACATGAAGCAGTAGATTTAACATACATATCTTGGTGTGTGTGCGTGCATGCATGTGTAAGGTATGTGGATGTAAGTGTTCATGTTTCTAGTACGTGTGTGTGTGTGTGTGTGTGTGTGTGTGTGTGTGTGTGTGAGTGCTTGTACAGGCTTGAAGACAACCTCTGGTGCCATGCCTCAGCTGTGGTCCACCTTTTTTGTTTGTTTGTTTGTTTTTGTTTTTGTTTTAATGTAAAGCCTCCATTGGCCTGGAGCTCTCCAAGTAGGTTGGCTAGCTAGCAAGCCCTGGGGACCTGTCTGTCTCCTGCAGGAGTGCTAGGGTTGCAAATAAAGGCCACCACACCCTGCATTAAAAAATTAGTTTCTGGGCATTGAACTCAGTTGTTCTTGCTTCCTTGACGAGTACTTTTCTGACTGGTCTCTCTGTATCTCCCAGCTCCTACTATTAAAAAAAGTACAGCTCAATAGAAAAGTGAAGACAAAAGTAATTTAAGAAAAAAAATAAAGACAATTTTAGATAAATGGAAACTAAGGAATGCATCACCAACAGACACAGACCCATGCTATAAGCTAAAGGGCATTCTTTAAATGTCCTTTAAAAGAAAATGATACCAGATGGATACTCCATCTGCCTTGTTTAACACCCTAGGTATGATTTAGCAAGGAATATTGAAAAGTAGAAAAATGATGTGCGTTAGAAATCCTATAAAATTGAGTTTATATGGCATTAGCGGAAGAATGTGTCCATACCCTCATTCACTTAGGAAAAGTCTCGGGTACCCACAGTGTATGTGTTAATCACATTTCGGAGTTCCTGAAATAAGCAGTGAAGAATGAACGGTGCCTCACTTGTGAGCAGCGAAGAAAACAAGCCTGTAAACAAGCCTGTTTGTCTCACACGTGAAATGCAGTTGTGTCGCCCCCTCCACGGGCCAGCTCTGTGTTCACCCATTATCCTTTGCTGGCAACTGCTGACTCAGGCCTGCTGTGCTTCCTCTCTCAGACGTTACTCAGTCGGGGCTTCGCAAAGAACATGAAGCTTGAAGCTGTGAACCCATGGAATCCAGCAGAGCTGTGTGTGGCCTCCGTGGTCAGCGTGAAAGGGCGCCTGTTATGGCTCCATTTAGAAGGTATGTACAAGCAGCTGCTGTTCCGGAGAACTTGGGGGTCCTCTCCAGAGGGTGGGGTGCAGGAGGGTTCAGCACTCTCGTCAATGTCCCTCCTGTTACCCTTCTATTTGAACAGATCTTACATTATTCAGTGTTCTTAAATAAGTGAAACTAATCAAATACAAATTCATTCTGAGGCACTCATCTTAACTAATAATTTCATGGAATGAGATGCTGGCAAGATAATTATGTTTGGAACACACTGGTCTTTTTACATCTATGATTATAAAAGCTAATGTTGCAATTAAATTAATATGAGTCACTAAAAATGGTATTTGAGGTCTTGGTCATTATGAGAATAAAACGATATATTTGCATTTTAATGTGGGCAAAACCCTTCATTTTGGTTTCTTCTGTAGATATTTAATTTTTCCTCAAAATACAAATTGGAGAATGGTTTCTCTCTCCAAATACACTTAAGCTTTTTTTCTTCAGTGATGTTTGAACAGTTCTTTGCAGTTTATTTTGGAATATATATAAAGTTCACAGAGTAATGCATTATGGGAACAGAACATTATAGATTTAGGTAGAACATAGTGTTTTCTATGTGTTGTAATTTGATTTAGTAATAATTAAAGTAGATTCAGTCTCTAAGGCTTTCCAGTCTTTTCATAACACAACGACAGAGCTCAGGTGTTTGATGCCAATGCAAAACAATACAGATAGATGAGATCATAAAAATAATCCAGATCTCCTGGTGTATGCGTGGTTTACGTCTTCTTATGGCATGTTCCTGTCACGATTTGTCTTAGTTGCTTTTCTATTACTGTGATAAAACACCATGACTAAGGCAGCTTATAAAAAGAAAGCATTTGATTGGGCCTATGACATCAGAGAGTTAGAGGCAAAGGCAGCAGGGGGAGCAGCAGAGTTCACCTCTTGATCCACAGTCAGGAGGGCATGGGGATGGCAAGAGTCTTGAAACTCCAAAGCCTGCTCCCAGTGATGCACTTCCTCCGACAAGGTCATACCTCCTAATCCTTTTCAAGCAGTTCCACCAGCTAGGGACCATGAGCTGATGAGGGGCACTCCCGTTCAGACCAGCACACTATTGAAAAAGGACGTGCGGAAGGAAGGGGTAAAACTGGCACTAGTATCATAGGGTCCTCGTTTCCTGTGGAAGCAAGTCTGCAAATTGCATGACGAGTTCTCAGATTAGCTCATAGTCTTATAAACATGATAGTCACTTAAATTGGAAACCATGAAACAAGATCATCTTAGATGCCCTTGTAGCATTAATTTCCACACAATAGTGTAAACATGGCTGTAGTTTAGGTGTCAAAAGCCATCTGACTTAGTGATTCTGAGACTGCAGTTTGCCTTTTGGATTTCTAGGGAATGGCTTCCACTTGGAAGCACTCAAAACAAAGTCACAGGCACCATAGTGATGCTTTTGAGGTTACAAAGGGGACAACTTTGGTTTTCTTGCTACTTGTAGACTCAAATCAGTTGCTGTTGCTGTTGGAGGCGCGAGACCTCTCCAGTAGCTTTTCATCACTCACTTAACTTCTGTCTACATTTGCTGAGCTGCATTAATGAGACCAGCAATCTCTCTGCATTAACTGTAGAACAGAAATGGTGACGTTAGAAGCCTAGGCTTCCTCTTTATTATTTAACACATTATGGTTGAGATTCTGTGGCAGTCATTATTTATTTAGCAGTTTCTCCTTTCAGTATACTTTGCAGCTGTTAATTACCTAACACAAACAGCAGTAAGAGTGGCCTGATTTTTATAGCTGGAGAAACCAGGGAAGCCATTAAGATCTGCCTGGGGTTCATTTTCATCACTCTTGACATTTTCTGTTGGTTAATTCACTAGACACTGCAACTTTCTCCTTCTTGAAAGAGAGTGATGGACAACATTTAATGCATATTTAACACTTTTGACCATACTTCCCCCCTAATTTTCCCAAGATACAAATTTTGGGTTTTACAGGGGGAAAAAAATCTACCCAAAACACCAAACAAACAGACAAAAAAGACAAAATAAAACAACAACAGCAAGAAACCACCACCTCATGTCCAGTCTTATTTTTTTTACAGTGCTTTGTGTAATAATGAAAGCTAGGAAGTAAAAATTACCAAAAGATTTATCCATTTTCCAGACTTATTTCATATTGTTAATAAGTGCTTATAAGCAATTGGTTGAATATTTTCTAATGAATGTTGAGTGTTATATAGAATTATTACTCAAAATTTTGCCTCTGTCTCATTACTTAAAAGGTATTTGTTAAGCCCAGTGTGGTGGCACATGATTGTAATCCCAGCACTCGGGAGACAGAGGTAGGCAGATTGCTGTGAGTTCAAGGCCAGCCTGGTCTACAAAGTGAGTCCAGGACAGCCAAGGCTACACAGAGAAACCCTGTCTGGACAAACAAAAAACAAACAAAAATTTAAAAAAGGTATTTTTTTATGTAAGCATAAGGACCTGAATTTGGATTCCAAATGCCCATGTAAAAAGCTGATGCCGGGTGCGCCTGTCCTACAGTCCTGGGAGGCAGAGGCTTGTGGACTCTAGGGACACTCTAGCCAGCCAGTCCAGATGAGTTGGTAAGCTCAAGGCTCAGTGGAGAAACGTCATCTCAAAAAGTCAGGTGAACAGTGATAAACTAAAATACCCAACATTGTCCTTTGGCCTGTATGTGTGCTTATACATGTGTGTGCATGCATGCAGGTGTGTGTTACACATGCATATGGCATATATTAAATTCCAAGCTGTCTTTTTGGTTTTGCTTGAATTTTGTTTATTTTGTTTTGTTTGGACTTTGGGCTTAGAGGTACTTTCCTTCTAAAGTGACCACTCACTGGCCCCAATTTCTCTTTATTTTACAGTTTTCTCTATAGATAGCATCCCTGTCCCCAGTCTGGGGGATAAAATGGTACAGCTTCATTATGGTCACTTTGTGGCTATTAAATTACTTTATAGGATAGTGATTATTCTGATTACAGGCCATTTATTTGACACTTTAGATTTACAAAAGACTTTAAAACAATTTTATTAGTTATTTTAATGCATTAAATCAGTTTGAAGTCTTTTCAGTGAACGGCTGATGGACCACTTTTAGGTAATTAAAATGATCATTTCTATTTAATATTTGACTCTTTAGGAAGCCAGATCATTCTTTAAGTATCTTTAGAAGGTCTTTTGTTAAAAAGAGTTCAGTGAATACAGTATATGAGATTAATGTAATATTTTTAGTTCACACTGGAGAAAGATTCTAAGTCTCACAAACCATTGACTGGAAGAGAGATGTATTATAACAGGGCTTAGTGTCTGGGGATGGCTCTTGTATTGCCATCTCCCAGCTCATTATTCCAGCGTAGGTAATCCTATGCAAAGCTATGAGCGCCGCCCGTAGACAGTACTGCGCTTTCAGGTTTGATGCCCTTAGAATTGCAGCTGTGCGCTCGACCACATGCTCGTTTGCCAGTCTTATCATAAGCCAGGAAGCCTTACCCCATATCACTTGTGTTGCAGATATGACTTGGTCATCTACTTGTTTTCATGGCTCTTTCATCTTTAAGTGGGGTCATGTTGTTGCCCTGTCTTCCTTGGCTTCTCTTGCATCACCCACTTCTCCAGAATCCTTTCTTTTGGATACTTTATGAGATGCAAGTTTCCAGTCTCTTATCTAAAACATGGACCACAGAAGTCTGTAGGATTTTTGAATATTTGCTTATACATGAGATCTAAGTGTAAATGAGAAATCATACCCCATCACTCTTTGTCTCTATCTCTGTCTCTCTTACACACACACTCACATAGAGGAGTCTGAAAGTAATTTTAATAGACTGCCAAAAATAAGCACCTTCCATCCTGGATACTTTTCTTTATGAGGCGTCATAAAGGCACTCAGAAAGTTTCACATTTTGGATCATTTTGCATCCAGGGGGTTTGGGTTAGGGATGGTCTACCTATGCATCCATATGTAGAACTTTATTTCACCTTTCAAGGGAGACGCAGTGGAGTTCAGATCCCAGTTCCAGTGACTAAGGCATTGGCTTCTCAAGAAACGTAAATACCTTAGCAATGTGTCCAGAGTTGCACCCAAAAGAGATTTTAGTTGCAAAAAGTGTTGTGCCATGAAGGGATGGGATAAACATTGAGATGTAACAAGAATAAATTAATAAAAAAAAAAAAGAAAGAAAATAACAAAAAAAAAAGTGTTGTGCCTTTGAAAAGTTGTGGTAAACTGTAGTGTAAAGATTACTCTTTTCAACAAACGTTTAGAGGTGTCTAGGCATGTGGTGTTGAATTCATTCACATCACCGTGCAACATTCCCAGCATACATTTCCAGAACCTTTTTATCGTCAAAATGGAAGCTTTGTACCCATTCCACTAACCTCCCGTGGACTTCACTCTAGTCCTTGGGAGTTGCTATTCTACTAACTGTCTCTTTGAACTGTATAGAACCTCCGCCCCCATGTGGGTAGTCATACAATATATGTCTAAAGGCAGGTGTGTGCAGGATTTACTACTGCTACTACTACTTTTATGCTGTGTCATCCTTTTCCCCTGCATATGTGTAGCAGGGTGTATGTACATGTATTCATGTGTGTGTGGGTGTTCATGTGTGGTTGCATGTGTAGGCTAGAGAGTGGTTAGCCCTCCATCTTATATACTAAGGCAGATGCTCTCACTTGAATGCAGAGTTTGCTGATCCAGCTAGCCTAGTTAGCCGTCTCCTGCTGGCGTTCCCTTGCCACCTCTGCCAACGTGTCAGGGTCACAGGCAGGCCACCACGCCCAGGTAGTATTTTTGCGAGTGGCAGAGATCCAAACTTTGGTCCTTGCTTGTATGGCAAACACTTTACCGACTGATTCATCTCCTTAACCCTATCATGTCTCTTTGGTCTTCACAAACATGGCCACCTCATCATCGGCAAGATTACTGAGGTGTGAGCGCCTCAGTTTATCCACAATGAAAACATCAACTGTTAGAGTAGCCATTCCCACTCCTTATTTCTGAGTATTTAGACACTGGGATTCTAATTTTTTTTAAATTCCTGCAGCTTATTTTCTTTCACTGAACTGTTACTTGTGAACTGATGTGACTTTAAGCCACAAGAGATTGTATCAGTGTTTGAGCCACACAGCTACAGTCTGGGTGTTGCAGATGTAGGGAAGTCAGAATGCGGTTTCTGTTCAGTCATCAGTTTTCCCTCTTGCTGCTGTCCCGTTGTCCTTGCTGGTGGCATTTGTCCTCACAGTCACAATCATCTCAGAATTGATGACAGGAGGAGCATAGGAATACTAAAAGTATATAAAATCTATCTGGTCTTAAAGATTTTCTTAGAAGCATCCTCAGTGACAGAAACGGCAATTTCATTGGCTAAAACGAGATCATGTGACCACGACAGTTCCTTAGTAGTTTTGTTTCTGGTTTCTGTTGGAAGAGATGATGTGTAATTTTTGGGTAGCCAGTCTAGAGAGTTTGGTACATTCATTGGATCCACGTGTCACTGTGCCACATTTATGACTCATTATAAGTTGAAGATGCTGCAAAAAAGCTTCAGGAGAAGGTGCTGAAGACAGAGAAAGCTGGAGGATCCCATGAAAAGGATTCTGTTAAATGATACCCACATATAAGTGAGAAGGGACCAGGGACAGAGGTACAGATGGAATCTTGGGAAAATAAGCCACATTTGCATTTCTCCTTGCCAATAACTCTGCCGTGCATACCTATCTCTAAAAGCCCCATGCTCGGTGTCCTTGATCTTGATGATGCTCTTGATTGTAGCCTTGTAAATTCTTGATTATAACATTGCTTTGGGGGGCTAAAAGAGCAGAACACTCACTGGTATTTGTTAATTTTCTTACTAAGGACAGCTCCCTAGTCCTTAGTAAGATCTTGAAGCAGATTGGCTGAGATTGGTCATGGAATTGTGTCTAGGCCTAGAATTTCTGATGCTATAAAGAACAGACCGTTTGAATTAATGGTGGCTTCTCCTCCCCCTAGATGATAATCAACTTTTATATACATAACAAGCTTTATTCTGGCTCAGTGTTGGAAAGTCCATGACTGACTGTCCTCATTGTCTAGGTCCTCACTAAGGAACTACACATCCTTACCCTGACTAGGCTTCTTCACTTGCTAAGGATGCTGGTGTTCTGGGCAAGGGTAGTGGAAGGGTGCTGGGCTTGTTCTTTCTTCTGTCGTAAGAGGCTCAGTTTGGTCTCCACTCCTTGCTTTGTTGTTTGAAAAGTGTTTCTCTGTGATTATTTCTGATTCTCCATCTTTGGGTTGTTTCCAGTTCTGTCTCCTTTGCACCATTTATCCGTCCTCAGGTTCTTTCCAGGTTGGCCTTTGAGACAGTGTTATTTCTCACTGCCCTGGAGCTTAGAGATCTGTGTGCCTCTGCCTTCCCAACACTGAGATTACAAACATAAGCTGCCCTGCCTGGTTTAAAAAACAAAACAAAACTAACAAACAGAAATAACGAACACACATGGGTTTGGAGCCTTGTGCCTTCAAAGCAAGCACATTACTGACTGATCCATCTTCCTACAGGGCTCCTGTCTCCATCAATAGGTGGCGTGCTTCTAAACTAAGAGCTTCCACTTATTAACCCACACACTCAGATTACACAGTATCTTCCTAAGCATGAGGAAGGATGGGGTCATAAGTCAGGGAGCTAATATTGGAGTGGTGCTATTTTGTGTTTGGGTCCCGGTGCTCACTTTGATTTTGGGGGGAGGGAAGGCAGAGAAGAATCTGATTTAAAATTCTGTAGGAACTGTGTGATAACGTGGGTTGGGTAACAGTGGTGGTTTTTTTTGTTTGTTTGTTTGTTTGTTTGTTTTGTTTTTTTTTTATCATAAATGCCAGTGAGGACATCAAGGCAAGTAGATTCAGGGAGTCACTTGCTATTAATAGAGCTCTTATTTTTTTAAATTATTTTTTATTATTTTATTTATTTATTTTTGGTTCTTGGTTTGAGAATTTTTCCCTCCAAGCATTGTTCATTTCTGTTCCTTTTTTCTCTTCTTCTTGAGAACTATTGATTTCTTGTAGAATTTTCTTCTGCTAACTAGTGGGATGTGTTCCAAATTCGTTCTCTCTGTAGCCAGAGCTTCTTCATGCTTCAGCTACCATTGTAGATTTCTGCTCTTTTCTCAAAATTTCCCAGCTGTGATGATGTTGGCTTGCCACAGGACACAGTTGTAGTTAGGAGACAGACTGTGGTGTTAGACATAGCTCATGAAACAAAAGAAGATTTTTCTATAGAAAAGCATTTTGTGTGACACAGTTAGCATCTGCAGGTCACACACTGAGATGAAAATAAACGCATCTAGTGTCCGGGAGATGATTCAGGTAGAAGGTATTCGCCACAAAGGCACAAGAATCCTTGTTTGATACCCAGAAAAGAACCCGAGAACAGTGGTGTGTGTGTGTTCAGCCCCAGTGTGGGGAGACAAGAGTCAGCTGGCTCCCCAAGGCTCACTGGCCTACGTAGGACCTCAGGGCTGAGACCTCCGAAGGTGTGCGTGGCCTGAAGAATGACACCAGCTGGAAGTTGACGTCTTGCCTTCACATGGAAGAACACACACATGAAACTGCACATACACAAGCACAAACACACACACACACACATACACACATACATACACATGTACATAAGTGCAAAAATGAGCTAGTCAAAGCTGAGAGGCAAACCCATTCTCTCAGGAAATTGCCTTATCTCTCTGTTCCGAAGCAGTGGTTCCTCTGTAGTTGTTTCTTTTGGCTATAATGTTTGCTTTTATTTAGTTGACAGTTACTCTTTGCTTGGTGTGGAACGAATTCTGTCATGGTGGTTTGCAAGCTGTACCACATGCCTTTAATTTCATAGCTACTCTTGGGAAAGGGGACATCTGGTCCCTTTTCGAACATATCTGGCTCTGATTCAATTTTTTCTAGAATCCTCTTCCCTCCCCATTTTTAGGGTAGTGTATATCTTTTTTTCAAACTTCTATTTTAATTGAACTATCTTAGACTCTGTAAGTAATTTCAACCTGTGTACTCGTTTTTGGACGACAGACTAAAGCCATCCTTTATACTATTATACTTTTTTAAATGTTTGCAGGAATGTATTTCTAAGTCTTAGGGATGCTGTCTTGTGCGTGTGTGCTTCTTTTTGATACCCATTATTTTGGTTTCTTCCCATGCAGGTCTGCAGAGGCCAATGCCAGAGGTCATTGTGGATATGGATTCCATGGATATCTTCCCTGTGGGCTGGTGTGAAGCGAATTCTTACCCTTTGACTACACCGCACAAAGCAGCCTGTAAGTGTTGCCAAGTGGAATGAGATAATCAACACACAGTGTCCATATTCTTGGTGACTCAATGGGCGATTTGGTACAGGAGGTTGTGACAATAATGGTTTCAGGTGTTCTGAGGTATGCCTATATTGTTATTAATTTAATTAGTCTTTATGTGCCGGCATCAGATGAACATTTGGACATATTTTATAAGTGACAGTCAGGAAGCAAATGAAGGATGCTACTCAGTCCATTGTTTTGATGGGGAAAGCTTAGAATAGACATCATATTAAACCCCTGGCCCCCATTTTTTGAGATGGTCTCCCTATGTAACCCTTGCCAGAGATTTGCTGACTTCTGCCTCCCAATAGCTGGGACTAAAGGCATGGACCGACATCATATTTTTCTATTATCATTTTATAGGGGACCCTGGTTCTTTTCATGTAGTTTACCATGAAGGAATTATTATGGCCAGAGAGATGGGTCAGTAGGGAGCTATTACTGTTCATGCGTAAGAACCAAACTCCTCACACCCAGGTAAGAAGCTAGGTGTGGCTACACGTGCTGATAACGCCTGGATTAGGAAGTAATGATTGGTGGATCCAAGGAACTTGCTGGCTGGCCAGCGTAGCCAAGCAGGCAAGCTTCAGTTCGGTGAGAGATGATAAAGGAAGGCACTGGACGTCATCCTCTGGCCTGCACGTGCGGCTTGGTACACATGTTCCGGCACTACACACATATCCCAAAGATATAAAAATCAAAGAATCAAACCTGATCTCAGCAATTTTCTGACCTACATACTCTGAGCATAGAGTACTAGGGATAACTAAGCAATGTTTGAATTTAACAATTATGTGACTTCACATTCTTTTGATGCCCAAAATACCAAAGAATGTCACTTTTGCTAATTTACCAATCTAGAAGATTCTCAGTTTGTAACCAGATATCTTGAATCCGATATCTTGAGGTGGGGACCCAGCAATCTGTGTTCCCATAAGATACATGAAGCGTGCAAAAATGAGTACCATTGTCCACGACTGCAAGTTCATACTGTCTGTGTGCATCATGTTAAGTAGCTAAACTAAAGCCAAACATCCAAATACATAAAGCTATTTTAACATTTTTTTTTCATGGGTCCTTCCCCTCCAAATTTCACTGCTTAAAAATCTTCCGGCCAAATGTATCTTTGCAGTTATTTCTCCTTAATGTACCTGCTATTTAAATAGTATGAATCATTAAAGATAATAGGCTTCACCCTTTAGTTAAAGAGATAATATTTGAGGAAAGGGAGAGGGGGAAGCACTTCCCTGTAAGCAAGAAGACCTGAGTTTGGAACCCAGGCTCTATAGAGAGCCAGAGTCAATGGTACACATTCATAATCCCAGCGCCTCTGGGATGAGGTGGGAGGTGCAGACAGGGGAGTCCCCAGGAGCTCACAGACCAGCAGCCTGGTGTATGTAGCACTGAACACGAGACACTGTGAACAGCGACTGACATCTAACGCTGTCCTCTGACTTCCACATGACTTCTGCCATGTCATACACATGCCTACCCAACACACACACACACATGCACACACATGCACACACACGCACACACACACACACAGGCACACGCATACACACACAGAGACAGAGAGACAGAGACAGAGAGACAGAGAGAGTGAGACTGAGACTCCCCACAGGCAGATTTTCTCTTGTTTACTTTGGTGTCAGCCTTACTTCTCTGCACTCCTCCGTTCTGTGCTTTGCTTCTGGACACCCTCAGAGCGTTGTTGTGAACAAAGTCCCTCAGAGGTGCTGTCACATCTCTGATATCCACAGGTTTCTAAGTGTCCTTAGCATTCACCTGGAGAAGACTAGAACCTTCTTGTGCCTGACT
Source organism: Acomys russatus (assembly GCF_903995435.1). Classification (NCBI taxonomy): domain Eukaryota; kingdom Metazoa; phylum Chordata; class Mammalia; order Rodentia; family Muridae; genus Acomys; species Acomys russatus. Next base: position 57,836,271 of record NC_067145.1, read on the forward strand.
GGTGGCTGTATTACCTGAGCAGTTGGGTGATGGGGAGAGTGCTTTTAATTCTTGATGAGGAGGTTATGATAATTCTTCCACAGTTGAGTTTTAGCCATGACTAACTAGATGGACTCACTGCATAATATCTTCCCTAGGATCCGTTATAGAGCTTTTACTGTCCCTTAAACAGCCTTGTGCCCCGCACCCTACCCCTAATCAACAAGAGAAGCTGCAAAATCTTTTACTTCCTCTGGAGAGAAGTCACCTGTTGCTTAAAATGAACACAGTATTTTTTTTCTAAATTAAATTTAGTATAATAAAGTCACAGTGAGAGTAGCTGCTACTTAGAAGTTAGAAGTTGTTACTAGTTTGGGAGCATAGTCAAGCCCTTTGAATGCATTTTTTCCTGGTTTTTCTTTTTCATATTTTCATGCACGTACACATTTCATGTTTGCTATTGTCGCTATACCCCCTGTCCTCCCTTTATTTATCCTTTTCCTTTCCATTAGGCCCCCCTTTCTTTCCCTAGTTCACGTCTACTTTCATTCGGTATTTACATACATGGTTCTATATAAATATAAAATCTCTAAAGTACAAACACAAGACAACAAATGACATTGCCTTCTTGAGATGGGCTTAATTCACTTAATACGATTGTTTCCAGTTACACACATCTATCTTGAAAGCAACATCTGTATTTTTTTTTTTTTTTTTTACGGCATTTGGTCTATATGCCACACGCTCTTTATCTGTTCCTCTGTTGCTGGAGAGCTAGGTTGGTTCCAGAGCTTAGCTATTGAGTGCCTGCCACAGTAGACCTTGCTCTGAGCACAGCAGCATTTTCTCTTTGCTTTCCATTTTGCTTTCAGCCTACAGTGCTTAGTTCTTTACCATGGCGTTGCACAAGCAGGCCTCCTGACCCTGGTACGAGTCTAAGACAAGTTGTTGTACACCGTTTTGTTTTTTGTTTTTGTTTTTGTTTTTGTATTGGAGCCCATGAAAGTATATGCTTTGTGTAGCGATGACTAAAACTGATAGAAAGATAGAGCGGAGCCGTTGCCTTTTATTGGTCTTGACTCAGATAATTCTGCATCTTCTAACATCAGCATTTTTTTCCAAGAGAGAGTTTTACTATGTAGCTTTGGCTGTCCTGGAAGTCACTATGCAGACCAGCTGGGCTCATGCTCTGAGCGATCCACCTGCTCCTGCCTCCCAGAGTGCTGAGATTAAAGGCCTAAGCTGCTTGCACAGTTTATCATTTGTTAATGCTAATCAAATTTCCACAACTATTGGAGTTTGATGGGATAAGAGTTCAAGTATACCTCCTTTAAAGCACAATGTGTAAGCTGGGTATGGTGGTGCACGCCCTTAATCCCAGCACTTGGGAGGCAGAGGCAGGCGGATCTGTGAGTTTGAGGCCAGCCTGGTCTACAAAGTGAGTCCAGGACAGCCAGGGCTACACAGAGAAACCTTGTCTCCAAAAACAAAAACAACAACAACAACAACAAAAGCACAGTGTGCATAAAAAGTAAATGCAAAACCTGGAATTGGATAGATGGTCCAGTTGTTAAGAACATATGCATATGCTTCTGCAGAGAAGCTGAGTTTCGTTCCCAGCACCCACACGAGGTAGCTCAGAAGCACCTGTACCTCCAGCTCCAAGGGGCCTGGCAGCCTTGTCTGGACTCACATATACATACCCACACACAAACACACCGGCATCATTGGAAATAAAACATGGAGTCGTTAAAGAAATAATGGTGCTCTCATCTTCCCCATCATCGTTTTTTGGTTTGTTTGAATATTTGTCCAGACGCATTGCTAACTGTCTGTTCCCATCCCACCAATCCAGCATTTTCTTTTCCTTGAGACTGACCTGGGGGCATATCATCTTGGCAGTATTCTTCACCTTATCACGATTTCTGTTGAGTTTGCAACACTTTATCTTAATGCGTGTTTATGTGCAATACAGTATGTGTTCTCTTTATCTTACTTACTAAAAGCACCCTTTAAAATAAGATGCCCAGGGAAGGGATAAGATTAGATGTACTTAGAATGTCTTCATGTGTGATAAAACCTTATCTGTTCTATGCCAGGAGATGCTATGCAAGTTTGTGGCTTGGCTTGAGTTCTTTTTAGTTTTAATAATGAGCACAAGAACTCATCTTAATAAAAAAAATAATAATTATTGACTTTGCCCAAAAGACCACCGATGTTATTTAGAGGTTTAAAAGACTTAGAAAAATGATCCCTGTCCTATTCAGAAATAATAAGCAGCTGTGGATGCAGCTCTGTTGAGAGCGTGCGCACCTACATAGCAGCCTGCCAGCATCCACTAAACTCGGGGCTCTGTCCCAGCCCTTTGGAGGTGGGTCCTAGAGGATCAGCTGTTTAAGGTATTCAAGGTCGCCTTCAGCTACGTATCTGATTCTCTAAATAAATAAAACGAGTTGTACTTTTATGATAAGCCATTAAAAAAGGATTAAATTCACTAACAATGTCATTTTCGTTTTGTTTTCCTGTTTTACAGTGGAAGAGAAGAGACAGATTGTAGTTGTACAGCCGGAAAAACCGTACGTTTTCCTTTTCTTTTATCTCCTAAATGGCAGGATTGGCTATAAAGGGCCTGAGTGTCTTTCTTGGGGCATGAGCTAGCGGGCAGCTTACCGGAGCTGGGGCCAGCTCTTCTCTCTTGTGCACTCACTATCTACAAAGCACAGAGCCTGCTCTCAAAGCCTCCTGTAGCCCCTGTGCTTACTTCACACTGTTCATTCCACACTGATGGAAATGACTGTCTCTGGCACTGATTCCTGGTGGCCCCATAGGACAAGTGCAGCTTACAGATGCATGATCTGTTTTGCTGACCCTGGATGCCTGGAGGCAAAAGACTTCAGCGTCATCCCTGCTCTCCAGTCACCCAGCTGGCTGGACTTGAAAAGTTGCCTCAATTCTTTGCATCTTAACATCCCCACTGAAAAACAATACCTATTGAAGTTTTTTTAAAAAATGCTAAATTTGGTTCATGTATAAGAAATGTGAGTTTTCCATTGTGGTGTGGATATCAGCTGCAGTTGTGGGGTGGTGGTGGAGGTTTTAGGGTGAAGTGTTGTGCGTGCGGGTGGGATGTGTTTGGAAAGTTAGAACTTCTGGTGAGCCTTTTATGCATTATAAAATATTTAAAGTGCATTCAAATGTTCCTTCCTTCCAAAGTGATTGTGTTTTCTTAAGGAAACAAAAACATATGGTTATGAAGTTAACTGAAAACAGCACCTTGACATATATTCAGGGTTAAATTTAAATAAAAGAAATGAAACAAGTACTTGCACCAGTAATTGAATGAGGGTTCTTGATTGGCTCCTAATTTGCCATTCATCGATTCTCTCACCTCACACGGATTGCAGGGCTCCACACTCACGTTTTCTGATTTAGGCTATCTGGGGTGTGGTCTGAGAATCTGTATTACTACAGTTTCCAGCTGCGGCCAGTTCTGTGGGCTCAGGGAACCATGGTGGCTCTTGCTCATAGCCACACACTGCTGCAGAGAGGATGCACCCCTCCCCCATCTTGAGATATCCAGTGATGGCTTATTTGATATTTAGGTCAATTTTCAAACACTGCAGTTGCTATGCAGCCAGCCTGGGTGAGCCCCTGTGAGCCTCAGATTTCCTGTATTTCTCTAATACTACACTAAAAACAATTAGATTGGTCTATGAACTTTTTTTTTTTGCCTGAACACTAACAGAATAAGCTAGAAATAAAATTTTAACAATCACCAGTTTATAGTTCTCTCTCTTGAATCTTTTTAGGACAGCTGTGACCCACATAGGCATAGAGTATAGATGCCCAAGGTCACCTGAAGGTTATTTTCAATTAGACAATTAGAGTGGAAGTCTTACGCTAATTATATGTCAGTTGAACCTAGAATATAATTGAAGACATTATTCCATGTTAGAAGAAATTCATTGATCAGGGATGGCCACTCGGGGGCACTTGTGCCCTAGGCTTTTTAGGGTCATCAAATGGACTTAAAAACCAATTTTCCAAAATGACCTCCTTATATGGCTTACTAGTGCTTCTCCTGTACACACAGTCTATCCTGTAATGGCTTTATCTTGAATTTCTGGCATAGTTGTTTTAAATGATGCAACACACTCCTTTGTTCATAAGCCTGTGCCCTGTACTAGTTGACTTTCTGTCTCCGCAGACTGTTATCCCCAGTGCCTGTTGAGAAAATACCTCATGACCTTTGCCTAATACCTCAAATGGACACTGCAGGTGAGTGGACCTCATAAACAATGCTGTCTCTTCCCGCTGCAAGGTTGTGACTGGAGGCATGAGCATCGCTTTAGTCACTGTATCTCAACTTTGAGCCCCTTTTCTTTTCCCTGTTGCGACTCACTAACAGGCATATAGTTTTTAAATTTTGAACTAAGCTAAAGTTGTGCTCCATCTTTATTACTGTTTGGTCGGGAGCTGTACAAAGAGTTTTGTAATCTTCAGGGAAACGGTGGGTTTGATATTTGGCCATTGCATATAAGATTTGCACTCTGTGTCATGGACCACGGTGAAGAAAAGGAGAAAGTTGACAATTAGAATTGGGAGTTCCTTTCTTGTCATTTTGTCACCATTCCACTTGACTGTTTTGAGACATAGTCTTGCCATGTAGCCCAGGCTAACCCTGAACTCTCAATCCTTCTGTCCCAGCCTACCTAGTACTGGGATTCCAAGTGTGCGCCACAGTCTCTGGCTTCTCCAGTTGTGCCTCTGCCCCAGTGTCTGACTTCCATGCCGCTCACCTTGAATTAACTCATGGAAGCCTGAGCCCGAAGAGCTGACTGTGAACATGTCCCTTGTCAAAACACATTAAGTCTTACATCTCTGTGGGATTCAGTTGTGAGCTGCCTTTGCACCACCAGACGTGACCGTAGATATGTCCGTGTGAACTGATATAGCTGATGTTCTCTAGGCAGTGAAGAGAACAATTTAATAAATACTAGATGAATATTTAACTAAAGGTCCGAGTAATGCCACCCAAAATTGTAAGGAAATTCAGTTGTGAAGTTAATTATCTCGCTTATTGTCTAGAACTTCAAAATGCCCCCTTTTTTAAAAAGAAAAATCACACCAGCTCTCGTTCCATAGTCTACTATAGTAATATCCTTTTTCCTACATTCTGTGCAAAATTCCTACATTCTGAGCTGTTAAATTACTTTCAAACAAATAGTAGTAGTTTTGAGGAAATTTCACTGTCCCTCTGGTATACCTTGGGTACGAGCTGAGTGAGCACATCAGAGTAAGTCTCTTAGCCCAAAGAGAGACTTCATTCTGTATTTATAAGCACCAAGAAGTTTTATTCAAGCCAGATGTGGTCTGCACACCTGTTATTCCAGCACTTGGGAGCCAAGAGCAGAAGAGCTGTGAGTTCTACACTCATCTGGGCTGTAGAGCTAGAGACCCAACACGCCCCGCTGAGTGTGTTGAAAGGATGAAGTTCAAGGCAGGGGTGGGTTTTCTCACCATCGTATTGGCCGTATGGAGAGGTCTGACAATGCCTACTGGCCTGGATGTGGACGAGCAGCAAGTGTAACACGACGCTGTTGGGAATGTCATGGGGTCATCCCTGTAGGGAAGAATGTGGTCAACTTCACATCTGCAGCTGTGCAGGTGGATGGCGAAGCCAGTTCCGCTTCTGTTCTGTCCTTACATAAATCTCTTGCCCATATGTAGAAGTGCATTTTTTGAAAGTGCCATCCTTACATAATGACTGGAAACTCTGAACAAGTAGCAACAGCTAAGTCTTTGTAAGAGAAATGACAAACAAACTGTGGTACATGCATAGAAAGAGTGAATCACATAGAGAAGTGAAAACTGAGTGTTTTGAATTTCTTGGTAAATTTGCTATAATTTTATTGACTTATGACTATGAAACTTAATCAAACTAACAAAATGGGACAGAAAACCATCCACGAAATGTTTTTGTAAAGATCCAATGTGTATATGTGTGTGTGTATGTATATGTATGTACACACACACACACAGACACACACACACACACACACACATATATATATATATATATACACATCCATGTGTTGAGCAGCAAAGTTTATTAACTTGTATGAGATTGATAAATAATCTATTCAGGATGACAGATATTTCAAAGGCAGTGGTGTTCAACCTGTGGATCATGACTCCTTTGAGGATTGAATGACTCTTTTACAGAGGTCACCTAAGACCATCAGAAAACACAGATATTGATAATGTGATTCATAACAGTAGCAAAATTACAGCTGTGAGATAGCAGTGAGGATAATTGTATGGTTGGGGGTCACCACAACACGAGGAACTGTATTGAAGGTTAATGAAGAAGGTTGAGAACAACTGTTCTAAGTGCAACGAGGGAAGCAACTGGAGCAGGACTTGCAGGGCATCTTATCTGTAGGACAGTGCATGTCCTTGAGCTGTAGAATGATACCTGGTCTGTCATCATTTTCTCTGATTCTGTTTCTGCGATGCTAATATAATCTACAGAAAAGTCTGTGTTTACACAGTGGGGGAAATTGAACGTGTCTTAAGATAGTTTTACAGATTTGAAAATGTGCTCATGGTAGCACACAGGATACCTTTCTCCAAGGAGAAAACCATGTTTGTCTCTGTCATACTTTGAGACTCAAGTCAGGCTGGTTAATTAGCAACAACGCCATTTGGAGTCACCATTCCTGGTGGCCCCATGGGGCAAGTGCAGTTTACAGACGTGTGGTCCTGTTTTGCTGACCCTGGACACCATTCAGAGTCCATTTTCTAATTCAGAGTTTTCACCAGTCAAGACAAGATCTTTGGGTCCAGCACAGGTCCTGGTGTGGCATTTCCCAGCATCCACTGAACCATTCTCTCCCCGCAGGAACTGCCAATGGGAAATACTGCTGCCTGCAGCTGTTCGTCAATCACCGGTGTTTCTCAGGCCCATTCCTGAACAAAGGGAGGATTGCAGAGCTACCTCAGTCAGTGGGGCCTGGCAAGTGTGTGCTGGTGCTTAAAGAGGTGAGGCATCTGAAATGCCTTAACAGGCGTGTTACATTGTGTTCCGTGTTTGTCTCCACCTTTCCAGCTCTTAGATCATAAATGTGTGTCACCATGCCCTGTCTCCCTCCCTCCTCTCCTCTCCTTTTCACGTGTGCTTCGGGGTTCGAACACATATTCTTACACTTGTGTAGCAAGCACTTTACTGACCGACTCATCCGCCCACCTTTCATCTTCTTTGTTTTAATGCCATTCTTCCTAAGGAGAAAGGTCATTGGAGCAGTTGGAGGGTGTTTGGTTTCCCAGGCTATTGGTGGTCAAAAACTTCCATGTAGTTAGAAAAGTATTGAGGGGATGTAAAGAGTTTAGGAGAAAACTGTAAAACATAGAAGGGTCTATTGCGGTTGTTTATGTGGGAGCCTTTCACAGACTGGCTGTGTCTCAGTCAAATGGGCTACTACAACTCACAACCCTGAGGGAGCTTCTTGGTGAATGGTAAAAATCAGCACGTGGAGGGAGCATGGTCAAGCAAATACCCGGGTGGAGATGAGGTGATCACAGATGGGCTGAAATAGGGCAGGAGCTCATGAGGCTGCAGGAAAGTGAAGCCATCGCCTGCTTCAGAGAGAAGTGTGGAAGCCCAGAGCATCAGCGAGCTGGGGAGGAAGGGAGGGCAAAGCAGGAGTGCTGCTTATAAACACTGAGGCCTCAGGACCTCCCAGGACAGACACAGTAAGTACAGGCCTAACTGTCAGACCTGGCCCTTCACTACGAAGCGACATGTGTCTGTTGGCGTGCTCGTTTGTTTCGGTGACGAGTCTTGTATGTCTCAGGCTGACTTCAAGCTTCCTCTGTAGCTGAGGATGACTTTGAATTTCAACTATTTCCTGTCATTATCTCCTCAGTGCTGGGATCACAGCCTGCACTACTATGCCCAGTATCTATGATACTGAGGAATGGACCCAGGGCTTTGTGCATGCTAGGCAGGCACTCTTACCAATGGAGCTATATCCACATTCCTGCAGCTGTATTTTGTAAATAGCTCCCCTGAATATAGCTTTGCCTTAGGTCTGGTAACCAAACAGTATGTATCCTGTCCATACCAAGTGGCCAATAGAGTTTAAAGATGACAAATTTCTAGCTAGAGAGAAATGGTGATTATAAGCCAGGATGGCTTGTTCAGCAATGCTTCAGCGCCATTTAAGTTAGGCAGTAGGATCACTGGTTAAACCTGACTGGAAAAATTGGCACAGAAGATAGATCCTCGAATGTAGGAAACATGATTCAAAAAGAAATCCACACTAGAATAGACAAGGATTTCCATTTCAATTATTGCTGTCTCTTGGCCTGACAAGGACTGTATGCATTGGTTGGACCGTGGCTAAGGTGGCATAGGTTGTTTGCCTGTATTAGTGCCTGGTTTTGATTGACAAGTCACAGACACCAAACCTGACAAAGATACAGTGAATGATCCAGTTTCTTAGCAGATGCCTGCAAGCCTGATTCGTGTGACAGGTTCTGGCTACTAAAACAAGACTCCATTATCTGCCAGCAACTTTAACCAACAACATAACCTTGGCTTCAGTCTCTCTTTAGGGGCTGGGTATTTTACTTGACTAAATTTTTTTAAGTCAAAAGTAGTTACCCCCAATCAATTTTTTTCTGATAGATTCCCAGCCACCAAATTAAAAAGTCTAGCCAGAAGCAGTTTTCTGATGACAAATTTTGGGTTTTGATGATGGTTTAAAATGTGCACAGAGAGATGGAAGGAAAAATAAATAAATAAAAGAAAGCACTTCAGTTCTGTGAATTCAAGAAATATGTAAGTTCCACCAAACCAATATTTATGCTAATGCTCTCCTTTGGTGCCAGAGATACCACGTGGCTTCAAACTTCATTTTGCTTAAAGAGAATGCAGTAATTGAAGCAGAGACACAGCGCATTGCTTTTCTGAGCCATCAGCAGTACTGGAAATTTAAACACTTCAGTATCTTCAGAAAATGTGAAATGAGAGTTGTTTTCTCCCTGTCTGGTCTGCTGTAAGTAGGCAGCATCCGTGGGTGCAGAGCTGGTGTTTGGAAAGGCTAGCTTCAAGAGGAAGAAAAGCATCCTGAGATATGTGCGAGGGGGTCTCCGTGTCAGAGAGATGGAAGATTCTAGACAGTGGTGGCTGATGCATTTGTCAGCTTGTTTTATGGATATTAGACTTGAGAGGGCTTTGTAGAGATTCAGAGAGTCATCTGTGACTGACCTGGACTTCAGAGATGGTGTTGAGAAGAGATCAGTTTAAATAAGGTGGAACCAGAGTCCATTCAGCTTTCAATATCCCCTAAAAGTAAACTCAGGACGGCACAGAAAACGGAGCAGGTCTTGATCTTCTGTTGTTAATGGCCACGTCTAGTCTTTGATGACCCCTTATGTGCTGAGCTACCTTATGGGCACCATGGAATTATCAGGGACAGATAACAATGATGGCATTTTGTCATACATCTAACCTGCATGCTTATTCAAGTCCTTGCCAATTGGGAGCATCCATTTCTAACTGAAATCATTCCAACCTCATACCTTCTCCAGTGTGTGCCAAGGTCCCTAACAGACGGACAAGCAAGGGGTTTATGGAGGATTATTCTAAGACTGCTGGTATCTCATGCCATCCTATTTTTTACCCGGTCTACCTGTTGCATTTGGTTTATATGCACTGTGTTACTGGGGTGTGTGCACATGCTCATAGTAAACGGACTCGTGTCAGTGTCCTGGGATGAGTATCTCAGTTTCAGATGATGAAGTGGAGAGGATGGCCACCTGGGTGCTGCTGGCAGAAATGACTCTGAAACACTCAGTGTGGTGGGAAAAAATGTGGGCTTGTCTTTAATGAGACTATTCAGGTTGTGAAGATAGAATCCCAGAGTGACTTCTGGAAGTTGGGGAACATCTGTGTTTTCTCTTAGAAGTTGTTTTGCTCAGAATATCTGCCAGGGTATAACCCTTGTATTTAACAAAAGAGAAGCATGTCGTTTGAAATGGGGAGTCTCCAGGAGTCCCCTTTCCAAGCTCTCCACATCGTTTTGGATGTATTCAGCTGGCTGTCACTCTGTGATCGCAGAATCCCTGCAGAGGTATGACCTCTCTTCTTTGGCAGCCTGGACTCTAGAGATAAAGAAAAAAAATTAAATAGAGGGAAAATCTGACACACTGTAATGTTCTATTAGAACTTAAAATATCACAATCTGGTCTAATTCTTAGGTGAAAGGGTCACAAATCCTGTACCTGTAGGAAACTTTTGCATGTGGTGAGCCTCTGTGAGAGCATCACTTCCTCAGGTGTGATGAACCTCCGTGAGAGCATCACTTCCTCAGGTGTGATGAACCTCCGTGAGAGCATCACTTCCTCAGGTGTGATGAACCTCCGTGAGAGCATCACTTCCTCAGGTGTGATAAACCTCCATGAGAGCATCACTTCCTCAGGTGTGATGAACCTCCATGAGAGCATCACTTCCTCAGGTGTGATGAACCTCCGTGAGAGCATCACTTCCTCAGGTGTGATGAACCTCCATGAGAGCATCACTTCCTCAGGTGTGATGAACCTCCATGAGAGCATCACTTCCTCAGGTGTGATGAACCTCTGTGAGAGCATCACTTCCTCAGGTGTGATGAACCTCTGTGAGAGCATCACTTCCTCGGGTGTGATGAACCTCCATGAGAGCATCACTTCCTCAGGTGTGATGAACCTCCATGAGAGCATCACTTCCTCAGGTGTGATGAACCTCCATGAGAGCATCACTTCCTCAGGTGTGATGAACCTCCATGAGAGCATCACTTCCTCAGGTGTGATGAACCTCCGTGAGAGCATCACTTCCTCGGGTGTGATGAACCTCTGTGAGAGCATCACTTCCTCGGGTGTGATGAACCTCTGTGAGAGCATCACTTCCTCGGGTGTGATGAACCTCTGTGAGAGCATCACTTCCTCAGGTGTGATGAACCTCTGTGAGAGCATCACTTCCTCAGGTGTGATGAACCTCCATGAGAGCATCACTTCCTCAGGTGTGATGAACCTCCGTGAGAGCATCACTTCCTCAGGTGTGATGAACCTCCATGAGCATCACTTCCTTGGGTGTGATGAACCTCTGTGAGAGCATCACTTCCTCAGGTGTGATGAACCTCTGTGAGAGCATCACTTCCTCAGGTGTGGTGAGCCTCCGCGAGAGCATCACTTCCTTGGATGTGTGAACCTTCGTGACAGCATCACTTTTTCGGATATGAGGAGCCTCTTTGAGGCTCACTTCCTTCCTGTTTGACTGTCTTTCCCAGTGAGTTCAGGTTGTCAGAAAAGTGATGAGCCTTGTGGGTGTGACTACGGTCAGGAGATTAAGTCTGATAGTGCACATGGGATCCTCCAAGGTGGGCATCCTGTTTCTGACTGAAGAAATGAAGATATACACCTACTCCTTACTCAACTCTCTGCGTATCCAGTGCGTATCTTATCTTTTTATCTGCCTATCTATCCATCTGTCTATCACCTGTATTATAGTATCCAACCTCTGTACCTTTCCATCTTTTTGTCTGTTCCCTACCATCTGTACCTGTCTGTTATCTGTATCTTTAATCTGTCTTTATCACCTGTCAACCTGTCCATATATCCAGCTGCCATCGAGCTCCATTATGTTATTATGTCTTTCTTACTTACCATCTGTCTTCTTCCTCGTTGTCTATCATCGAGCTATTATCTATCATCATTATGTCATGTATCTATTATGTAGTTATAGCTGCTTATTTATACCTCTATATCTACTACTCACCATCTATCACAGTATGTGTCTACCATCTATTACCATCATTATCATCTATAAAATGCTTATGCCTTCCTCATTATTTCTTATCTACCTATCCGTTCCTAATGTGTCCTGCTCTGTTCCTAAGAGCAGTCTATTTGTGGAGCCGATGGAGCAAGGATAGCTGTTAAGTCATGTTCATCAGTGAAACAGAGAGAAGTTGGCAATAGAATAACAAGAATGCTCTTATATTAATTGCTGGCGTTCGTTAGACTCTGTTAAATAATAATGGACCTCACTATGACATTTTCATATGAACATCTAATATCTTTTGGATATGTCCATCTAGCCTATCATCCTTTTTATTGACACCTTCTGTTTTTTTAGGTAAAATTGTTCTATCTTTTTAAAAATAATTTATTCATATTGCATCCCAATTGTTATCCCTCCATCCTCTTTCACACTGTCCCCCTCCCCTAGGCCTCTGACAGAAGGGACCTCCTCCAGCCTACCAGGTCTCATCCGGATAGCCTGCTTCCCCTTCCTCTGTTTTGCAGCTTTCTCTGTTGTTTTCCCATATGGAAGACGTGATACATTTATTGAACTTTCTCATTCTAGCATAGGGGAGAACTTTGTAGCAACAACAATTCGAAACCAAGGGTATCTCCTCCCTAGACCTCCATTCGCCTCATTATATGGAGTCAGGTAGATTTGAATTAGTTACTATTTTTCAGTGAGCCTACTTCTTGGTCCATACCAAAATTTACCTGCTATTGCCAGTCATAGCTCTCGCTACAGACTGTACTAACAGGGTACCCCTGCTTTCTGTATGCTTAGATGAACAGTTGATCGTCACAAAAGGAAAGTAGTGTTGTGTGGCAGGTTCTCAGAGGAGGTTTCTATAAGAGATTTTTGGAGTGAAGACATGATAGAGAAAAGGATGAGCTATCCAGATATTGTCACATTTCATGACTGTTGCATACCTGAGACCATCAACATATTATTTATGCTCAGAATTGCTGGGGCTCCACTCATGATCCAGTTGGTCCATGATCTTTGGTAGGTTAGCTCATGGCAGGAAGCACATGGTGGAAGAAAGCTGTCCCCTTCAGTGCTTCAAGGTGATAAAGAGAAAGAAGACAGGGCTTGGATTCCTTCATCCTGTTCCAGGACATGTTCCTAGTGACCTAAAGATGCTACCACCTCTCAGTACTGCCTGGCACTGGGGACCAGCCCTTTACCACCTAAGGCTTTAGGGACCTCAGAGATCCAACTCATTGCAAGAGAGGTGAACAACCCTTAAGGGGACTTCCTGAAGTTCCCAGCTGATGTAGCAAGGACCAAGTAAGCAGGGGACTAACAGTGTCAAGCAGCCTGTCCCTGCAGGGGCCAGCTGTAGGGAGAGCAACCATGTAAGAGCAAGTTCTCCCCATACAAACGGAGAGAGTGATCTTTCCCAAAGGCCTGCAGCTTCAAAGGGATCTACCTGAGATTTGGTCCCAGACTGCCATAAGCCACAGGAGAGAAACGTGCTTCTGGGAGTATGTTCTCAGCATCCCAGACTCCAAGGGATGCTGTGAGCCATTGCTTTGCAGTGTGGATTTTCAGCTGGAGTTGCTCAGACATCTTGGTTGACGGCCTCTTTAGCTGAGGGAGGGCTTCACGCTATTTCTCATCTTGTATGGAGAACATACGGAATTGTGTTCTGACAGTTTGCAAGGGCACGCCATTTGGTTCAACTGTGCCCAGTGATAACAGCTATCTACTTAGTTCTTACTCTCCCATTTGTGGGTTTATATGTCCTGTGCATGTGTGTATGTACATGTTGGCATGCATGTAGAGGCGTGAGGTTGAGATCAGGAAGCATCTTCTGTCGCTCTTCCGCCTGGTTCACGGGGACAGCACCTGTCAGTCAGGCCCTTATCACATGGCTTGTCTGGCTAGCCTGCCTGCTCTGGGATCTCCTTTTGTGCCTTATGAGGCTGGGACCACAGGTGGGCTGCCACACCCAGCAAGCATTAATGTGGGCTCTGGGGATCCAAACTCTGGTCTTCACATCATCTGGCCAGCACTTAAGCACTGAGCAGTCTCCCCAGCTCCGCTTACTTCTTTTTATGGGGCAGCTGTATTTTCTTCATCAATTGTGGACACAGCCGCTGTGTGGTATCATCACTCTTAACATTTTAGAGAGACCTTGTTGAGTTTGAAGACAAATGGATTAGTATTGGGAAAAGCCATGAGGGGGAAAAAACAATTCAGGATCAGGTGTTTTTTCAAATTTAATTGCTGCTTGTTCCCAGGCTGAAATGAACTCTGGAAGGCATGTTCTGGTTCTGTTCACAGTCACAAAACGCATTCTGATATGCAGCAAATGACATCGTCGCTCTGGGGTTTTCTCCGCTAGTCACAATGAAAAGAACCAAGTGAAATGTTATTGCCCGATGGTAAATACTTTATGTGTTACTGCAGCCAGCTCTAATTAGGTTTATTTTTAAGCTCAGTTTCTAAGTTGTACTGATGGCAAAGAGAAAAATCAGATGATTGTTTTAACACAGAAAACAAAATGCACCACGACTGTCAGTGTTGCCATGTTGTTCCATTTCAGCCCCTGGGTTCAAACGTGCCTCTTGTTGAAGATAGTCAGGGCCCCTGGGACAAAGCACAGTGCCACCTAGGACAGAGTGGGTTGCCATAACTATGTAATAAAATTTGCCTCTTTTGGTGTGTGTGTGTGTGTGTGTGTGTAAATGGTCATGTTTGTATACATGTGTGAAGATGTATGCACATATATGTGTGAGTACATGTGGTGGCCAAAAGTCTTTTTTGGTGGCTTCCTCTGCCGCCTTATTTTTTGAGACAGAGTCTCCAAACCTGGGACTTAGCGCTCACCTATTTGGCTAAGCCCGTTGGCAAGCAAGTTCCAGGGGTCTCCCTGTCTTTGCCTCCCCGGTGCTGGGATTAGAGGTACCTACCACCACTCATGACTTTCTGTGCAGGTGCTGGGACTCGAACTCACATTCTCATATTTGTGTGACAGCCATTTTCCGATTCAGACACATCCCGATCCCTGCATAGTATAAAATATTGTAAGATGAGTCCCTTAACTAATGTGAGAAAGCCTTATTGTTTTCGGCTATTTTTCTGAATTGAGTCTGTCTGCCCGTTCATGTTGACTGGTTTCCACCTAAAACGGGAAAAGGTGGCAGTAGTGCTTATCTCTCATCTTGGAATTATTTTTCTCACTCTCTGTTGTATTTTGCCGTCACACATGCAGTGTGTGCCTTCAGCTTGATGTGACTATTTATTTATACTTTTTCCGAACTTGGGTAAACTTGAGGGGAGCAGAAGGTAATTCTCCTGTTTGTCTATATTCCTAGCACCCCAAGGAACTGCCACCGATGCACAGATGGCCATTTTGTGGATTTTCAATGTTTTGTTTTGTTTTTTGGGGGGAGACAGGGTTTCTCTGTGTCGCCTTGGCTGTCCTCAGCTCCCTTTGTAGACCAAGCTAGCCTTGAACTCACAGAGATCTGCTTGTGTCTGCCTCCCCGAGTTCTGGGATTACAGGCGTGTGCCACCGTGCATGGCTCATTTTGTGGACTTTAACACAGCTGATTTCTTGCTGCACTTCTTCTTATTGTTTAATGTACCTGGGCATCAGGAGCTAGGAGCATGGCAGAGCTTGTGACTGTTAAGAGTTAATCATGTGAGCATGGCTACACATTCCTGGAATCCCAGCACTTGACAGGTAGGAGCAGGAGGATCAGAGTTCAAGATCACCCTTGGATACTTGGGATCCTGTCTCGAAAACACAAAAAAGTAGTAAATCATGACTTGCTTAGTGACAGGCCAGTGCCCACGGTTCTAAGTTCCTCCATTGTTGGTAAAATGGCATATTGAGAATTACCAGGAACACCTCACTTCTCTAGAATCTGTTCCTTTGACTCTTAGTATGGAAATATCTGGTCATTCTGGGTGCTCTTGGACTTCACATTTGGAAACGAGTGTGTTATTTGAAGCAATATGACTTTAGGCAGTGGAAAATAGTCTAGACTACTGCTTAAAACCCATACCTGAGCGCACTGCCAAATCAAATGCCTGCAAGCTGAGCCTTCATCAGCTTTCAGGAACCTCTTGTCAACAGGGTTTTGAACACATTGTTGCTAAGTTTAACAGCAATGGACAGGACTGTGGTTGACTGTGGCTGCTTCTCCCCAACAGATCCTTAGCATGATCATCAATGCAGCCTACAAGCCCGGGAGGGTACTGAAAGAGTTGCAACAGGTGGAAGATCCACACTGGAATTTCCAGGAGGAGACACTCAAGGCAAAGTAAGTGTGCTCAGTTCCAGGAAACAGAGACCGTAAATATTTCCCCTGCTGTTTTGGAAGTTCTTATCCCTTGAGTTGCTGATGCCCAGACAAAGAGAAACAAATGGAAGGTCTCTGGCATCACACCCCCACGTGCTACACGTGGACTTGCTGCCTGGATTGATTTCTAGTCTTTTCATAACAAGATAATAAAAGCAACTTAGGGGGTCAAAGGTGGCTCTTTCCTCATGGTTTCAAGGAGCCCAGCCCATGCACACATGGCTGCACTTCTGGGTCTATGTTGAAACAGAATATCACGGTGTGGGACAGTATGGCAGAGGCTGTTTACATTGTAATGGACAGGGGAGAAGGCAGATGAGCTGATTAGATACAGTCTTCGTAGATGCTCCCCCAGTGATCTGTTCGGGCCAGCTTGGTACCACCATCTAAAGTCTCTGCCACCCCCTAAAATAGAACTGTCAGTTAAGGACCAAATGTTTAATAAATGGGCCCAAGAGGGACATTTCACATCTAAATTATGGCAGTGATATTTCTGCTCTACGGAGCTGCCATATGCATTAAGATTACTAATATGAAATGCAGATTTTGTGCATGTGTGTTTGTATGTTGTGTGTGCAATGTACACCTGCAGGTATAGATATGTGTATGGTTATATATGTGTGTGTGTGTGTGTGTGTGTGTGTGTATAAATATATATGGAGACTAAAGAACACTTTCCTATGACACTCAGGTTTTTTTTATTTTTGTTTTTGTTTTGGTGTTTTGTTTTGTTTTGAGAAAGGGTCTCTCATTTCTCTACAGTTGCCAAGTAGGCTAGGCTGGCTGAACATCAAGCCCCAGATAGCCTCCTGTTTCCATGTCCCCCGCTTGAGGAGTATAAGCCTACATCACCCCATCTGACTTCTTTATACGGGTTGTAGGCCTTAAACTTAGGTCCGTGGGCTTGCAAGGCAAGCGTCTTACCAACCGACTCATCTCCTCAGCCCCTTAATTAATAATCCATTTTAATTGCTAAACGTTCGGAATCAAAACTTTTGTTTACAAGGCAACGAATGATCGACTAGGGAGGAGAAAAGCATAGATAGAAGTGATGTGTGCTAGTTTCCGTATTCCATGTTCTGTAAGAGGACGGTCATCTGCCATAACAGAGCAGTCGTATCTAGAGTCCAAAGGGGGCGGGCGGGGCTCCAGCAAGTGTTTGTGTAGAGAAATGCTTACTTCTCCCTTACAAGCATTTCTGTGCCGTTCACTCAAACCCAGAGGCACCTAACGGCTATGAAAACAACCGCAACACAAACATCTTAAATCTCATTAAAGGCACCGCTCTTCCTAAATCAGCCAGAAACTTATTCCCTGACAGGAAGAGTTCATTTTGTGAGTGTTTGCACTTATTTTCATGTTCCTGAGTCGGTGGGAGCTTTTATTGAATCTAGCCTGATAGAACTGAAACAGACACCTTGCTTTCCAGCCTGCTCAATTACAAAGGCAACACATTACCTCTTCTATCAAGGATGGCAGGGAGGGGGCCTCAACAAAACCTTACCCGGCATCTTCTCAGGAGGAAATGCCTGTCTGCACAGGGTTTCTCCCTGCCTGATCATAGCGTTCCCTCTAAGCAGCTGCTAATGATGACAGCTTTACAGTCAGCGGGAGCCTGCCTGTGACAGTCCTGTGTGTTGTGCCACCTCTTTCCTTCTCATGGCAAACGGCAGCTTTCAAGATGCTCACAACTTGGCTGTGCTTCTCCCCATGCAAATGGCAGGTGACTGGAGAGTGAGCAACTTCTTCCCCGGTACCGAAAGGAAGGACTGGTGTCTGTGGTGAATGAAAGGGTTTAGCAGAGGTTAGACCTCCTAGAGTTTGAGATTGCAGTTGTCTTTATCTGAGCTGAACTGTAATGTTACAGTGTCTTCAGGAGCCGAGGGCCTGTGATAGCCCTTGGTTGTCACTTGGCCTCTGCGATTGCTCAGTGTTGTATTTTTTTAAAGAATGTTGCATTAGCATACATTAACTATACACAATTGCTAGCGTTATTGTGACACTTTCATCCATGTGTACAAGGCATTTTGATTGTATTTCTTTTCATTACCTTCTCTTATTTCCTACCCACTCCGCAGATCCCCTTCCTCCTCACAGGTAGTTGCCCTACTCCTCCTCCCCTTCCTCCTCCCCCTGAGCCTCCTCTTGCTTCAAGACCTAGTGAGTTTCATGTGGCTTAAAGACACATGAGTAGAAAACTCTATGCAGAGTGTGTACAGCCTATCTGAGGCTTTATCACTGAGTAAATTCTCTCCCTCCCTCAATTTGCTCTGCTCTCTCTCTCTTTCTGTGGGGGTTGGGGGGTATTTTCCTCAAGAAGTAAAGAGATATTTTCCTGACAAGATAAAAGTGCCTTCTAGCAGACTTTTGCCCGGTAAATAAAGGGAAACCCAGCATGATCACATACAGTAGTCTGCTGGTATTTTCCCTGTGTTTCCATGGACTGGACCTTCACAGCTGCTAAGGAAACAGCTACAGGGTTTGCTAAGTGTGTCCTGTCATTGTTCCTTGGCACGTGTCTGACAACGGGACCACCTGCACTGACAGAGGGAAAATAGATCCTGAGGTCATCTGTTGCAGATGTTTTGGAGCAGGAAATTTCCACTCTGATAAATGTAAATTATTCTTAATTTATTCTTAATTTTTAATTTTAAGACAAGGAGATTTTACTCTCTGCTTTGTGGGGGGGGGGGTGGGAATCTAAAACAGTTGTCAATCTAGAGACCCTGAAATGTTTCCAACATATTGTAAAGTTCCTTTTTATCTTATCTCTTCCGTGAGTGGCTTTGAGCCTGTGTTGGGGAAGCTGGCTTGAAGATCTACAGACTTTTTTCTGGGCTTTTGTCACAGGTCTGTCCTGTTTCATTATCTTGTGGGCAGAGGCCGCAAGGCTAAGGCAGGCTCTGTGTTTCTGTGGCTTGTGTTAGCTCTGTGGAGTACTTCGGTCTCCCCACAGGCAGTGCCTGGGTCTGTGAGTTTTTACCTTCTTGTGTCCTCTCTCCCTGTAGCCATTTCACAAGCCTTGTATGTCATGAACAGAAGGTTGCAATATTCCACACCCCCACTGTGGGATTTGTGTAAAAACGGGATGTTCAGTGAAAGAGGCTTCTGTGTGCTCGTTTGTTAACTTGTGTTTCCCTGGCTCAGAGGGCCATAATTTGCACTCCTGGAACCAGCCATGATGAGCTGAGCACAAACAAGTGACTGGCCTACTCCAGGCTATTACTGCATTGGGGGTGTGAGTGGGGTGTCAGTGGTAAGCAAATTAGAGACCTGTAGCTCAGGAGACACTTGCTTAACAAGCTTGGAACTATGGGTTTCAACTACAGCAGTCTCTCTCTCTCTCTCTCTCTCTCTCTCTCTCTGTGTGTGTGTGTATGTGTGTGTGTGTGTGTCACTGTGTATGTATGATAGTGTGTGCCACACTCCCTCCTTCCCTGTCTCACTAGTCTCACATGCAAATGGCCTCCTTAACACTACCCCCAAAGTAGTCTCACCTATCTTAGAACTAGTGCCTTCTGGGTGGGTTGTATTAAGGAGGACCAGCACATTTGGTAAGGAGAGGAGGTACAAGGTTGGGCAGGCATGTGCAGGGATGCCTGCCATTGGTGGCTGATGGGCAGCTCTGGGATTGGAGATGTCATCTTGATTGTCCTGAGCCCAAACACCAAGCTTTTTTTTTTTTTCTTCCTCTACAGTCAATGGCTAGATGGAAGCTGTCCTGGGAGAGGCCTAGACGAGGCAGCTTTGCGCAGTTGAGGTAGCACCTCCTTTGAGCTGTGGCTGAGAGCTGTGTGCCTGCAGCACCCTGCCCCAGACTGTGACAGCCAGACTCTGAGTTAGCCATGTCTTGTTGGGTTACAGCCTTCCACCCAGACACTATACCCTCCTTGCTCAGTTCCCTCCTCCTCCACGGCGTCTAGATAGACATGTTTTTTAAAAAAAAGCATCATTAGTTGACTGTGATTTAATTCTTATTTTGGTACATTTAGATGGGATTTTCCTAATTATGAGAGGCTTTAGTAAAGCACTCGCTTCATTATAAGACAATACGATGACATGTGTGCGGCTGGCTTCATGAAGCCCATTACTTTGTGTGCTCACTTTCAAAGTTAGTAAGACAAAAGAAAGGGCTCCAGTTTCCAGTGAACCCGCCTGAAGTAGGGAGGAAAAGAAATGCTTTTCCCCTCGGCCACAGGAAGCAGCCCCGCTCTGTCTGTGTCCCTTGATGCGCTTTGTCACCATAGGTTTGGGAAATGTACATGCCTTGTCTTTGAGTTTCCCCTTCCCCCGTTTGACATCTGACCCGTTTTTCACATTTCTGCTGCTTTTTGTGTGTCATGTTGTTTCATTTTTTTTCAAAGAGACTTTAAGATTCTTGATATCAAGGTCTTTCAAGCAGAGCTGGAGGGCCACAAACAGGGAATAGATAAAACTGACAACAGAAAAAAAAATGTACCTGTGAAAAGCATATGTTCTCTGTTTCTCACAGACGTGGGGATATACCGTGTTTGCAGAGTGAGGCTATTCTTGTCATGAAATGCAGCAATGGTAGATAGCAGGACCTCCCCGCTGCACAGGGCAACCCAGCAGCTGTCCTGGGGCACGGAGGGCGCTCTCCCTACAGAGGGTCCATGAACGTCCTAGAGGAAAAAAAATCAACATTGATGCAAAGCCATCCGATTTAAAGCACAGTTTTGTCTATACAGCATTGGTTTGAGTTCTTACCATACAGAGACCCAACCTCACACATCAGAGGGATTGTAGAAGAAAGAGGGCTGAAAGGCCAGCGAATAAGCACTTTTTTCCAGTTGGGGTTAGTTTGCTTGCTTGCTTGCTTGCTTGTTTATTGCAATTGAGACTTTGAAGGTAGCTTATTAGGGAAAACATATTATAGACTGCAAAAAGACATTAAAATTTAAAAATAAAGACAAAGTCTATTCAATAGTAGGCCCCCACCCCACCCCCTCTCTCTTTCTAATAGGACATTTTTTTTTCTTTGTGACTCTGGTCAAGGTTTTTAAAAAATTATCTTTAATATATGTATATGGGCAGGGGTAATATGTGCATGTGAAAGCAGGTGCCCCCGAAGACCAGAAGCAGAGGCGTTGGGCCCCCTGGAACTAGAGTTACACGGGGTTGTGAGTTGCCTGACGTGCTGGGAGCAGGACTTTGGTTCTCTGCAAGAGCAGCGCCACCCTTAACTGTTGACCCATCTCCAGCTCTGCCGATTTTGAACACGACGGTCTCCATACTTTATAGTCTCCATTCTTCGAGCAAGTCCTCTGGGCTCTGTGACCTCACCTATTTGAGTTGTGGGTCCCCAGTGAACTATTAACTGTGCACGTGTTCGGAATTGTGGAGAGCAAGCTGAAACAGTGGTGGGAAGGACAGGAGTGTGCAGGACTTCACCAGAGGTGGGTTCATGTCTGGAGCCAGCTGTCACTTTGCTAGCCTAGACAGAGACAGAGACGGCTACCTAAGGCTCAGGGTATGCTGAAGGCTTTGCTGCTGTATGGGCCCTTTGAGACACCTAACATAAGAACCAGTCTCCATCACTGCAGCAGCTTGCTTGTGCTCGCTTTCAGTTCTGGGGGCACTAAAGCTGCTGGTGTCCCTGGTCCCGGGACTTCTTGAGTGGGAGGCTGATTTCACCTGGCTGCATAGCAGGGTTTTGTTTAATTTTTTTTTGTTACAAAATCTTTGTGCTTCTTTTGATTGTGACCTCGCCTGACTGGTGGCCATGCTGCACAGGTGCCATTTATGAATAATGGAGACTGTCCCTCATTTCAACAATGCACTGTGCCATCTTGAAAAAAGATGACATTTCAATGTTCTGACTTTGCATAGCTTTCCAAAGTACATTAATGACCCAATATGCGCTTATAATTGCAAAAAATAAAAAAGACTACTCCTTAGGTCTCCTTAGCTTCATTCTGAGGACCCTGACCATGAGGTATGCACTATGCTATACTGCGCCATATTAGGCTTGGCTAGGAGGCAAAGCACAACATGGTAGAACCTGTCACATAGAAATCTTTCCTGCAGGAGGCTCAGTGCCGTTGAGTAATTCTCAAACATATCCTCAGTGAGATTGTAAGGAAGTATAAAAAAGAAAATAGAAAAGAAAGAAAACAGTACACTGTGCTATTAGAAAATAGAGGTGTTGGTTTGGGCATATACTTATGCATATACTTGTGCTGGTTGGCTTTTGTTGGCGGCGTTGCTGTGACAGAACATGGGCGGAAGCCTTGGTTGGGGCTTGGAGCCTCTGAAGTTTCAGTCCATAGCGGAGCAGCATGGTGGGGAGTGATGGTAGGATAGAGACGCTCTCCTCGTGGAGACTGTGTGAAGCAGAGGGACAGAAAGCGAGTAGGGACAAAATATACCTTTTAAAGGCACACCTCAGTGACTCAGTTTCTCCAATTAGCCCCCACCCTCAAAGTCTCCAACATTAATACCATCAACTTATAAGTCCACTAATAAATCTGTCTGTTGATTAAGAGCACCTCATGATCCAGCCATTTCTGAAAAGCCCCAAGGCTGGTAGCCACATCTAACGCCTTTAGGGGGCCCCTCAGATTCAATCCTTAACAATGCTGTGTGTCCCCCAGTCTTTGCAACCAAGGAGAGCTATGAATGAGGTCTGACACTAAGTCACAAGCTTACTTGCAACTTCATGATGTTTAAAAATATGTGTCTAGTTTTATTGTCTTTGCTTGTGTGTTCATCTGTGTAGCACATGCCTGCAATACCGTCTGAAGCCAGAAGAGGGAGTAAGAGCCTCTAGAACAGGTGTTAAAGATAGCTGTGAGCCTCTTTGTGAGCTCTAGGAACCCAACCCCTGGTAGCCTTCTGTCTCTGCAGACTATCATGACATTTAAAAAAATGGAATTAAAAAAAAAAATAACTCCACATGCAGTTCTCAAGTGTGAACTTTGTAGGCGACGTTATTCATATCTGCCACAATGCCAAAGGTTGGACTTGCCTGCTAGCCCAACAGAATTAGTCTGAAAATGCACTCACCGTTCCTTCCCTATCCTTTTTTGTCTAGGTACAGAGGCAAGACGTACAGGGCCGTGGTCAAGATCGTACGCACTTCAGATCAAGTATCAAATTTCTGCCGGCGAGTTTGTGCCAAGCTGGAATGCTGTCCAAATTTATTTAGTCCTGTGCTGATTACTGAAAACTGCCCAGAGAACTGTTCCGTCCACACCAAGACCAAGTACAGTAAGTAGAGAGGCAGGGCAAGGCACACAATGCGCCCGAGCCATGCTGTGGTGTATGTGGCTTGCTTGGTTTGGAGTTAGAAATGGGGTGTAAAGAGTACGAGATCGTTGCCGCTCTGTGAGCTCACATCCCACATCAGTCAATTAAGTCAAGACAGCTCCCCACCTGCACAGCCCCAGGCCCTTCTCAGGGGAGTCTAGGGTCTCTCAAGGTGACAACTAACCCTGACCATCACATAGAAAGTCCTTCTGGGATTTAGGCTGGCCTTGAACTTAAAAAAAAAAGACAACTTCTCCCTCTGTAACTTACTCTTTCCCCTGGATAACCACACCTCCCGGCTCATTCCTCCATCACCTTTCCTTGGGCCAGTGGAAGGGTTTGCTGTGTAGCTACTGTTCCTGAGAGTAACTGGCTTCACTGAGGACTTGGGTGGGTTTGAGTGTTGACTTTGCAAATGGGCTTTCTCAGGACACTGGAGAAAGGAAAATGGGGTGAACATTGTGACCCACAGGTGAACTAAAAGATGATTCTGGAGCTCATTTTACAAAATTTACAAGGCTGAGATCTTTCAGAGTGTATAACACTGTCTGACACTGGAAGCTGAGCTACTGTGGCAGGAAAAGCAAAACAGCTCTTGGTTAGAATTGGGCCTAGGGAGGGCAGTGTTCTCCCTGTGGGCTGCGATTCTATGCTGGCCCCATCATTGGTTACATTCAATAAGACTGTCTTCCTCCTGTCTTCTTCCTTGTAGCCTACTATTATGGAAAAAGAAAGAAGATTGTTAAGCCCCCAATTGGAGAAAGCAACACTGAAAGTGAGCAACCAAAGCCAGCCAGGAGGAGGAAACGAAGGAAGTCTATCTATGTGCAGAAGAGACGCAAATCTTCTGCTGTGGAGGTCACAGCAGCCTCAGGGGAGGTACACCTTCCTCTAAAGGGCTTCCAGCGTGGAAGGAGGGAGGGCTTTTGCTTGTTTTCAAATTTAATTTTTTAAAAAAGGTTTATGTACTTGGTATGTATACAACATTCTTGCCTGCATGTGTGCCTGCCTGCCAGATGGGAGCAGTAGATCTCATTATAGATGGCTGGGAATTGAACTCAGGACCTCTGGAAGAGCAGACAGTGCTCTTAACCTCTGAGCCATCTCTCCAGCCCCTAAATTTATTTTATTATTTGTATGTGTGTGTGTGTATGTGTGTGTGTGTGTGTGTGTGTGTGTGTGTGTGTGTGTGTGTGTGTGTGTGTGTAGAGAGAGAGACAGAGACACAGAGACTGGGAGAGAGAGAGAGAGAGAGAGAGAGAGAGAGAGAGAGAGAGAGAGAGAGAGAGAGAGAGATGGGACAGGGTCCAACAGGGTCCACCTTGGGTATTTGTTTTGTTTTGTTCGTTGTTGTTTTGGGGAAGGGTCTCTTACTTTTGCTCATCATTTTGGCTAAGCTGATTGACTGGCCAGCAAATCCCAGGGACCCACCTGTCTCCACTTCCCCAGTGCCCAGCTTTTCCACACGGCTTCTGGGGGTCAAACTGAGGTCTTCATGCTCGCATGACAAGTCCTTTACCTATCGAACCATCTCCTCAGCTCCTCACTTGTTTTTTAAAAAGATGGTCTCTGTGTGCAGTTTAGGCTTTGCTCAAATTCACTAACCTTTTGCCTCATCTTCCTGAGTACTGGAATAGAAACCTGGGGCAACATTCTCTCCCACAGTCTCTTTACGTACCGAGAACCAATCAGGACAGGGCTGTGTTAGGGCATTCTTTGGTACCATGGGCTCTCTTTTGAGGCCTCCATGGACAAACCTTGCCAAGAGCTCTGTTCTGTGAAGGAAGGGAAGTGACGTCAGGGCCTGACTATGTGACTGTTGGTGAGGGTCATGTAACTGTATGCATTCAAGCCCCTTTCAACCCACTCCCACTAAACACATCCCTCTGCCTCTCAGGAAAGCGAAGAGGAGGTCACAGAGGCCCCGGAGGATGACACTGCGAGTGAGGAACCTGCTCCTGAAGTGCGCTCTACTCGGCCCCGCAGGGCTGTGACCCTGAGGGCTCTGACCCTGAGGAGCAGCACACAGGCTGCGAAGAGGCCTCCTCCAGTGGAGAGGCCACGAAGAGTCCGTTCAGTGCGGACTACTGCTGCTCCCCAGGGAAGAGCCAAGAGAGCCAAGAGAGCCAAGCGTCAACCTGCTCGGCCTGTGGAACCAGAGGTGAGCTCAGAGAGCAGAGGGTGCCTGGCCCGAGTTCAGGGTGTGGGTCAGGATAAAAACCTCTTTAAAAGATCAGAAATGACCAGAGATGCTCTCCCAAAATTCCCAAGTCCAAGGACAAAAGAATGTTTTTTAACCTCTTGATAGAGAGGGCCAGGAAACACCAGACGGGAGTTCCCAGGGATGGGATAGTGACTTCATTTCAGGACAGCTTTAATCCTCTAGAGCTTCTGGTCAGGTGGGAGGGGAGGGTCCAGTCCTCCAGTTCTGGGTCCAAAAATTCTACCTCTGTATCTCCCATCTCTACACTCAAATTCTGCACCTCTCTCTCCTCTCCTGTAATTGACACCTCTCTCTCTCACATCATAGTACATTACATCAGCATGCGTGTCATCCGTGTAACCTATAGGTGACATGTGAAGTGCTGCAAAGTCCTTGCTGCCAGTACCACAAAAGCCAGCGGCCACAGTGAGCCGTCTTGCGTGTGTCCAGCTTTGCTCCTTGCTGTCTGCTTGCATTTTAATCAGAGATGCTTCATCATAAACTAGGCCCTAGATTTTCTCAACTAGGGGTTGAAGATTGGCAGTCACCATGCTGTGGGGTGGGGCAGGTGAGCATGCTCATAAGTGTGTTTAGTGGTCAGGGTTCAACCTCAGGTGGGATTTCTCAGGCGCCATCCACTCTTTTCTTTTCTTTTCCTTTCTCTTCTCTTCTTTTCCTTCCCTTCCCTTCCTTTGCCTTCTCTTTCCTTTTTGTCTTTTTTCTTTTATTTCTTTTTGAGACAGGGTATCTTGTGCGTGGAGCATGCTTAGTAGATTAGGCTTGGAGTCCAGCAACTCCCGCAATCCTTCTGCCTCCACTTCCCCAGCACCACCAGTTTGTTTTGTTCGTTTGTGGGTTTTGTTTGCTTTTTAATGTGATCTGGGGATCACACTCAGGTCCTTCCACTTGGATGGCAAGCTTTTTTTGCCAACTGAGAATCTCCCCAGCCCTGCTGTAGCTTTTGTTGTTAACGGTGTTTGAGCCTTTAAAGATACCCAGGTCCTTGGAGGTGTAGAAGTCACCAGAACCAGGTTGCTAAGAAACTCCATACAGACTGAGTTCTGTGACTGTGCCCAGTGAAAGACTCAGGAGTATTGAGATGCTGAGGTTATTAAGACAATCCAGCTGTCCCTGCATTATGCAGTGACGATCCCCCCACTCCCCCTTCCCTGCAGGTAAAGAAGCAAGAAGATGCAGAAAGGCTGATTCTTGAGAGCAATCCACTGGAGTGGACGGTCACTGACGTGGTACGATTCATTAAGCTGACAGATTGTGCACCCTTGGCCAAGATCTTTCAGGAGCAGGTACAGTGGCTTTCTGTGTCATCAGCTTATTTTCTGGACTCCAAGCCTTGTTGTCTCTGTGTGTTTGTAGGTCCATGCATATGTGTATGAGTCTTTGAGTGTGTGTGCGTACGTGTACATGTATGTGCATATAAAGCCAAGAGGACACCATAGGGCGCCATTCCTCGAATGATGTCACTTTTCTGAGACAGGTTCACTCACCAGCTTGAAATTCACTTAGTAGACTAAGCCAGTGCGCCTCAGAGACCTGCTTGTCTCTGCCTCCCAAGTGCTGGGATAACAACCATGTCCCAGCACACTCAGCTTTTTAAAGGGAGTTCTCGGGATCGGATCTCATCTCATATATACTGACTTAGCCGTCTTCCCAGCCCTGAGACTCTAGGTCTTCAAAGATTTGCCTCTCTTGTCTGGCTTCTTCATGACTCTCCATGTAGGTATAAACAGTTCCACTTGCCTTTTGGCTGCATACTGCAGTCAGCACATGCCCCTGACACGACTCTTGTTCCTTGTTCTTACTTGTCCCATAGGGATGAGGGCTTTCTGACAGAGAGGTACCTGTTTCTGCCAGGGGAGGAGTGAGCCTCTAGGCTCCACCCTCATTCTCAGCTATAACCCATTGTCTGGTACCAGTTTCTGCTATGCTGTTGCTGTGATAGAATGCTGACCAAAAATCAACCTGGAGAGGAAAGAATTGCTTTCATCTCACAGCTTACAGTCTGTGGAAAGGGTGTGCCAGGGAAGGAACTCAGGTGACAACCTGTGTTTAGGAACTGAGGCAGATACCCCTCCTCTCCCCACAGTGGGGAGTAGGTGGGTGGAGGTACAGATGACAACAAAGTAAGTATCTGTCTATTAGACGTAATATTTTCTAAATATTACTTTCCACGTCACCGATTAAATATAAGCCTATCTCATCTGTTTTTAATTTTTAAAATTTAAATATTAAGATAGAAAAAAAAGGTCTGACTTTTCATTCACACAGACAGTTTTCTATCTTTTTTTTTTTTTTTGTCCATGTCAGTGTGGCGATAGGCTGTAAAAGGCAAAGTCCTCCATCCCCCTCACTCCCACAAGTGTAGCTCTTGGCATCCAAGCCCTGCTATCCATGAGGCAAAGTGATTAATCTCATTCACTCTAGAAACTTCTGCAGAAGGTCATGTGGAAGGCACAAACAGGAGCCAGACAGAAGCTCCTGCTCTCGGTGCTCTGGCGCTCACTGCTCTTCTTCTCTGGGTACAGACAGAGAGGCAGACAGGGAGACGTGCTTCCTGACCTGAAGAACAGGGGTAATGGCCCAGCTCTTCCCTGCAGCACATAGACAAGTCAGAGGAAATGGTGAACAATGCTGTAGCTTAGCTGATATAGGGCTTAGGGATAAAACGTCATCTCCGTCTCAGAAACAAACAAAGCCGTAGTTAGAAATCCCATATAGAGTACTGTCTGGAGCACTGTTTTCCCAGTTTGGTACTAAGTCATAGTGATACTGCCAAAAATTGACCAAAACAAACAACAACAACAGCAGAAACCTGTTGTGTTCAAGTACATGACAAATCCTGTCCATACACGTTTAAATACACCACCGTGACTATGTTGGTCCATGTGTACATTCAGCATATACTGAGCAAGTACTGCCTTATATTGTCCAAAACATGACAGTGGAATGTGTCATTCTACATAAATCTCAAGTCTTATTTTGGCTTAGGCTCAGATGTCCCATTTTCATTTTAGAAACATCATTCTGTTCTGAGCCAGAATAAAGGGCAGAGGTTTTTTCTGTTTTGTTTCTATTTTTGTTTTTGTTTTTGTGACGTCTAGAGTCTCAGTTAGGTGGGCACTCAGGAACATCTGTAGCAGGGATGCTAGCAGGCTCCTGTGTGGATACTGCGCTGAGTACCGGGTGAATCCTCAGCGAGATGCTGGCTTGTGGGGGAGAGACGAGCTAAAACATTACTTGTAAGTTCCTCCTCTGTATCCCTGCTAAGCCCAGTCTCCAGCAATATCTCAGTGTTTCAAGGAAATGCCCAGTGCCGGCCTGTCCCACTGTAGATTGAAGGCGCGGGCAAAAGCTTCCTCCACCCACCTTCCCTGACATCAGCTAAAAGCTTTGTCCTTGATTTAGACGTTAGGTGGGCTTTAATGGATGAGTCTTGTTCCCAATTATTTTTGCATTTCACACTAGGGATTTCCAATTGTTATAATTTAAAAAAAAAAAGGAGAGTTGCCTGCTGGGCTGTCTAAAGGGTGGACACTTGAGTCCTTTCTGGTCCATTAGGTTTTTAATTACTTATTTTTACTAATTCTTTCTATCATCATTTTTTGCCCAAATGTCAGCACTCTGACTGGGCGAGGCCTCTAACAAGCCTTTTCTGAGCTGTCATATGAACGAGGTGCCTGCAGATTATTCACTTGCCTGCCCAGGAGATCACAGTGTCTGGAGTGGTAATAGCCATGCACATTCATGCCCAGGGTTAGAAATTCAGATAGAGCCACTGCAGATATCACGCGATCCCCATCACCAGCATATATACCTTTGATTTCCTAAATGTTGTGGCAGCCTCTTAGTAAAATAAAAAAAAAATCTATCTTCCATAATCTCACGCTGCAAATCTGGGCACTATATAGTCAAAGTCCACACATTGGCCATGTGTTTTTAGACACGTGACCCCCGAGTAGCATAGTCTCTGTGCGTACAACCCACTGCCGATTGATCTGCTCGCAAGAGTAGACTTTAGGAGAACCCGAAAGGATCGCTGATCTCTTCAGTTCTCTCCGAGGGCTTTCCTCGTATTCATTCCCATTGGCCCACAAGGTTCGTCCACTTCCACAGCAGTCTGTGAAATACTGGTATAGACTGGTCATTTTTATCACTATGTGGCCATGGGTAATTTCATGTGGGCCAGATAGGTATAGCCACACATCACCATATGTCTATCTGTCTGTCTATCTGTGTGTCGGTCTGTGTGATGGCTATGCAACATGATAACCTGAATTGGCATCCCAAGAACCCACACAAAAAGCCAGAGACAGGTACTGTACATGTATCTGCAATCCCAGCACACTCCTGTGAGGAAATGAGAGGCAGAGACAGAGTACAGGCCAGCTAGCCTGGCAGAGAGACGCTGTCTCAAACAAGGGCGAAGCCCGACACCCAAGATTTCCCTCTGGCCTACATATATGTCCCTGCTCTCACATATATCCTGAAGACACACACACACACACACACACACACACACACACACACACACACACACACATTTTATTAACACAAACATTCCATAGTCACCTAATTGTCACCTCTGATAATAGGCTTCCAACTTAAAAGCAGAAAGAATGGTTCTTTACATATTTAGCTCCAGAACAAAGCTTGACATGACAAAAACATATCCTCCAATTCTATGCTGCCTGCGCTCTAACATGGCTTTGTTTTCTGGCAGGACATCGATGGCCAGGCGCTCCTCCTGCTCACTCTCCCAACCGTCCAAGAGTGCATGGAGCTGAAGCTGGGACCTGCTATCAAGTTATGCCATCAGATCGAGAGAGTTAAGGTGGCTTTCTACGCCCAGTATGCCAACTAATTCGGCCTTCTTGCGGTCCGTGCCTGATTCTGATGATGCTGTGTTTGTTGTGAAGATTTCCAGGACTGAGACCTTGATTTTCCAGGCTTTGTCAAATGGCACATTCATTTAGGATCTCCAAAAACCCAGACGCCCGGAACCTCCTTCGTGCACCAGCCTCTTTGACAGTCCCATGTTTTTAAAGCACACAGAAGGACCACAGCAGCAGCAGCTTCTGGGAGTTCACTCAAAGTCCTGAGACAGACCTTCCCTGGCTCTGGACTTCCCATGTTTCTTTTTTTTTTTCTTCTCCCACCTAAACCAGGCAACTTCCTGTAAGCCAGGTTTCCTCATCCTAGGTCCAGGTTCTTGGAAAACTAAGATGTACTGGGTGTCTGTGAGCACCTGCCTTGCTGGCAGTTTTGCCTGATTCACTCACTCACCTACTCTCAGGCTCCTTTGCAGCTGTATCTTCCACACACGTGCAAACTACTGTCGTTTACAGTCACCTGCTATCCCATTTCATCTCACTGACAGCTCCTTTCTCCAACACAACTGCAGGCTTGGATTCAGAATGCTGGTCTGAAAGGGTGTGCTGGTCTCTGTCCTCTGTCCGAGGTGCCTTTTCCCAAGTATGGCGGCTTACAGTGAGACAGCTATGCAAGCAGAGCCTAACACCGTTGGTGGTGGCACACACTCTCTGTAGTCTCTAGCAGAACCATAGCTCCAGTGCACTAAGATCACTGTAACTGGTCAGGAGGTTGCTACGTTAGGGAAATACCAAATTCTGTATTGACAAAAAAAGCTTTAGGGGGCAAGCATAGGAAAAAGATTTGGGGGAAGCATTATTTTGTGTGTGTGTGTGTGTGTGTGTGTGTGTGTATGAAGCATCCGCTTAGAAATATTAACACAGCTGCAAATGAGTTCTTCTGAGCCTCTCTTGTGCTAGTACCTGGCTCGGCACATGGAAAGCAAGCACAGGGAAGCAGTATCCCCAGCATGATACAGCAGGGCAGATATTGATCTGGACCCTGTGGGTTTCCATCCTGACTTGGCTAAGGGCCAACTTCTTGTCCTTGGGTAACTCGCCATCACTCTGGACCCAAGTTCCCAGTGAGGGAAATGTTAGGGCATTTGGTACTAAGACACTGAGTACAACATCTCCCCTAGCCTTCCCCTCGTTCCTGCTAGAGAGGAGCCCAGGTAGACTAAAATGAGAAGAGGAACGCAGCCACAGAATTTAACCCTCCACTTCCTGCACTTTACTCTCTTTGAGGTTGCTTATGAAACTTCACCAAGTCATTTGTAGAATAATCAGTGGTTACAAAATGTGGCTGATCTTTTATACCCAGCACTTCATCTGTGTTTTCTCATGAGCATTTCAACCCGTGCTTGCAAACCCAAAGGGAACGAGGTACATTATTGCGTGGAGGTCCCCTCCATGCCTTTTTAAAACCATGCAAGGAAACCAAACGTTTACTCAGTTTAGGAGGGCTCATTCTGGAAGCTTAACTTCACACCTGTATGGGCTTTAGTGTTTTGCTCTGTGGTTTTTCGTATTCTACCATACTTATGTTACGCTTTTCCCTTTGACTAGACTCCCAACTGTCCCAGAACATGATGCCACAAGCTGATAACTGCTTGTATTTAGCAGCATTTTAAGGCCTGGGAGTCTATCTGTCAGGCTTTGGAAACTGTGGTTGCTTGTGCTAATCATTCTCAGTATTGTGCAGTGGTTGCTGATGAAACCAGACAGCAAACCATTTGTGGTTTACACTCTTTAGTCCTCCCTAAAGCTGCTTTTCTATGGTTAGGCTACAGACACTTGGTGAATGGTTGTGCCTAGGGACGACTGGTGGTCGAACTGCGTCCTGTGTGGAGCTGCAAGGCGGGGGCTGCCCCTGCTGATGCCTGCCAGGTTGGCTTGCAGTTGGATGTCTCTCTTCTAAGCTACAGGTTGAACCTTCCTCAGTTGACCTGCCTTCCCAGCCACATGCTTTTGGCCATAAATGCTCGATGTTTCGGATGGAAAGGGCATCTTATTTCAAGGTGGGGGTGGCATTTCTCCTGTGCTGACTCCTTCCTGATCCTTCACTGTGGCCTTTTCAAGATGAGCTATTTCTTTTGCATCTGAAACCAAGATGCGGATATGGCATTGCTAGGACATGGTCTACTTTGAGAACAGATGCCACCTTCTCATTTCCAGTAATGACACAGTGGAGGAGGTGTTACTTCAGAACAAGTGGATTTCCTAGAGGTCAGCTGAGCCCACAGAAAGATCCAGAAGAACATTAACAGAAATGCCAGTCAGGATATGGCCAGCACTGGTCAGAACTCCTTCTTCCTGTGGAGGCAAATGCCCCAGCCTTAGCATCGGTCTCTCTCTCTGGACATGGTCAGTCTCTTTACCATCACTCTTGGTCTTCAACGTTGGCAAGGAAGAGATGGCAGGAATCCTACCAGAAGTGTACCAGCCAGGGACCACCCTCATCATAGTGGCTGTCAGTGTGCAGTCAGCCCAGCCTGCTGACTTGAGAAGGATTTGAGGATCAAAGGGGATGAGTTTCCTCTGAGAGCTGCCAGTGTTGTCCAGAGCTTCGATCCAGGAGGGAGTGCTCATCTTGGGAACAGCAGTTTTGTCACCAGATTGTAAAGTGGGCTTTGTTTCTCTCTAGGCTCACCTCTCACCTGCTTCTGTTTTAAACACAGGGCTGATTTCCAACGAACAGTTGGGAAATATATGGGTATGTGCCAAGAAAAATAGATGGGTATTATACGTATTCTCCCATATCGCCACAACCTATATGCCAAAATATTCTGGTCTAAATCCCATCAAATGATTCCCTCCCCTCATCCCTTCCTGGGTTGTGTCATTTCATTATTTCTCTGATAGTCTTCTGGGATCAAAGTCCTCTTCTCCGTGTACCTTGGTGCATCACACCATTCATTACCTCCTGTAAACAGCCAAGCAGACAGCTCAGAGTCTGTGCCATGTAACCAAGGAGTGGAAACACCACCTCAGTTCAAATAGTGACAATCCATCGTTTATGCCCACCCTGAGACTTAAGGAGTTTGTTTCAGCCCCCAAATTCTGGGCTACGTTTGTACTGTGTTGTTAAAAAAAATATATCCTGCCCACCAAATAGAACATACCCTGATCAAAGCAGAGTATACTGGCATCACCCATCTTTGCTATCCAACAATGGTGTCCCTCACCACGGTGTCTAATCTAGAGCTTGGAGAACTGACCTGACACTTTTAAAATGAGATGCCTTTGATCAGAGTCAGCCTCACAGGCAGCATTTGAGCTCTACAGCTGTTTGAGTCCCTAGACCTTATTTGATCATATTCAAAAGATCGTTTCTTGGGTTTGCTTTGATTTGATCCTCAATAAATTAAAATGATCCACACCTTAACACTGCCACATCTAACCTTTACTGCCATCTTTGGATGGTTCCTTTTGATCAGCCTTTTGAAGATAGGTCCCTCCTAATCTGTCTCACAGAATCTCACAGAACCATGAGTTTTGTATGAAGCAAACACTGGCTTTGTCTTCTGTCTTACACCAAATGCCGCTTCCTGAGAGTTTTCCCTTAGTTTCGGAAACACTCGGAGTGCTCATGCTTATTTTGTATAACACCCGTTTATATTTATTTCTGTAAATAGAAATAGAAGAAAACCGTAGGAAGACCTCTGTTGTGCTTTGCTGCTTTTGGGTTAAGATATTGAATCTAGGCTGCAATTACTCTCTATTCTGTCTTTAGAGAGTTGTGATGAGTGTGCAATTATTTGGAAGGAAAAAATGTAAATTAAGAGTAGTGTTTATGGAAGAAGTCTCTGGGGACATCCACTGCTTGTGTCTCCTTGGTGCAATAATTAAATAACAAGGAGGAGGTGAAATGGCAACCATACAATCTAATGATTCTCATACGTGCTCACTATTACTTTCTGTTCACAAATTTTCTGAAAATCACTCTCTTTAATTGGATTAGCTTTAAGTTGCTTAATTCTCATAGCTTTTAAAAGTAGGGTGGTTTACAGGTATCCAAAACATTTTATTACAAAATAAAATTGTGGTGTTTATGACCCATTAACTAAAAAATTGTAACTGCTGTCCTGCCTGGTCTCTCGGGGTCTTAGTGAAAATGACTTTGTGGTTTAAATGATGAGTAATGATTCAGTTTTCTGAGCTATAGACTTCCTTGTTCAGCCTTCTTTTGATGACTAGGCCTCAGTACTGGTGAGGATGTAGGTCATGGCGTAGCACCGAAGCAGAGCAGTGCTTTGGGTAAGACAAAGAAGAACACTGAAGAAGGAAAGTTCTAGAACAACATTTTCTCTTAAAATTACTTTATGATGAAAACTGATAGGAAGGGTTTTTTTTTTTTAATAATGGAAAAAGTAAACATCTCAACTGTTATTCAGAATGCAAGCTAACATGACCTCTGGAAGCAGAGAGGCCTCTAGTCACTAGTGTTGACAGCCCTTTAACTTTCATGTTCTATGTTTAAAACTTTGTATTGAAATTTGGTTCATAACTTGTGTATGTTTTGGTACATAAAAGAGAAAAAATCAGTGTCTTTACTTTTGAAATTTAAAGGACAAAGGGCATGTTCTCTCCATTTGCTGTAAGGATTGTATTCTGTATATATGTTTCCATGTACATAAAGGAAAATATATATCAGAGTTCTATTTTAATTTTTATTCTAAATGAAAAAAAACCCTTTTTACTTGAAAACTGATAAGCCACATTGTTAAATAAAGTAAAAATAAATTCTATGCTGGTGTTTGTGTTTATATGTCAGAAGTTATTGAGTATATGTTTGGGGCTTGGATTAGGGTTACTTTCTTTTGAAGTCTGTTTTGCATTTCATTATAGCATCTATTGTTAATTTGCTTACAACAATAGCTCCCAAAGCCACCACATTGTTATGGAACTTTACTCAGGCACCGTGTGTGTGTGTGTGTGTGTGTGTGTGTGTGTGTGTGTGTGTGTATGTGTGTGTGTGTGTATTCTAATTCCATTCCTGTTACTTTGATAAAACACCACCAAAAGCAAGTTAGAGGATTTGTTTGGCTTACATTCTCATGTCACAGTCCACTGTTGAGGGAAACATAGGCGGCAATGCAAGCAGGAACTTGAAGCAGAAATCAGTACTCACTTGCTCAGTCACAGGCCCATGTTTACCTAGCTTCCTTCTACAGGCAGAGACACCCCTCTGGGCACCTGAAAACAGTGCTATGGGGCTCTGGGAATGCTGGGTAAAGTGCTTGTTGTGGTTGCGATGACCAGAGTTACATACTTAGAACCCAGGTAAAAATGCCTAAATATATATATATATATATATATATATATATATATATATAGATATATATATATATATATATATATATATATATATACACATTACATATGCTGTAGGTGAATATGTGTGTATATATGTGCATATGTTTATGTCATATAATATATAAATATAATATATAGATTTATATATTATATATAAATAATATATATGAATAAAATGTGGGCTGGTATAAAGAGAGATAACTTAAAACAAATGTTGAATATGGGAAAGCATACAAATATTTCACATTTCAACTACCTTTAAATACTTACTATATTACTTTCCAGTTATATTACATAAAACCTCAGTTTTCTATGAATGGTGAAGAGTTATCCATGTTTACATGGTTAATAGGATTAGATACTAAATTAATGTTGTGTGATTCTTGGCCATAGAAGACTTAATGCATACTAGGAATCAAGTTTCAGGTTAGTAATTCAAGTTCATCATCTGGGTATGGTGGCACATACCCTAGCTCTCCAGAGGTGGAGGTAGGAGGATCACAAAAGTTCAAGGCTAGCCTTGGCTACATTACAAGCTTGACACCAGCCATGCATGATGCCTTTGATATAAACAAAGGATCGAAAGAACAATGTATTCTTTGGAGGGACCTTTTGTAACAGTCTACAGGATTTCTAAATCCTTTGTCATGTCTCATGTCTCTAACTATTGGTGGGGTTACCTACTGCCTGTGGCATGATGCACTTTGCCGATACTCTTACAAGTGAGTTTCAACTGGTATAATGTCAACAAACATTGTGGTAAAACCCAGATGTCAAGACGGCCAATGACTCTCTGAACTGTGTTGGTAAAAGGAGCAGGGAATTGTTTCAGTCCCAATTACATGGCATCCCTACTAACACGCCCATTTCTAGCTTCTGACTTCAGTATCAATCCTGACAAGGCGCTGGCATTTCCATCTTGTTTATGTCTCCCTTTCTAGTTGGTGGTACCTATAAGATGGCTATGGATGCAGCCATGCCCATGGTGGCCGGGATATTGCAGTGGGTAAATAAATGGTCAGGGACCCAGGAAATGATGATGCATGAGGGTGGGAACTGGAGGCACCTACTCTGTGGTGTTTGCCAGCTCCATGGTAACAACCACAACCACAACCACAACCACTCTGGCATTCAAAACCCCTGCAGCTGCCTGATCAAAGCTCTAGTTCCGTATGAAACAAAGGAGTGTTTCAGTTGCCAGAACTAGAGAATATTCAAGGAGTTGGCCTTAACGTTCATCAGCGACAAACAGGTTGTTTTAAGAAATTCCTCCTCTGGAAGGGACTGTGCTCTGCACAGTCAACTAACAATTCACAAGCGTCCACCTTCTGTTAGGATCATGCTCAACCTCAAAATGCACCATCATCATTGAGTTTGCAGCCTTCATGCCCAACTCCCCAGCATGGAACTACTCCCGTCCCTTTAGTGTAGAAGCTTTTCCTTTGGGGCCTCTTTTCTTGGAAAGTCAAAGAAAATTCAGGCATTTAAAGGCAGCTATTATAGTCATGCAATGTGCAAACAATAGCGAAATATTCCGGCCTAACTCAGCAGACCCTGGAAACCCACTAGCCTCTTGTAATTGGGACACTCATAATACAAGTCTTTTCAGAATTAAGACTTGGGTTAGAGATGAGAATTAAAGTAGTCTCTCTGATTATTAAAGCAGTATGTTTATATTGCAGAACGTTTGGAAGGCAAAGGTGTTATTAAGTTACCCATTATCTCATTATATTCAATTATAATTTCATCATGTTGGCATTTATATTTAGAGCACAATATTGAAATTAAGTTATGTATACTATTTGAAAGACTCACTGGTATTCTGCCATCATCCTCCATGAGGTGGCATTAATATTCTTAAATATTAGCCTTTTGTTTTTTACTGTGTTTTATTTTGATCAACTAATTTCATTCATTGTCAATCTCATGTGAGTGTGCAATGCCTCCTAAGGACTCCATCCTCTCACCCTCTGATCTCCCTCTCACCCTGTCAAGCCCCTCCCCTTAACCCTCCATTTTCCCAGATTCATGAGTTTTGGGATCTATTTAATTTAGCTAGGACCATTTGGATAGCACCTCTATTTGAAACGCTTAAACAAGCAGATGAATAACCCAACACAACACAGTAAATGTGCAGGTGTACTTACCCGGCTTCTGAAGGTGTCGTTTTGCTGTGCTTGCTTCAGATGTACATATTTTATTTCATATAGTCAAACTCCCCACTTTCTCCTTCATTTTTCCTCTTTCCCGTGTGTTTCAGTGGTAGCCACTATTCTGATTTGGGGTTACAAAAAGTTTAGCATGCTTTGTACATCAATGCTACATTTCAATGTAAATAAACCTAATAATGGATCATACTTTATCATTATTATTATTTATTATGATTATGATTGTTATTATTATTATTATTATTATTTTGGTTTTTCGAGACAGAGTTTCACTGTGTAACAGTCCTTGGCTATCCTAGACTCACTTTTGTAAACCAGGCTGGCCTCGAACTCACAGCGATGTGCCTGCCTCTGCCTCCTGAGTGCGGGGATTAGCGGTGTGCGCCACCATGCCTGACTGGACCCTACTTTTATGATTCTTCAGAATACTCATGTTACTTCACCCTGTTGCTTATACCCTGTGCTGCAATTCGCTTCTTTTGACCAGCATTGCATACATGACATTTACACATGCCTTTATCCGTTGATTTGTTTTCACTATCGTATAAAC
Source organism: Acomys russatus (assembly GCF_903995435.1). NCBI lineage: Eukaryota > Metazoa > Chordata > Mammalia > Rodentia > Muridae > Acomys > Acomys russatus. Next base: position 57,874,806 of record NC_067145.1, read on the forward strand.
GCCAAAGAATACGTATCATGACTTGGGTATCTCTTCCATTGGTGGACCTTTCTCAGGTTTGCACAGTCTTGTAGAATGTTGCCATGCCATTTGTGTGCATCATTTTTCTGCACACAAGCAGCAGTGTCTCCCGTAGTGGCCACTGGGAGAGCGTGGAAGTCACACTCCTCAGTGGAATAGTCATGGTAAGCTGTTCTTGCTGACTTAACTCTCCACCCATGCTCAAGCAGGAACTCTGATTAATTGCAGTGGGTCACACAGAAGTTTTTTTTTTTTTTTTTTTTTTTTTTTTTTAATTTTAAGGCATAAAAATAGGAGAGGGACCTTGCTGGGAAAGAAGAAGAAGGTGTTTGGGGGAAGGGTGGAGAGGATAATGCAAAGAATATGATAAAAGCACATTTATACACATGTGCATGAAATGTAAAAAAACAAAACATGCTGCTTACAGCCAAAGCTGGAGCAGAGACAGCTCTTATACCAACGGCAGGAGCTCAAAGCAAAACCAGAGGTGGAGGTGGGGGTGTGGGGGTGCTCAGTCCACAACCCTGCAGTCTCATTTCTGCAGACCTTTCTGCCATAGTGTTGAGGGGGTTTTCCTCTTGGACAGTATTCAATGCTTTGCTTGGATCCAGTGTCACCCACTCTTAGTTACATGTATGTAGCCAATGGTCCAACTCCGCCTCTTCTGAGAGGCCTAAGCACACACAGAGCAATTGCTTCTCCCCTTTCCGCTCATGTTTGCCATTTCGGTGAAAGACAGTGGCTGTGTCTGAAACACATAATTTTATAGTTGGAGAAATCTGACCTTCATCCTCGGGGTAAAGCTCTGATGCTCGCTGCTTACGCCAGCTTTTCTGAAGTACATGCCTTCGTCAGAACCAGGCTTCTGCTTACAACCTCAGAGCCCAGCACTCTGAGAATAAAGTCATTTTACAGAATACTTTCATCAAGGTGGTTCTGTGGTGTTCAGCCAAAGGGAGTGCTTCTTTGTGGACCACTGAGGTGCGTCCAAGCCCCGCTCCCGAAACCACTATTTTGTCCTCCATACTATTTCTGGTCTGCACAACCAACCCCCGAAACATCTTACTTATTTCATCTGTTGGTCCTGTGTGTTTAGGTAGTGGAGATGTGTCCACGTTTAAACATATAAAGCTATCTTTGTTGAAAGTCTCTCCATGTTACCAAGCAGCAGGTGGCGTTGGGGCTTGTTCTGAGAATGACACTAACTCTTGTGGTATTTCAGCTATTTTAAAATGAGTCGTTTAAGCCCAGATGAACATGCATATTGGCACAGTGTCCATTTAAGTTACAATTCCCCAAACACTCAGCTAGCTGACATTTCTAAATGCCTCTCCCACATAGTAAAACTTGCAATTTTTTTTGCAAATGTTTTGAAAAAAAGAAAGATTTGCATACGGCCCCTATGCCTTCTTGTAAATTCCAGTGTCTGAGAGAGACATTTAGAATGGTGTGAGTGTGGGAACAAATCTGTTTTGTTCTATGTAACTCACAAACAATGCTAGTACTTATCACAACATGAAAGAATCGATCCACCCTTTTCAAACTAACCATAGTGTAAGTGGAGGTTTATGTACAACCTTACAACAGGACCCATTTAAGCGGGTGTCCCTCATGTGTAAGCACCCCAACTTCACTTAAATGCACCACTTCCCCCCAATAGCCCCATGTAGTTCATTCCCATGAGCTGAAATGAAAATGCTTTATGAAACCTTTAATAAACATTGCCATGCCAAGTTGTCTCACAATAAACCTACGGATTGTTCATTCATAGGATAAAACAGTTTGTATCTGTCAAGCAGGGTGTGCTCGTACCTACTGAGCCAGGTAGCCTGGGATAACCCCACTAGGAGAGAGAATGTCCTTGTGTTTGTGGCTACTACAAATGCAGAAACTATGGAGAAGAGACCTGGTAGACAGAGTGGCAAAATAAAAACATAATGACAAAACAGAGAGAGAGAGAGAGAGAGAGAGAGAGAGAGAGAGAGAGCGCTCACTGTGCACATGTGTTCTGGGGACACTGGCTCAGACAATGAACACAGCTGAATACCTGGCACCATAAGTCGGAAAGCTCTTGGCAATCAAGACTCTCCCAGGCGCAGCGTCCTGGAGGTAGCCCTGCGCTGGCCTTGATGCTGGTCTCTATTCACCAGGATCTATTGTCCCAAAGAAGCACAGAACAGCTTACTTCACACAAATGGCCCGACGTGGCCTTTGAAGGACTTCCCGCCTTCCCTGTGAGACCCCAGGAGCCGGGCCTTCATTGCCTGCATTTCTTCCAGCAGTCTCTTCCAAGCTCCCACAGAACAACCTATTTTTTTTTTAAATCATAGCATTATTTAAGGGTATAAGCCATTAAAACGAACACATACTATTAGGTTATTTATGCAAATATAAATCTGTTTGGTTTCTTCATTTTTAAACTAATTTTCAGTAACCTTATGAAATATCGGGACAATCTATTAAGGTTGGAGTACGCAATAGCCATTGCAGCCCAAGGTCCCGAAGACTTTCACAAAACCTTTAGCCAAACCAGCATAGTCAGGCCCGTCACAGCCAACATCCCAGTCTCTGATGCCAGTTCTGTCCTCGTCTGTTTTCTATTGCTGAGATAAACTTTCTGTCCAAAAGCGACATGGGGAGGAGCAGGTTTATTTGGCTCACACTTTCTGATCACAGCCCATCACGGGGAGAAGTCAGGATAAGAACTCAAGGACAGAGTCAGCCACCTTGGAGCGGTGCTGCTCACTACCTTGCTCTTCCGGGCTTGCTCGGCTGGAGCGGTGCTGCTCACTGCCTAGCTCTTCAGAGATTGCTTGGCTTGCTTTCTCATACAACCAGGAACCAAGCTGCTCAGAGGTGGCACCATCCGCAGTGGCCCTCTTATATCCATTAGCAATTAGGAGGATGTCCCCGAAAACCTGCCTATAGGCCAATCTGATGGGGACAATCTCTCAGTTGGGCCCCTGTTCCCAGATGACTCTAGCTTGTGTCAAGTGCAAAACCCAACCAGCATGAAAATTAACAAACACAATTAATCAGCGTCTCTCCCTCATTTCGGAAAGGCTTGCTCTATGTTGTCCAGGTCTGCCTCAAACTCGTGGGCCCAAGGGGGTCCTTCAGCCTCTCAGGTTGCTTTGTCTGCAGGCCTTTCTGGAGTTCAGAAGTTATTTTCAGTAAGTAAAACGATGAACTCCCAGAGCAAAGTAAAAATCTCCATAAAGAGCAGGATTAGGAAGTTTGGAGGAGAAACATTAATAACCAGGAAACAAAACATAAATTTTAATATTAAAAATGCAAATTAAATGGCCACAATTTTTATATCTTCTACTCAATTCACAAGATTAAAATGTGACAAGTTTTGGCAGAGGAAGCAAGATAAAATGAATCTCAGTGCACAGGGCCATGGATGAGACTGTGGACCTATTAGATAAGACTGCAGACTGGAGAGATGGCTCAGTGGGCAAAGTGCTTGCTTTGCAACTGTGAGGGCCTGAGTTTGAATCTCCAGACCCCACATAAACCTGGGCATGACAGCTCATGTTAGGAACTGCTGTGAAGGTTGGGGACCAGCCTGAAACAGGAAGTAGCCAATACTGCCAAAAAGAAACTGGCTTATACACACTGGCTCACACGTGTACACGCACATACTCACAAAACCGAGTGTGTTATAAGCTATTGCTTGTTAGACAGTATTAAAGTTTATCTTTTTTTTTCTTAAAATTTTCCCAGTAAATTTTAAAAGACTTAAATAAGGTAATAAAAATATTTTAAAATCACATCTATTTTGATATTCCAAATGTTTTTGCTCTACCTCTAGACATTAAGCCCAAAGAATTCCAGAGTTGACAGTTGGAGTGCTGAAATAACTGATCCCATGTATAGAAGAAAGGTATATGGATGCTAAATGAAAAATTGTTAGAAGTAGAGAAAATGTTTAAATAAATAACAATATAGATCTGTGTGAAACTGCAACTATTTTTTTTTTAAATCTTTTTTCCTTTTTAAGATTTATTTATTTATGTATTTGAGTCTTCTATCTGCATTCACACCCGCACGCCAGAAGAGGTCATCAGATCATATTATAGATGGCTGTGAGCCACCATGTGGTTGCCAGGAATTGAACTACGGACCTCTAGAAGAGCAGACAGTGCTCTTAACCACTGAGCCATCTCCCCAGCCCCAAAACTGCAACTATTAACAAGGATCGCCTTTTCTTCATTGAATTTAGCTACATTCGTGGGATATTGGGGTGCAAAGGCATGGGGTTTAATGTAGTATTACTATGATCATCCCTTTTGTGTGGGAAACGAATGTATACGCTCATATATAACATATTGGTACTTGTACTCAAAAGTCTAAGAAATAATTGCCACATTTATTCTTCAATTAAAAAGGTATGGCTGTTTTTTAATAGTCTGCATAGATAGAAAATGCATTTGTATTTTAAAAAGTTTGTTAATAGTAAATAATAATAATTGGTGTGTGTGTGTGTGTGTGTGTGTGTGTGTGTGTGTGTGTGTGTGTGCGTGCGTATACATGTGTGCACCCATGCAAGTGCAAGTAGAGGCAAGAAGACAATTCCAGGTGTTGTTTCTCAGAAACTGTCCATCTTGAATTTTTAGACAGGATCTCACTGGCCTGAAACTAGGGAAGCAAGTAGGTTGGAGCCCTGGGGACCCATCTGTCTCCTCCACGGCATTGGGATCACATGTGTACACCATCACATCCATGGTTTTATGTGGGTTCTGAGAATCAGGCTCCCATTCTCTTGCTTGGTTTTCAAGAACTTTCCCGATTAAACTGTGTCTCCAGGCCCTAGCTGTATTTTTTGGAAGCTACAAAAGGAACTTAATGTCCATCTATGCTCATAATCTCTCCCATTCTTTTTTCTTTTGTTTTGCTTTGTTTTGTTTTGTTGAGATAGGGTTTCTCTGTGGTAGCCTTGGCTGTCCTGGACTTGCTTTGTAGACCAGGCTGGCCTTGAATTCAGCGAGATCCGCCTGCCTCTGCCCTCCGCGCCCCCCCCCCCCCCCCCCCCCCCCCCCGCTTCCCCAGTTCTGGGATTAAAGGCATGCTTTACCACTGCCTGGCCATCTTTCCCATTTTTGCGCTATGGCAGAAAAAAAATGTTATGCATGTACTAGCCATCTGTTTTGGAGTGGTACATCTCGTTAAGCCTGGGCTGCACCATGTGCTCTTTCTTTGCCTGCTTACGGTGACTCTCCTGCAGTACAAGAGCCAGCTCGAGGTGTCATCAAATATTTGCTTGATTCAAATGCTACATCACAGAATGCCGAGCTACATTCAGTTATGAGTGTTCACTGCTCTTTTATAGATGTAAAACAAGGCCTGAACAGGCTGGGTGGCTTTTTCTTCAAGGTCACACAGCACTGTTCCACCCCAGCCACTGTGTGCTTAGGAAACAGTTACATGACTAACATTGAAAGCAACACCGTTAAAAGCTTGAGAAGCAAGGAGGAGCATGAAGCAACAACGCAGGACAAATCGTCAGATTGAAGTGGGAATCTTCCTGGAGTGAGTGGCACCAATGAGCGTGGAGAAGAGGAGATGTCATCAGTGGACCAAAAAAGGAAGCCAGGACAGCTCCTGAAAGGCTTCCATCCCAGGTCCAGTTTGTATTCTTATTTTGTACTCTAAAAACCAGAAGGTGGGATGGGCAAGCAAGCATGATTTTTACAGAAGCTTCCTTAGCAGTCAGGAGGTTGTTAAGGGCAACAGCCCGCTGTTTCAGTTATTTCTCCATTCGGCTTCGGGTAGCAGGAGAAGTCGTGCTTGGCAAATACATACCACAACAATGCTTTCAGTGAATCACTAAATAAATCAATAAACCAATAGTTAAAAGTTCGTCTTTTCTACCTTGTTCTGCTTTAAGAACAAATGCTTCAGCCTAGGATTCTGTTTGTCCAGATGAGCTGGGAGGGTCTGTCTTCTTACCTCTTGACCCAATAAAGTATGATGGTTAATATTGATCTGATCTGGAGTGGGCTAAGCAACATCCCCTGGGCCCATCAGGAGGGCATTTCCAGGATGGATTAACTAAGGGAAGAAGCTTTACCAGAGCAGGGCGTGTCTTCCACCGTGCAGTAGCTCATACACCATGAGGCCCACAGGAAAGTCAGGACCTATTTACCTTCCCACTTTTGCTTGGTACAAGTCTCTGGTCTGACGTTGATGCCACCACTAACACCTGGCCATCAGAACCCAGCTTCTTTGGCCTTCCAATGGGAACTAAGGGCTAGCAGCTCTCTGAGGATCCCCCAGGCCCTCAGCACCAGCTTTGCGGACTGGCTCTTTACCTCGGTTTTAACCTCTCCAGCATGCAGATGGCTGTTGTTGCATTACTCAGCCTTTCTCACGTAAGCTACTCTAATGCATCTCATTTCATAATACATATCATCCTGTTGACTTCTTCTCTAGAGAACCCCGGATCATGCATATGGGCATCTGTTTCCAGTGTACTCCAGGCCCTCCAACTACACAGTCTTAGTTCAATAAAAAGGTGTGTTGACATTGAATATTTCTATCCAAGATTTGCTGTCATTTTCAGTGTCAACTTCTATACAGTCTAAAATTCTCACCCTGTCACATGCCACACAAATCACATTATCAGTGCTAACCATATTTGAACAAATGAGTCCCCACACACCGCTTGGAACATGACACCTTTTTATGTCAGTTAACAGCCGATGAGACACAATCCTGGGAAACAACCTAATCCTTTTATGGAGAAGGATCCCTTAGGAAAGAAGTAGAATGAGTGCTTTTATGGGTCCTCTGGTAGCATGGTCACCCCAGCAATAATGATGTTTGTTTATACACAAAAGGAACTTTAGGTGTGGTCAGATTTGCATAAGGAACAAGACAGAAAAGAAGCTGTGACAGCCAGCAACACACTGAAAAACCTGAGTGACAATGAAATCTCTTCATGAGCCCTGAGTATAGCAAATCCAAGTCATTGCAAAGCACTGTTCCTCCAGTTCCGGAGAAACAGGGCACAAAGGCATGGCAGTAATGTGCCTGAGTTTCACAAAATATTCACCTGCACCCTGCGTCATCCTGTTCATGGCTTCATTCAGAGAATTGGCCCTATCTGAACTTCAGCTCCCTGTCAGATGTCACTCCCTGCCACCCCGCCAGTTTGCTCTATTTTCTTTCTTCTTCCTAGCGCTTATAACGTATATAATATAAATTAGACTTGTTTATGTTATTTACTTCTGCTTCCCTGCCAGAATAGAATTTTCTCATGCACCGTTAATCCTTCTTCTCCACACCCCTCCCTCAGTTCGTCTTTTCTCTGCTTATTGGACTTATCCAGGACAAAGGCAGGCCTTGGATAATATTTGTTGAATGGCTGACCTGAGCTTTCTTTATGCATCCAGTTCTTGAATCTTCAGGACAGTTCATTGGGACAGGTGCTACTTCTCCTCCACCTAGAAGGGAGGGGAAGGGAGATTTAGCAATGTCACTCCACTGTGGTCAGAAAGACAAAGTGAAAGAGAAACAAGAGGAGGACTTAAGTCTCCCAAAGCCCAGATCTTTTAGTGTAGAAATATTTTTGCTTCATTTTCTGATTCATTCAACTGTCCTGAAGGACATCACTAAAGCTAACACAACTTATTTCTAATCTAAAATATTACGCTACTCATGTCTATTAGTGCTCTCAAAAAGAAGCATCTCACAAGAAAATGGGGCATTTATCTTCTAGCAACAGATTCCTTTCCTCAAGGGTTGATTGGAAACAAAAGTACATGCCATGTAGACTTGCTTTCACAGAAACGGTGTCATGCCAGAGTTTTAGCATTTATTACGGGTGTGACTTTTTTTTTTTTTAATTTTATTTTTTTATTAATTTATTCTTGTTACATTCTCAATGTTTTATCCCATCCCTTGTATCCCTACCATTCCCTCCCCCCCATCCCCACATTTTCCCATTATTCCCCTCCCCTATGACTGTTCCTGAGGGGGATTACGTCCCCCTATATATTCTCATAGGGTATCAAGTCTCTTCTTGGCTACTTGCTGTCCTTCCTCTGAGTGCTACCAGGTCTCCCCCTCCAGGGGACATGGTCAAATGTGAGGCACCAGAACACGTGAGAAAGTCGTATCCCACTCTCCACTCAACTGTGGAGAATATTCTGACCATTGGCTAGATCTGGGAAGGGGTTTAAAGTTTACCTCCTGTATTGTCCTTGGCTGGTGCCTTAGTTTGAGCGGGACCCCTGGGCCCATATCTGCCTATCATATTGTTCTACTTGTAGATTTCTAGGACCCTCTGGATCCTTTTATTTTGCTGTTCTCCCATGCGTCTCTCATTTAGAGTCCCAATAGGATGCCTTCCGCTCTGTCCCAGTTTCCTGGTAAGTGAAGACTTTTAATGGCATCCTCCAGTCCTGACCCCAGGCCCATGAAATGTGTCTGTGTCTGTACCTGTAACCAGAATGCTCAGACACTGAAATTGTACCATGGCCCCTGAAGTCACAAGCAAGACATTATTATTAAAATCAGGCACAAGGCCACAGGATTTCTTCCCCACCACTAAAAAATGAAGATAAATAAACCAAAAGCAAAAGCAAAAGTCACACAAGCTGAAAGGCAGAACAGAAGGAAGAAACCAGCAATGACTAGCTCTGCCCGTTTATATGTAAATAGCAAAGCTGATTTAGAGAAAAATACTCTTTGCCCACCAGCCAGGCAAACACATGAAGCCAAAACAGACTTTAAAATTCAAGGAAACTTTACTTCATGTAACATTAAAAAATATATTTATGGACTTTTATGCGTCTGGTGTTTTGCTTGCATGTATGCCTGTTAATCAGGTGTGTATCTGGTGGCCAGATACCAGAAGAGGTCAGTTATGGTGGGACAGGAGTTACAGTCAGTTCCAAGCTGCCCTGTAGGTGTTGGGACTTGAACCCCAGGCCCTCTGGGAAAGCAGGCAATGCTCTTAACTGCTGAGCCATCTCTCTCCAGCCGACTTCTGTTTTTAATGTGTTAGCCCTCAACATCTCTATCAGGAAATATTAGCATCCAGTAAATGTGGACAGTCGGGTTTCTGGAGAGAGTTTAAAGAGAGAGGGAGGCCTTGACTGGAAATGCTCATCATATTTAACCTTCGGGGGGTCAGCACCTCTACGCAACCAGGAAACAGTGGAAACTTCCTGACCAAGGGGAGCGCTCTTCAGAAATGGAAGCCTTTGGTGTGAGTTAACTCGGTCCTGGATCCAGCTTTTAGCCCTAAGGCTCGAAGAGGCCTGGATTTGCCAATTCACCCCAATTTAAAACAAGGCTTATCTCATGTAATTCTTCGACAGCATTCCGCAGCATTCGCTACTATTTCCACTTCCGGATGAGTAAACTGTGCCATAGAGAGGGTGAATAAATAGCTCATAGCGATCAGCTAATAACTGGCTTAGGTCTAGCTGCAAAGTTCAGAGTACTTGGCCTCTCTGGTATATTGCCTCTTTAAACACATTCATAAAAGGCTATTATAATCATTACGATTGAATACATATGTTAGCTCCTTGGTGCAGTTCTTAGCACATGAAAACTGCTCAATAGCAACTCTAATGGGTAAGAAAAGTCAGATGTAAAAAAAGACCCATCAACCCTTTAATCTGTGTTCGCTGGGTCAGACTAAACACAAAACAAACCCTTACAGGAATCAGCGAGCCAGCAGCTCAGGGTTATTTCAGAAAAGTGTATTTATAGCCCAGGTCCGAAGAGGCGTTCAGTGAATTCTTGCTGACTGGGTGGAATTAAAGAGACTTCCATGAGTGACGTGGCATGGAAGCTAATTGCAGGCCCGATTGGAGGAGCCAAGTGATGACGCAAAACGCAATCCCACGGTCCGATGCGGAAACAGTTGGGCGCTATCCGAACCATGGGGCTGGGAGGGAGCTGAAAGCACTGTCAAGTGCAAACAATATCCAAATAGAATTTCTCCAACTTAATAATTTTGGGAAACTGTTTTACACAGCTGGCACGTTAAATGTCCTGGAAATTGCCTCGAGTCTTTACAAGTTGCCTCATTTCATCGCCACATAAATGCGCAAATGCAATTTATTGCATTCAGTAAGCTCGTCGTACCTGCGTCTTCCACACTTACCGTCTCAGCATTAAAATAGTATTTAAGATTATACTCTGGAAAATTGTGTTGTGACAGAATGGAATCCGACAGTTGAACTTCAAGGAAGGGGAGGGGGAGCAGAGAGGCTGAATGGATGGCAACGTTAGGCTTGCGCTCTTGAGAAAGAGCTCCTAGTCTTTTCAATTTTCATTAGAAATGCAGCCGTCTGAGATTTGGCGGCTGTTTGGGAAGTCAAAATTTCTTATTAAATTGTGCAGAAATTGACAGATTCTAAACAAACAAAGAGAGTAATCACTGGAGAGCACACAATAGCCTGGCTATATGGAAATTACAAATTATAATATCTTCCTCCTGAGTCAATGAAATATGCATAATACAATAGAGGTCTTGTAATCCCTGGGCAGCTACTGTTAGCTAGCTGCTGTATCACGGTTGCGTATTTCCTCAGTTAATAATAAAGGCACAGAATTAAGTTTAGAATGAATTAAAAAAATTCTCTTAAAGTTCAGCTTTTACATAAAATGCCACCGGGAAGCATCAAAATGCACTGGCAACCAATGGCATAAATCTTTCTAAATGTCTGTGTGAACCTTACTGAACAGTCTACTGTTTGTTTGTCTGTTTGTTTTTACTATAACGCTTTTATTTGTGACAGTGCATTTCTCTATTCTGTTTTTGGTCTGTTGCTGGGTATGCCTGGTAATCCAGGTTCTTAAGAAACAGAAAATTTAGCTTTGCCAAAAATGTTTTTACAACCTTGATGCTATCTTAATAAGATCACGCATTGTTGTGTGTATCTGTTGAAGATGTTATTGCCATTGCTGGTGGCAATGGTACTAATCCATCCATCCATTATTTCCACCCCTCCTTTCCTCCCCGCCCCTTTTGAGACAAAGTCTCATGGAACCCAGGCTGGCCTTGAACTCACTACATAGCCAAGGATGACTTTGAACTTGTGACCCTCCTTTTACCATGTCCTAGAATTGCAGGCATCTGCCACCATGCCTGGTTTTATGCAGTACGGGGGGTCAAATCCAGGGTGTTGTGTGTTCCATAAGCTAAACTGAATCTCCATCCCATCCATCACCCGCTATTTTATCCCACAAGACCTTAGTGTCGCTGTTTAGTGATACAAGGCCCCGAGCCCAGTGTTATAAAAGATGTGAACACGGGGATCTCTGTCTTTTAGGAATTTATAGCCATCGAGAGTCACATTCTCATTTCAAGAGAACAGTGACTCTGAGATAACCTCAGCTAACTCCTTTTTTTTCCCAAGGCTTAGCCACCTTCCCATCTTGTATGCTTTTTTATTTCTTGTCAATCTTCTCACAAAATGATGCTTGGTGTGTGCAGGTAAATGGTCAGACTCTCTGTCTCTCTGTCTCTATCTCTGTGTGTCTCTCTGTCTCTATTTCTCTCTATGTACTTCTGTCTGTCTGTCTGTCTGCCTATCTGTCTGTCTGCCTATCTGTCTCTGTCTCTCTCTCTCTGCTTTATGACCACAGCAGTGGGACCAGCTACCTCAAGCTTCTGCACCCACGAGTTCCCCAGGAGAAGAAAAACAAACAGACAGACAGACAAACACCAAGTCTAATTTGTGTTGCCCATACTCTCTCTGGAGCATGGCCAAAATCCCAGTGGCCGTGTCTTAAAGAAAACTGAGTCCTTCCTCACCCGCACCTCCCCAGAAGCCATCAGTTGTGGAGAGCTAATTTCAACATCCTTAGCACAATTTGTAAGAGTTCTCTTCAATGGCTTTCTGTCTAGGCTGTTAATATATATACATATATTTTGAGGGGGGAGCAGAGGGACATATAGAAGTTGTCACAGAAGCTTTCCTCTTTCTCAACTGTGAGTCTTCATGTCATTGCTGTGCTTGTAAGGACTGCCCACACTGTGTTTGTTGAAATGGGAAGACTCCTCTCACCCATGGGTGGCACTGTTCCATGGGTTGGTGGCCAGGGATGAATAGAGGGGGAAAGGTGACCTGAGCACTAGCATTCTCAGCCTCTCTCTCTCTCTCTCTCTCTCTCTCTCTCTCTCTCTCTCTCTCTCTCTCTCTCTCTCTCTCCTAGCGTCTGTCCACAGATGCCTGGGGACCAACTGCCCCAGCTTCTGCTTCTATGACTCCCCCAGCATCCGCTGCAGGCTGAAGTAAACCCTTCCTCTCTTTAGATTACTGCCGGATATTTAGTCATAGCAACAGGAAAAGGAACAGATATTTCCCATCTGCAGCCAAGCATCAGAGTTGTGTATTATTCCACTGGTGCTCCATGCATGTGGGGCTCAGTCTGGGAACCGCGGACTCCCTGTGTAATTTTTCTGAGTATACGCAGAAGAGATGGCACAGTCTCCAGTTGCTGATGACCTAATTAGCAGACCAGTGTCTATAGCACCTAGGAATCAGTCCGAGAGAAAACAACCCTCACACCCTCCTTCCCTCAATTCAGAGTCTTTGATGCAATTTAAATGGAGGGACACTGTGCGGCTCATTTAATTACCCTGCCATTTTTACCGAATGCTCTTTGACTTAATTTTATCTCCATGAGTTTCAAGCACCAAGAGGCCTCTCGTAAACAAGGGGTTGCCTCTGACAGCTTCTGGGAAGGAGCCCCCAGGGGTGGAGGATGGTGATTTACAGAAGCTAACAGTGCTACACAACAGCCTTGGCACCAGAACTTTCTTAGGCTTAATTACTGCCTTTAAATTTTGAGCTAGAGTTACACATTAAGCATTAGTCACCAGAGGAGAAAAGAGTGGGGACGCATGATTGTACAGCTAGCAACAGCGAGCTGAAGGAAGGTATCCATATTGTTCTGTCTCCAAGGCCCTGTAAAGAGATCAGCCTAAGTCAATCTCTGCTCTTCCTGGACCATTTTGATGCGCTCTTCCTGTGGCACACATTTTCAATGAAAAACAACAACACTTTTGGGGCTCAGTGGGAAAAGGGTGTTCCAAGTAAGCACAAGGACCCGAGTTTGAGCCCCAGCACCCATTTAAAGAACCAGGTGCAACTGTGCAACTGTGTGTGTGTGTGTGTGTGTGTGTGTGTGTGTGTGTGTGTGTGTGTGTGTGATCCCTGCACTGGTGAGGGCTAGGGAGGCAGACGTATGGATGCCCTGAGCTCACTGGCTAGCAGTCAAGACTAGTGGGTTCAGTGAGGGACTCTGCTTCAAAAACTAAGATGAATAGAAACCAAAGAAAGCTTCAGGCACTGACCTCTGGTCTCCACACACAAGCACACATATCTGTTAGTACCTACATGTATTTGTGTTTACACATACAACACACACACACACAATATTAATTCAACTTAAAGTACTCCGTTCATAGAGTGTTGTGAGGCTTACTTGCTCATGAAACGATAGCAGAACTTTTACTTTCTTTCTTCAGTGTCTGACCAAGGGTATAAGAAAATAATAGTATTAGAAAAATGTTTGCAAACTTTTAATCCTTCAAATCATTCCTTGACACCAACCTTCTTGAGCTGTTTAAGATACAAATTAAGGGGGAACTTGGCACGCCAAGAACAGGAGATGTAAACTAACCTACAAACAACACTGGCAAGACAATTTTAAGAGCTAATAATTGCGAAGGCGCCAAGGCACCCGCAAGTCTGGTGTCTCTTGAGAGCTTGCTTCTGGATTCGTAGATGGTGTTTTCTCGGTGTCCCTGCTTGACAGAGGGGTGGAAGGATTCTCTCGGGAGCCTCTTGATAACTGAAAGCTTTTGTCCATTTCCCACGCTTGCCATGAGAACTCCTTTTATTACAGCGATGATCATACTCTACAAATTTAGTAACACGGAGCCTGAGAGTAGAATTCAGAAACCAGCCACAATTTCAGTCTTGTTTCACTTTTATGCTAATCTAAACAGCAACTTTCTATATGTGCAATGTCAATGTCCTGGTACTATAGATAAATGCTGGTCACAAATCCTTGTAAGTGGTTTTGAAGAAACATCTGGGGCTGGAGAGGTGGCTCAGCCGTCAGCCGTTAAAGGCTAGGCTCACAACCAAATATCTCAGTGGGTGGTGGTGACCGGAGAACTTCTTAGCTTATCAGGATACAAAGTGAGAAGTTGAACGTGCAAAAGATCAGCTCCACCCCTGTGTCCAGTTGTGTTAATATAACAGGAAACTGGTAATAGTGACAACAGAGCTGCAAGGCCTTTGCCAAAGAACTACCCCCGAACTAGGGTTTGAAGGTGGAAAAGAACACCAGTTAGCAGGATGGAATTGCGCTGGATGTCAGGCCCCCTCTGCAGATGAAAAGCATGAGTCACACCGCCGCCCTCTGTGGGTTCGCCATCCACCATCCCACTGAGTTCTCCGGTCCTTGTAGTGAACAGTGTCAGTTACTTGTGCCAAATTTGCTGGGAGCCAAAAATTGTTCTGTGAAGCTGTGAAGCTGTGAAGCTGTAAGGGTTAACTCCGGGGGGTGGGATGGGGGAAGTGTAGAAAATGGTGCTGGCTTTTTGAACACCAACTCCCTTTGCCGAGTGTGTGTGCATGCATGCGTGTGTGTGTGTGTGTGTGTGTGTATGTGTGCACGTGTGTGTTTGTGTGTTTGTAGGACTTGGACTTGTTTCATGATAAAGACTAAAGGGAAATGACTTAGATCACTCAAGTGGTGTCATTTTTTTAGAATACAAAGGGGAGTGGCACCGAGCCCCCACCCCCACCCCATGGCAACCCAAATCTACACATGTTCAAGTGCCCTATGTAAAATGCTACAGCATTTGTTGGGTTGGAGGATGCTCACTGGGTAAAGTGGTTACCCCACAAGTGTGAGGACTCAAGTGAGAGCTCCCAGAGTACACATTTTAAAAGCCAGCTGCAGTGTTTCAGTCATATAACTGCAGTGCTGGAGAGGCAGAGTTGGAAGGATCCTTGGGGCTTTTTGATCAGACAGTCTAATCAAACCAGTGAGCTCCATGCTGAGGGATAGACTCAGTACCAAGAAAAAATAAAAAAGTTGAGAGCAACTAAGAAAGATATTCAACGTGGGCCTCTGGTTTCTGCACACATCTATTAGTATATATACATGCATGATATGTGTACACAAAGTACACAGATAAAATTAAAAAGTAATAAAATACAATCCTGTAGCATTTGCCTTGACCTTGTCACATTCTCCTGGGTACTTTGAATTACACCTAGGTGACTTATAACTGTTAATATCATGTGGTGTATAGTTCTAATTGTCAACTTGACACAATCTGGAATCACCTGAGGATAAAGTCTTGAGTGAGGGATTAACTTAGAACAGGTTGGTCTGTGAGCGTGTCTACACAGGGTTGATTACTAATCTCAGTTGAGGTAGGAAGACCCAGCCCACTGTGGGCAGCACCATTTCCTATGTTAAGATCTTGGCCTCTATAAGAATAGAGAACTTGAACTGGGCAGTTAGCATCCATTTCCTTTTGCTGATGTGTGACTAGCTGCTTGCAGCTCCTGCTGCTGTGACTTCCCTGCTATGGTGGATTGAAACTTTTAACTATAAACCAAGTAAGATAGTCCTCCTCTAGGTTGGTTTTTGGAAGGATATTTTATCATGGTAACAGAAATGAAACTACAGTACCATAAAAATGCTATTCAAGCAGGTTTAGTACTGTAGTGTCTAAAGATTAGTAAAAAGAATTTGTACATGTTCAGTACATACATGTCTTAAAATTACTTTTGACTTGCATCTGTTGGAAGTCATGGGTTCCAGTCACCAATGATGTATATTCTTAGCCTGTCAGAAATGTTGTGGCACAGGGAACAGGTCACTCTGCCATCATTGTTGGTTATCTTGTCAATGTCTTGTCACCTACTTGGGTTTTAGTTCTCTTGTTTGTAGAAAGAATACTTTAAACTCAATGGCATCTTTCCGGTGCCTTAATTTTTCAATATGATGATAAAAGCATCTATGATAAAGCCTTTCTTCTCAACCCTCTAAGAATTACTTTATGTTTTTGAAAATATAGATGGCTAATAAGCAGTTAATTGATGATGACTTCTACTTCTAGGTATCAGAAGGTTAGATTTCTGTCTTCCTTTTGTGCGTGCGTGCATGTGTGTGTGTGTGTGTGTGTGTGTGTGTGTGTGTGCACATGCGTTCAAGTGTGCATGTTCTGTTCGTGTGTCTACGTTCATGTTACGTAGGGCCAGAAGTTGACATCAAATGTCTTTCTTCAAGTTGCTGAATTCTGACTTCATCAGTTTGTCTAGGCTGGCTGGCCAATGAGCTCAGGGACCTGCCTGTCTCCACACCCACTCCTTCCCCAGTGCTGAATACGATAATTGCATACTGTATCCATCTTTTTCAAATTTAAATACTCAAGTTCATGTGACAGGCACCTTTACTGACTGGATCGTTTTCCTCTCCCCTGCTTTTAGATTTTAAAAATTAAATTATTAGCTAATGACATAAAGAAAAGGAATATTAAATGAGATGTATTGGTGCTTATCTGGCTGAACAAGTATCTACCCTAAGCAAAGTTTTCCATGCTCTATTTTTAATAAGTACGGTCTCTAAAACCCAAGACTCTCTTATTCTCCTTGTTTGTTTACAATTTTAATGTAATTATAAGTAAACCACCATTGTTGACACCGATGATTCACATTTTCACAAGGCTCTGTGGTCTTGGCTGTCAGTTAAACAGTGTGTGTTATAAAGTGCACTGCATTTTGCCTTGTCACTTATGAGTGTGACTTATAATGAAAACATTTTTCATCACAGATTGAAAAGCCATTGAATGAATGAACTAGAGTAACAAGAAACACAGGAATGATTGGTTAGTAGAAAGGAAATGGGCAGTGGAAAGTACGGGTGGGTGCAGTGGTTGCCACATCTTTGAAATGAGCCAATGGGCTAAAAAGGACTTGGCTTTTATTACAGAGTGTTATAATGGGAGTTGGAGGAAGAACTGATGTATCTGGTTATCTAATCTGACCATCAGTCCTAGAACTCAAACTCCGGTATCTGGCTGGGGTTTATTATGTGGGCATGCATGTCTGGCTGAACAGTTCTTTGTAGCACAGATGCTGAGATTTTCCAAATAAATTACAGTTTGAAGGAAAGAATGAATTATTAAGATGCTTCAAAAAAAGATTCTATGGACAAATAGAGATAACTGGCTTAAGGGTTCTTGTTACATCTCTGAACTCAATTATAGTGTTGCTATAACTACAAAATCCCCTGAACCACACCCTTGTATTAGCTTCTTTAACTTCAACAGCTATCCATCAGTTCAAGAGGCCTTTGCCTTTATAGAAATCACAGCTTAGTGGATATAGGAAAAGGTATTCACCCGGCACAGCTGCTACCTCTTTGAAACAATTCTTTTTATTTTTTATTATATTGACCTTTTGGAAATGAGACAAAACTTTCCTAAGTTTTATTAGCTATTCTCTGAAAAGCTATTACTCTGTTTTTACTTCTTCCAATGAGATTATCTAGGGGACTTGCAAGAAAGCTTTCCATAATGCCACCAAACTGGACAAGGCTAACCCAGGAAAGACTCATAATTTATCAAAAGAATGGAAAAGAAAATATAAGGAGACAGAGAGAGAGAGAGAGAGAGAGAGAGAGAGAGAGAGAGAGAGAGAGACAGACAGACAGACAGACAGACAGAGACAGACACACAAGAGAGACAGAGACAGAGAGAGACTCCTTATGAAAAAGCCACTTGATTATACTTTTAAGCACACGAATAATGATGATCCTTGGGCTCTAAAATGCCTTGATGTTCGAAGGAAAGAATATTATTATCTAACACTGGTGTTTAAGATACAGATACAGGGCTGCAGAGATGGCTCAGTGTTTAAGAGCACTGTCTTCTCTTCCAAAGGTCCTGACTTTAATTCCTAACAACAAGATGGTGGGTCACAACCATCTATACTGGGATCTGATGCCTAGACTGGCCTGCAGGTATACGTGCAGATAGATGATACATAATACATGATACATAAAATAGGCTGGATGGTGGTGGCACACACCTTTAATCCCAGCACTTTGGAGGCAAAGGCAGGCAAATCACCTTGAGTTCTAGGCCATCCTGGTCTACAAAGCGAGTCTAGGACAGTCAAGACTATACAGAGAAACCCTATCTCAAAAAACCAAAATAAATAAATATATTTTAAAAAGATACAGATACAGAGATGGATATGTGCTGATACAATGATTACTTTTTTCATTAACCTGCCACAGATTAGAGTCATCTAGGAAACCTCAACCTAGGACACAGCTCTGTCAGATTGGCTTGTAGGCAAGTCTTTTGGGCATTTTCTTCAGTAATGATGATTCCTGTGAGAAGGGTCAGCCCACAGAGGGTGGTGCCATTCCTGGGAAGTAATAAGAAAGGTAGCTGACCATGAGCCCCTGGAGCAATCCATTAAACAGCATCCTTCCAGCATCTCTGCCTCAGGTCTTGCCTCCAGGTCCCTGCCCTGCTTGGGTTCCTACCACAGCATGTCCTGTTGATGGACTGTAAAGTGTAAGAGGAAAGAGGCCATTTCCTCTCTATGCTGCTTTGACAATGGTACTTATTAGAGCAGTAGAAAGCAAACTAGCACTGTTGACATTGCAGGTTGGATTAGAAGCAATAAGAGTTGTAGTAACCACTCTCTGATTAAAGTAGTGCTTGCATTACACACACACACACACACACACACATATACATATACACATACACTTATATATATCCTTTATAAAAGAAAGGAGTTCCATTCTTAGAGATGGAGTGACCTCTACGATCTGCCCTGTGGAGGAGAGTAGACAGCGTGGGCTTATCCAACCATTCCCCCAAGTCTCTGAATTAAGTTGTTCTAACAAAAAAAAAAAAAAAAAAAAAAAAAAGGAGTTCCTAGTTGTTGGCCTGTGTGTGCCATGCGGCATTGACACATGTGCTCCAGATCTGTCTGTTTTGGTAAATGTGGCTGAACAGAGGGAAGTAGCAGCTTTATGAAAGATCATCATGCTATGTAGAGAACATTCTGGAAGTGGATGTTGTGGGAGGCATGTTTCTCTTCTGACATCAGATTGTTTGAGGAAAAAAATGGGTTCAGTGAGTTACTGATAGAGATTTTTCATACTTCAAACTTGGAAAGAATCTATTGACAGTCTGAAAACATTAAACAACCGAGTTGCTGAGGTTGGAGAGTGTTTGCTAAATATATAAAGCGCTGCACCTTGTGATCAGAAAAACTACATTGTTCAAAGTCTGGGAGGAGAGAGACTGATGGTGCAGACCAACAAATATTTAGGTGTCTGATGAAAGTGACTGAAATGGAAAGTTTGCGGCTCATCCAAACACTTTCACCATCTGGGTGACAACTGCCACTAAATCCAGACTGGAAACAGCTCAATTCAGATTCCAATCTGCACACTGCTGGATTGTAAGCTATCCCATCAGACACTTCAAAAATAATGACAAGTATTTAATTATATGACCTCTTACAATATATTAGCGGTAACTGCATTTAGTTAGAACACACTTTTACACCAGCAACAAATTGCCCATTGTTAGGAGTTTAGGCTTATCACATGCAAGCTTTTCTCCATTTCATATTAGGCTACTTTCCTGTAACAACAGCTCCTTAAGACGTCTCAGAGTCACCTTCTTGTGTGTTATGGAGAAGTGTGACCTGTAAGTCAAGTGGGTAAGGCATTCTTGTCTCAGCGATTGTCAGCCTGAATTACCAACAGGTGGATTCTTTCCTAATTTTTTTCCCCTCATTCTTTGATTGTCCACATGAGGAAAATTCTGGAAGGAAAAAAGATTAAAGAGCAGAGCTTGAAAACTGCTTCCAAGTTCCAGATTATATCAGATACTGTATTAGTCAGGTTTCTCTCGAGCAACAGAACTTATAGAATACAAACACACACACACATACACACATCACACACATACCACATACACACATCACATCACAAACATACTACACACCCATCACACCACAGACATACCACACACACACACACACACCCCACACACATATACACACCACAGACATACCACAAACACATACACACCACAAATACACACACACATACACACCACACAATAGACACACCACAGACATACCACAAGCACATACACAGCACAAATACACACACACATACACACCACACACATAGACACATCACAGACATACCACACAGACATATACCACAAACACACACACACACACACACACACACACACACACACACACACACACACACACACTGGGAATGTATTAGACTGGCCTATAGGCTGTGGTCTTAGTAGTCAGTCCAGCAATGGCTGTCTCTAGATGGAAAGTCAAGGCTCTGGTAGTTGTTGAGTCGACAGGACAGGATGGCTCAGCTGTCCCAGTCTGGTCCTGGAGCCTTAGAGAGCTGCAGTCTTTAGTCTACAGCAGAATCCAGCAGAAGTAGGTGCTAATACCTGAGAGGGAATGCTCCAGAAACAAGACAGATAAGCTTGCCGGCAACAGTGAATGCAAGCAGGTGAAACAAGAGCTTTCTTCTTCCACATTCTTTCACGTGGGCCTACCACTGGAATGCATCGCCCAGATTTAGAGAGGGCCTTCTCACCTTAAAACATCCGATCAAGAAACACCCAACACAGGCATGCCCAGATGCTCCGGTTTTAGTTGTAGTCGAGCTGACAGCCAAGCGCAGCTAGCGCAGATGCAGAAGAGACTGATGATGACTTCAGCTCTGCAGCTCTCAGTTAATGGTCTTGAACTCAGTGCTAGTCTTTCATCTTTCTGAAAATGGATGAAATACTGTCACTGGTTATTATGTCTACTAGCTACTTTTTTAATTACTACACCAAAATACCTGGAAAAGGCATCTTAGGCACAGAAGGATTCACCTTGGCTCAGGGTTTGGGGAGGAACCTCACTGTGTGTCATGGAACGAGCACATAGTGATGACGTCTGCTTTGCTGGTTTTACGCAGTCTAGTGTCCTAGTCTATGAGACAGGGCCACCCACATTCAGGCTAGGTCTTCTCAGCTACCTGCCTTGGGAAGCAGTCTCACAGACACATCCAGAGGCTTGCTTCCTTGGTGATTTGCAAACCCACCAAGATGAGCCATCACAATCCCATCCCCAGGAAACACATACATGACCATACATATGATATCTCACAAGGGTGCAGCAGATCAGCAGCTCCTGGAACATGTGTGCTGTCTAATACTCTCTAGGTCCTGGCTCTAACACTATATTTTCCTATCTACCCAGAGGAGGGAGTCATGTGCATGTCACAATTCAAATACATATCTTGGCGTGACCTATTTATATAGATTCTTCCTTTTATTTTGGTTTGATTTCATTGACAATGAAGTCATATCTGTTTTAAACCTGTTTTTATGTTCTACTTTGGTTGGAAAATCTAGCCAACACCTGGACATGGGATTTCAAACATATAATGGTACTCACAATGGTGCTCCCTAAAATATTTTTATTACTTTTGTTTATGTGTGTGTGTGCGCGCACACACATCTCTCTCTCTCTCTCTCTCTCTCTCTCTCTCTCTCTCTCTCTCTGTGTGTGTGTGTGTGTGTGTGTGTGTGTGTGTGTATCTTAGGAACATAGACGAGGGCTGGAACTGAAGTGACAGGCAGCTTATGGCTGCCGGTTTTGGGAACTGAAGCCAGGAACTCTGGAAGAGCAGCATAAGATCTTACCTTCTGATCCACCTCTCCATCCTTGAAATATATTTATAACGAATAGGAAAGAGTCCCTATGTAGCGACTGCTTACAGGGTGCTATGCTGATACTTTTATTGACTTGTGACATTTCTTCTTGGAAAGTTATAATGAGGCTCACTCAATGCTGTTGCCTCCATCTGAGACATAAGGAGAATAAAGCTTAGAGGAAGAAAGTAATTAGGGGATGAATTAATGTCCAGCTTTCTGCTACAGCCTAGCATTCACCATTAGTGTGAAACTTAAACACTGATGAGTGTATCTCCCTGAGTATCTCCATCTGCATGTACCGAGCTACCTGCCTCTACCTGCCATGGATTCACCAAGACAAGGGAACAGCGAGCAGAGGCTTTGTCTATGGTGCGACCATCTGTTTCCAGTTATAGACTGGAGTTTTACTATTAATCAGCAGAGTTTTTGAAGCTCCTGAACTCTCTATCTGAGGCTTTAAGGTGTCATGTACTCCACAGCAGGGAGCTCTCGTACAGCCTTATAATTTGAACTCAAACCAACTCTCAATGCAAGTCATGGGGAAATACATTCTAGCTCTAATTTTGATGCAAGAGAAATGTGAACAATCCATACAGGGGAGGGGCTGTTACTTTATTTCGGATTTTTAATCAACTGCTAGTTGGGTAGGAATGCTGCAAGCCAAATAGCACCAAGACCTCAAAATTGGTGGATAAAAGAGAGTGAAATTCTTGTGGCTTGAGCAATAGTATTTATTCCAGCAATGTGTTTACTGGTATCATTAGCAAGTGTGCGCTTCTTTCTTTGTTTATAGTAACACTAAACCTTGAAAGTAGAAACCAAGTTAGATTCTCAAGGTTCCTTATATACTAGGGACAATGAGTTGATTGAGATGTTCTGGGTGAGTGACAATGAAAGGCATAAGTCCTCTTATAGGGACCTTTTTGATAGTGCTCACAAGTCATATGTCCATGAAAGTGACATACAAACAGCACTGCAAGGTGCTATCAAGTAGAATAAGATCTGACACAGCATAGACATCTAAGTGCATAGTCCTGTTGGATGGTGCCATGTTGAGACATATAAACCACAGAGCAATTTGTGCCCTGGGGTGGTTACTTGAATTGTTGGGGAAAATGACTCTCTTACTTTATACACTCATACATGTATGCAAGTCTCATTAGTGTTTGGGAACACCGTCAAGGCCATCTTATGACTTAGTTAGATGTAATAAGAGGTCACAGTGGGATCTTGGTGGTGAGTGTGGCCTGTGACCTCACTTTTAGAGGTGACATCACAGAACTTCTGACGTCAGGTTCATGTCACAAGCTTTTGTTTTGTTTCTGTTTTTTTGTTTGTTTGTTTGTTTTGTTCATTCATTTTGGACTATATCCTTGAGAGAACAACTGAATGCCAAGAAATACTAGCAGGAATCGGATTCAATTACAGAAGTTACCTCCTTGCAGGATAACTGTTGCATACACAGTGTGATCCAGCTGTGAAGAGAAAGGACCAGTGGCCCATCAGTAACTGTCCCATGGCTTCTCGTGCATGAAGAGAACAACATCCGTGGTCAAGAAGACATTCTTAAAGCTATTGCTTATTTTATTTATTATTATTATTATTATTATTATTATTATTATTATTATTATTATTATTACTATCGTTAATTTATTTTATTCCACACCCCCCACCTTTCAGGGTCCTGCACGCACCAAGCCCTCCCTCCGTCATCTCTACAAACATCGTTCCCTGAAGTGTCCAGCCACAGGCTCCCTTGTGCAGTTAATCTTGTGCATTCCAATATAGAGATGCCTTAGTTTAAGGGCCGCTCAGTTACTCTATATTGCTATGATACAACGTCGGGCAGAAACAACTTAGAGGAGACGTCTGTTTGAGCTCACAGTTCAGGGGACGCAGTCCATGGTGGCAAAGGTATGACAGATGGAGTAGCTTGTTCTGGATATCAGGCATATGTGATGTCATTTTTCATGTCTTAGTAAACCAGGAAGAGGGATTGGACCAGCAGTGGAGTTTGGCTATGCTCCTAAAGGCAATGCCCTAGCTATCCGCCTGTGCCAGCCATGCCTCTCACCCCAGAGTTTCTCCAGCCTGCCAAGTATTCAAACACATAAGACCTAGGGGTGCGTTTCTTATTCAAGTCATACAGTACTTTTCCAGGGAGAATTTCTTTGATGGCTACCAACATTAGATCAATTCCTTTATTACTTTGTTAGTCTCTAGTTTCACTTCCTTTTAAAACACTAATATTGATTTATAGTTCCTTTGTTCTTAGTTTAATAATTTGATTAGACTATAGCTGGATATGGACAGAGGCTATGGATAGCACACATGATTGAAAACAGTCATTTTTAAGGAATAAATGATTGTAAGGATTGGTTAAACATGAGGTTTCCTAAGCAAGATGAACAACATTAATTAAAGAAAAGACACAATTTAGAGAATTCAATGAAAGGGAAGCAAAGATATATTTCTATCTTCTTTTATTTAACACAATACATTTCCTGGCTCTCAACTGCGTATGACAAAGAATTGTGGAGGTAAAGTGGGAAGACGCGGGGAGAGCAGAGCAGGAAGCACTGAAAGCTCAGCTCCTCCGTAGGAATCACGCTGTCAGAATCTGACCTCAGCAAGTACTTTGGGACTGTGAAGCTTGAAAATTTTCACCTTCCAGGGGAGGCTGGAAAGGTGAGCACAGCAAATGTCCGGGACAGTGCGATGGCTCCCCTTATCCACACAGCACCTCAATGGGCAGTTACGCACATGCTCCTGGGCTAATTTCTACCCAGCATTCAGGACCTGTCATGGTCCTGTGATACAGAGGCCAAGGACCTGTGCTCTGGCTGCTGACTGCAGCTTCTTATGTTTTATGCACACGACGAAGGCAATGCTGTGTTTCCCTCACCACTGAAGATCTCACAGCCTTAGGATGAAGTGATTCCGAAGAAGGCCCGTGCCCTTCGTCCTGTCTACCCACCTTCCCCTCTTATTCCTTTGCAGTAAGATACAAGCATCAGGCTATACAGCACAGAGGGGAACTGGGTTTCGGAGTTACTGCACCATTGATTCAGATGTCTAACTCACAACCACGTATCTGAAGACATAAAAAGAACCAGGGAAGCATTACCCATTGCAGTGGAAAACAAACCAATGGAAACTGACTCAGAAAAAAAAAACCCTTGATGATAGACCCACTAGAAAAAAAGACTTAAACAAAAAGGCTCTAAAAGGAACTGTGGAAAGTAACAAGAAGGGATTTATGGACAAAATATTAACATCCGTGAAGAGATATAGAAACTCAAAAGGAACTTCTAAAAGTTTTGGAGCTGAAAAGTACAGTAACTGAAATGAAGGCTTTACTATTAGAGGGACTTAAATGGAGATGAGAGTTGACATGAGCAGCAATGGAGTAAAATATTAATTCTTAATTGCAATATGTTCCACATGACAGTTTTTCTCTTTTCTATCCTTTATCCAAAATGGATTCTTTTTCTCACACGTTATATCCTGATCACAGTTTTCCCTCCCTCTATTCCTCCAGTTCCTCCCCACCTCTCTCTCATCCACACCCCTCTCTGTCCCTCATTAGAAAAGAACAGGCTTTTAAGAGATAACAACAAAACATAACAAAACAAAATATGATAAGATAAAGCAAGAACCATCACTTCGAAGTTGGACAAGACAAAAAACAAAAACAAACAAACAACAACAACAACAACAAAAAACAGAAAGGAAAGAGCCCAGAAGAATTGGAAGTCTACTTGGTTACACACACACGAGTCCCATAAAAATACTCAGCTGACAGCCAATATCCACATGTAAGTGAATATATACCACATGCATCTCTCTGGTTATCTCATTCAAGGATGCCTTTCCCCCATCCATTTGCCTGCAAATTTCATGATGTCGTTTTTTAAACATCTGAGTATTACTCCTTGCATAAATATACCACATTTCCTTCTCCATTCTTCTGTTGAGGGACAACTAGGTTGTTTATAGTTTTTGGCTATTATGAATAGAGCAGCAATGAACACGGCTGAGCAAATGGCCTTGTGGTAGGATGAAGCGCCTTTTGTGTACATACCCAAGAGTGGAGCAACAGCTGCATCTTGAGGTAGATAGATTCTCATCTTTCTGAGGAACCACCACACTGACTTCCATAGTGGCTGTATAAGTTTGCACTCCCACCAGAAATGAATAAGGAATGTTCCTCTTATTCCACATCCTCACTAGCATGGGCTGTCACTGTATTATTGATTTTAGCCATTCTGGCAGGTATAAGATGGAATCTCAATGTAGTTTTGATTTGCTTTCCCCAGTGTTGAATATTTCTTTAAATTTTTTTAGCCATTTGGGTTTCCTCTATTGAGAATTATCTGTTTAGATCTGTACCCTATTTTAAAATTGGATTGTTTTGTTCTTTATGTATATTTTCTTGAGTTCTTTATATATTTTGGATATTAGTCCTTTATTAATATGAAGTTGGTAATGGCATCTTTCCCATCCTGTAGGCTGCCACTTTGACTGAATTACAGTGTCCTTTGCTCTAAGAGGAAAACTTTTATGCAAAAAAATAATTGCAATCAGGAGTGAAGGTTTTACTTACTATAATTTGATGCAACTCCTATACTCAATAATTCTGTGTACTTTTGTTTGTTTGTTTAAATGGGCTCATTGCATAACCCTGTTTTTACCACTCAGAGGTCCATCTTGTATTTATCTGTACTCTCTAATAGTCCACTTGTATTTTATTTGTTCTGAATGAAATTCTAAACTTGAAAATTAAAGCAAAAATATAATCAGTGCAAATGGAACTTCATTCCTTTCACAGAAAAAAAAGAATCAATGGAGATAAAACAGGAGATTATTGTGTTTGAGGAATAGAAATGAAAAAAGAATGAAGAAAAGGAGACAAGCTTAAGAGACCAGAAGGCTGTGGCCAAACACACCAGAGTCCTAGATAACGAAGAAAGAGAGAGTAGAGAAAATATTGTAGAAATAAGACCTGGAAACTTCTCAAATTGGACAAAAGACATGAATATGAACATCCAAGAGTAATACATCAAGCAAGATGAACTCAAAAAAATTCAACCAAGACACTTTTGATCAAAGACCAAAAAGTTTTAGAAGAGGTGAATATGATCAACCCACATTATATATAAGTGTGGAAGTATCACAAGGAAACTCATTACGTATAATAATATTACTAAAAATCATAAAGGAAAAAGAAATGCATCTTGAAGAGTCCTAAAGAGCCTTCTTGACTTCCAGTTCCAATTAAGGAAGCTGCTGGGTCACCTTGCAGTCTGTAAAGGTACCAGGTGAGAGGACTGAGCTTCCATAAAGACCACAGAAATCAATTTTTGCAAGAAGTTGCGTCCTCAAGGTGAACAGTAAAGCTGTTACGAAGGTGGCAGTAATATGAGCTACTTTCTATTAAATGCTTGACATATGTCAGGTGCTGTGAGTCATCCCCTGGATCTTCACATGACTTCACAAATATACTCTATGCTGATTTTACGGTTTAGCAAGGGAGGTAAACAGAGAACTTGAGTCAGATGCAGCTATTATGAGGTGGAGACTGGACTTAAAACTAGGCGTGACTGACTCTCAGAAATTACCTTAGGTACTAGCTGTCATAAATATGTTCATATATGTTAAAAATCTGCAAGAATGACATTATTAGTAAAAAAAATGAGAAGTAAGTTCATTTCTACTTTCTTCTTTCCCTTTATGACAAAATAACTCAGTTGAAAGCAAATGGGACGTTTATATTACAGAAGAAAAAACACATTGCATATTCCTTCGTCCTAAGAGGAAAGAGTAACTATAATCTTGGCTCTTCCCTGACACACGTTAAGGAGTGCCTTTATGAGATGTCAATGTTTCCTCATGGCCCAAGGGAAGCACTCAAAGGTGGTATTGCCTCTCTTGGGGAATTCAGAATGAATGCAAGATCAGAGAACCCCTTGGCCATTCTGTTACAATACTGTTTCCATGTTTATGAAAGAAACTAATGACTGAAATTGCATCAACATCTGCAGCAGAAAGAACGCTGGTTGGAAATTGGATTTTTTTTTTCTTCTTGCTAATGAGGTCTTTTCTCAAGGTGCTGGCGCCTGGGGTGTTAAGAGCACTCACTAATTCTGTTTCCGTGTTTTACATCCACTAATGCCTATTCTGAAACTGAAGCAACGTCTGTGTGACAAGGGGAGATTGTAGGCGACCTTAAAAACTCGTCAAAGAAAGTGTTCATCTGAGGATACAGTCTCAGAAGAGGAATCTTTAATTAGACAAACTGTGAAGTGTTTCCAACGTATAAACAGATGTCACATGCCAGCTCGGCTGTAGTTATGGTCAGAAACAGGAACCTTTATTCCATGACCCCTTGATGACATTCCCGGGGGACAAGGCTGTTCTCAAATGGTTCACAGCCTCTCAAGCTACCTCAGCTGTTATTTCTCCTTTAGGTCCCCACAGAGGAGCCACAGAGCCCTGTTGTCTTAGGAGACTGTGCTAAACATGGGCAGTTTTTGATCAATTACAAACGCAATTTCACGGTTGGAAAAGACTTTTGGTATATGCGCATAAAAATAAGCATATTCAGGGCAGCATTTTGGCACCTTGTGGATGAGTTTCTTTACTTCTGGGCAGACACTATGGAGGTAGGTCAAGAATGTCCATAATCTCAGTGCTGGCTCAATGCCCCACACACGGTCAGTGGTGAGGGCTTGCTAACCAGCCTCCCACTCTCCACTCCTAGATGGTACTTGTTCCCCTTCCTACCCATCCTTCAGCCTGACAATTTGCGGGATGGAGATAAGGCATATTGCGAGGATGTTGATAAGGTTCTTAGCAAGAAAAATTTCCAACTCAAGCAAGATGAATGCAGACCCAGTTTTACCCATGATACCATTTGACAGACTAAGCATTCAAAAAATCGATTGTGAGAAGCAGTGGTTTTCACAGGAGATTTCTGGGGTGGAGTTGGTGGAGGTATGAGAAACAGGAAGCACTTCAAAGCTATGTTGGAAAAATTTCCAGTCAGTGTCCAGTTAAGTCAATATGGGCTCCTTTTCCTGTGATACTAGCGACTGAGGGCAAAGCTTTACAGAGGCACATGCTTTGTTACTAAGCTACAGTCCCAGCTCTTCAGTGTGAGCCCTTGACCAAAGCTAAGTTTTCTTGTACCAGCTTTTGTGTGTAAAAGCCATCTGTAGATGATTCAGCTCTCACGAGGCATTTTTTGCCGATTAGGAGCACGTCATCCTCTCAGTGTGGTATCTTATTGACTTCGGTGTACTGATACAGTGTACACAAAGTTGAATTAGAAAAAGAACATGTAAGTACTCCCTAGCTCTTCTGTAACATGTATGTTTTCTCTTAGAGGCGTAATTACTGAATGACCCCTAGGTATCAAAGGCTGGCCTAAGCACTTTACATATCTGACAGGTAAATGTTATTGTTATTCTTTCATGTCCACATAAGGAAACCTAGCTAGAAAAGGATAAACTGTGGAGTTAGAAGTTAAATGGCAGACTGTCTTCCTGCAAACTGCGCATGTGCCCCTGCTGCGCGTGTGCCCCTGCTGCACGTGTGCCCCTGCTGTGCGTGCACCCTGTTGTGCATGCGTGCCTTGTGCTTTGGAGAAGCACAAGTTTAAAGTCAGAAAAGAGGAGAAAAAAAATCACTCCTAGTCCTACTATTTATCAGCAACAATTTATTCCTTTTGATACTTTTTCCCATGTAGGTATTTTCTTGCATCATTGTGTGATTCAACTGTTGGTACTGACACTTCAAGGTCTATTGGCCTTAAACAGGGCAGAGGAAAAAGTCATTATATCGATCAAGCAGCCCCGAGATGCTTCCCCCAAGCTCCACAGAACTTTATTCACTTAAGAAAAGCAACAATAAAATAATCTAAGTTGGCAGCAAGGGATAAAAAAAAATGAGATTGCTTAAACTGGGTGATAACATGCTTCAAATTCATGTCTCTTCTGCATGACTTTTTGACTACCTTTCCAATTTCAGCAAATATTACAAATTCTGGGGTTAGTGATTCTTGAGTAAGCTAGAATATACAACATCTTTAGATAACGTGTTTTCCAAATTCTTTTATTATTGGTTTATTTCTCCTCTCTTTTTACAATTTCATTGATATATAAGTTATAAACAAACACTGCACATATTGAATAGAGATGAATCCATAAGTTTGAACCAAACCATCTACCCACAGTGCCGTCATCATCATCCTGAGAGGAAACACCTGCAGAGTTTGAGGTGACACAGGGTATGTAGTTTCTTAGCTATTCAGGCAGAACTCTACCCAGTCAAACAGTAGTTTCTAAACATGGGGCCTTGAGTCCACACAGCTCTTGACAAATGTTTTACTGGTACGTAACAAAGTAAGAAATGATTATTTTCCAAAAGTGACTTTATTCCAATCAGGAAACTATGATTTTATTCTCAAATATTGTTTGGTCTATCTTATGATAGGGCCTTATTTCTTATGCCTGTACTTGATTAGGATAGAAACTTTTACAATCTAACTCTGAAGTTTTTAACTCCTCGAAGAACCAAAGGCCAGGAATCTTGTGCAGCTCTTGGTAAACTCTCAGGAGATGTGAGGCTTGGGAAGTCATCCAGTTTGATTTCTGTTGCTGTAATAAAATACCCTAATCAAAACCAACACGGGAGAGGAGAATGGGTTTAAATTTCCAGATTACAGTCCATCACTGGGAGAAAGCAGGGCAGGAACCCAGGCAAGAATTTAGAGGCAGGCCTGCTTGCTACTGCCCATAGCATTCCCTCTAGCTAGGGTACTCACTTTGTACACAAGGAAGTACCGGAAACCGAGAGAAACACCTTGTGCTGAGTTACTCACAGGGTCATGCTTGGCTAGTTCTTATACAGCAAGACCACCTCCCCAGGGAATGGTGCTGTCCACCGTGGGCCAGGCCCTTCTAAGTTACATGACAATTATGCCAATCTCCCATAATATGTGCCCACAAGCCAGTCTCATCTAGACAATTAAAGATCTCCTCCCACATGAGTTCAGGTTGTATCAAACCAACAGAAAAAGCTAAAGAGGACAGGAAGATAGACAATGACAACAGTGACAGTAGTCGGAACAGTAACAGGACAGCAGCTGACAGTGACAGGGCTGGTTTGTGTAGCTCTAACACTGTAGAGACTACTTTACATGGATTTTCTCATTTATTCCTAATGCAGATCCTCTGAGGAGGGTGACGGTAAGCGTTCTTATTGTCTAAAAGAAGAAACTGGCAGGCGGAGATCTTGAACTCCAAAGTTCCTCCATCTTGGTAACAATTCTGCACTCTACGTTTCTTTAGTTTTCTCCCACGGTTGATGGGAAGCCCGTCTATAAGATCAGGCATTCTGGGCAGGCTCCTAGCTCCTACTTGCCACTGGGTTTTCCTCAGTCAAGCTTTAGTGGATGGCCCTTCTTCTTTGTATATGTACACATGCGGGTGTGTGGGTCCGCGGGGGTGTGGGTCCGCGGGTGTGTGGAAACCAGAGGTCAACTTTGTGTTTTGTTCTTCAAGTGTCTTCCACGTTGGTTTTGTGAGACAGTGTCTCTCATTGGTCTAGATCCTACCTATATGGCTGAGCTGGGGACAGCCCAGGGATCTCCACGTCTCTATTTGCTGAGTGCAGGGAAACTAACACTTGCCACCACACTCAGCTTTAAAAAAAAAAGTTTCTGGAATTGAATTGTGTTGCCAGCTGAACTATCTCCCCTCTATGAGCAGAGTTTTGATTCATTCATTGACCATACTAACTTAGATTTAATTCCTCTTGATTCAGGCTACAGAGGCTGGACTTAGTGCTTGGAAAAAATTTTTTTTCCTGTCATCTCAGGAAAAACCCAAGAAACAGAGGCCATAGGAAGC
The DNA here is from genome assembly GCF_903995435.1 of Acomys russatus. Classification (NCBI taxonomy): domain Eukaryota; kingdom Metazoa; phylum Chordata; class Mammalia; order Rodentia; family Muridae; genus Acomys; species Acomys russatus. The sequence continues at coordinate 57,906,525 of NC_067145.1, forward strand.
TTCGTCTAGCGAATCAGACAAGCTGTGTGCGTGCACTGTGCTGAAGTGGAGAATTGGGGTCCTTTGCTTGTTTGTCCTTTGTGGTTATTTACTGCAACCTATAGATAGCCCAGCATGGAAGTAAGTTTCAATTATTTATTTAGTATATAACAGTTCATCATTGTGTTTGGAAAGCTGATAAGCGCCCTTTCCTTCCTCCCTTCTCTATGTGGCACAGACCTCAGTCTTTTTGCACATCAATGAAGAATCCCCCTAAATACACATAAAAAATAAAGAACTTGCATATTAAAAGATATTAATCTCAGTAAAAGCTTTGTCTATAAATTGTGTCATATTTTTTCCCTTTTGTAACTGTATTTACAGCACAACTACAGTGGATTCTGTATCATTGAGGCTTCTTATTCCTTTGGGAATACAGTAGGGGTCCATCCAAACACTGCTTCACTGCATGCTGGGATCACATGACTGTAGATCATTCATTACAGAACAATTAGTTGCCACTTTTTGATATTCCTTTCTTCAAAATGAATTTATGGGTTGAATTATTCCCCCAGAGATCTTTGTTTTTGTTGGACGTTACACAGGTACATGCCCCCCCATGCCACCTCGAAAAAGTAAACCTCTTTCAGAAGAGGTTCACCTTGCTGATTATATTTAAAGTATTGATGGCATTCAACTGTTCCCTGATCTACGCATTGTCATATGACTGTCAACAATTTGTGGTCAGTTTTGGGGCCAGCCCTCTGTACTTTGCGTTCTTTTTAGGGATAGTTTGACAGCTGTGTGTTTTGAATTCTTTGAGTGGTGTCAGTGCAAAAGGCTTTACTCCACTGCCCTCTGAGTACTGTAACTCCAGAATGCATTTGCTGTGACTGGGGTTTGTGAACAGACAGAAATCATAGTCAGTGACCAGGAGAAACATACACTAGCTCTCATTTAGAAAGAAAAGTAGTTTTAGGTTAAAGATAGTTTGTCCTTGTCTGTACTGCCCGGCTGTGTATAGAGACATAATCCCTCACAATGATTGAGGATTTATGGAGTCAATAGTTGTGCTAAGTAACTTGGCCATCTTTATCTCTTTTGATCTTTCCAGCAGTCCTGGGAGATTGTTACTGTTATGTCTCACCCTTTGCAGATGAGAAAAACACAGCTTGAGGACGTCACATCCCTCACCCTGGGTCACACACACACATAGTGAACCTTGATGTGAATTTCAGAGCCCTTGATCTTAACCACTTGACTAAATTGCATTTCTACAGTGATTCAAATAATCTGCCAGCTCTTTTATGGGTTTAAATCCCCCATTTTAAGATTTGTTTTTCATTCTCCTCCCTGAAAATGTGATCTTTTTCCTCCAGGAAATCACCATCTTGTAGCAAAGTCTTTGCTGTGTAAGCCCACACTCTCCCGCCCACAGCTCACCTCTGGGTATCCCAGTGTTTGGTCCACTTGTCCCACCCATGGGAGCCAACCCTCTGGTCCCACGCAGGGGAGCCAAGGCTCTCTGAGTTGGAGCCACATAGACAGTGAGAGAGTCCCATGAGCTGCTTTTCACCACTAAATTTGCTTTAATCCAGCATTTGGCTAGGAGGAGCCCTGGAGCTATGCTGTGGAGACAGCAGCAGCAGTGTTAGGAGCAGGGGCATCTATGGAGGGTATATTCTGATGAAGACCCTGACTGCACAGGCCCCACAGTATTCACTCCCTGCCTCTCCCTGACACACTGCCGTCCTGCCACTGTGCGTTCCTCAGCATGAGCTGTGTTGCTTGAGTGCCTTGCTCTGAAGACATGCCAGGTCCCTTCAGAAAAACAAATGACATCATACGTGATGGCTGTTGTTCCGTGTGTGTGTGTGTGTGTGTGTGTGTGTGTGTGTTATGGGTATGTAGGTTTGTGATATATATGGGGGGGGTTGTACTCCCATGTGTGCCCTTGAGGAGGCCAGTGGTTGCTTTCTACTTTTTTTTTTTCATTAAAAATGTTTTGTTTTTGTTTTTCTTTTTTTTAAAATATGTTATGTGTTTGAGTGTTTTAGCTACATATATATAAACTCACTATATGCATGCCTAGTTCCTGTATAAGCTAGAAAACCATGTCATATCACTTGGGCCTGGAGTTACAAATCCTTTTAAGCTACCATGTGGGTGCTGGGAACCGATTTTGAGCCCTTTGAAAGAATAGCCAATGCCATTCTAAGACATACCTCCTGCCTCCACCTTACTTTTTGAGACATATCTGTCACTGAGGGTGTAACTTGGCATTTCAGTAGGACTGGCTAGTCAGCAAGCCTGGGTTTTCCCTGCCAGCCCCTATGGCTGAAGCTACAGAGGTATGCCGCTGAACCAGCCTCTACTGTGGAGCTCTGAACGCACACCCTCAAGCTTCTACAGAGAGCGCTTTTCTCACTGAGCTTTCTCTCCAGCCCCAGTAGCATTTTGTTATTACTGGTTACGGAAGCTTTTCTTCTGTAAGGATGAGCTTGACATTTATATTTCTGGGTACTTGTTGAATTCAGTTTGTCTCTGAAAAGTAAATTCCCAAAGCCGTTTTAAACAAGTATGGAGATTATTTGAGGCAGTTTATGCAATTGCATCAATTAGACTGAGAATGCGTGTGTCCTCGAAGGGCTCCTGAGAACTTTTAGACCCTGTACTGAAGTTAACTGAAGATCACGATGATGCAGAGGGGGAAGGGAAAAATGGGATGGTAGAGCCAAAAGATGGATTGTAGAGCCAAAAGATGGGTGGTAGAGCCAAAAGATGGGTGGTAGAGCCAAAAGAAGCCGAGGTGATAACTCATGTAGCACCTCTACATTTTTAGTAAGTAAACTGAGCTACAGCTAGAATATACACTAATAGAGCTACGGACTCCAGATAATTTAATGTGTAGGGCAAACCTAACATTTATTACTTCCTCTACCCACTGTCCTTACTCAGACCCATTTCTAAATTCATACATTAATCCAAATCACAAAACCTGTCACTCCACATATCTTTTATTATCAAATAACCCTATCCTGAACACCTTTCACTTCAATCCCTGTCAGTCATCCCTATTTTATTATTCTGGGCCCTAATTGTCTTCTAACTAGACTAGTGATAGACTACAGAAAAAAAATCGCATTTCTTGAATTATGCTACAAAATGCATTGAAAGGTTTCTTTGTGCCATGTAAGTGCCAAACACTGAGAAACTCATAATGAGACGATTTAGGTCCTAGGAGATATATTCCCCATGAACTGCAGAAGGTACTGTCTTCCTCACAGGAAACCAGCGGCTCTCTTAAAAGTGAGCACCCGGTGCCTTAGGGACACAGAGATAGATAGGCGGCCAGAGCTAACCTTGAAGGGTCAGAGAGAGCCCCTTTAAATAATGATGGCAACAGAGGCTTAGCTGATTGAGATGAGGGAGCGGATAAAGAAGTCATGAAAATGAAAGTAGGAAAGAAAGTGACAGGAAGATGAAGGGCTGAGTGTGGGATACAGGTGGGAACAAGTAAAAACAAGAGCCAGAGAAGGAAATAGGGGTTTCCCCCTAGAACATTTTATAAGAGCATTGCAATAAGGAGTAAAATGTCTTAGCAGTATTCTGATGTATTCAGATGTCCATGCCAAACCCAGGGCTGGCGGTGGATCCTTTGGGGGGGGAGCATATATAGCGACTCTTGTGTAACTGTGGAGCATATGAAGTGTTGAGGGCAGCGGTAGCCAGTTCACCCAGCACTGTTACAGTGCAGTACCTTACAGGACAATCCACACGGCCGTGCCTCAGGCATGTTTCTTTTTTACAGAAAGGCTTGGACTCGGTCTTGATCGGCTTCTTGTATGCAGCTCAGCTTAAGAGGTGCAACGGAAGTAATAGATTGCAGTGTATGTCACGACTTCAGCCATTCCTTGATCAACCCGGGCCACTGACCATAGATAGGACAGCTTAAGAAACAGTGGGGAAGTAGCTCGTAGTTCCAGAATCTGAAAGTCCACGACCAAAGTATTGACGGATCTGGACTTTGAGGAGGAAGTCTGTCTGATGCCTTTCCTATAAAATTTGGTGATTTTTTTTCTGGAGCAGGGAGGCCATCTTTGGCATTCCTTTACTCATAGGCTTATGAGAAAATTAGTCAGATTGACTTACCTATCAACCTCATTTTAGCTTCACAATATCTCTAAATATCTATCTCCAAATATGGCCACAGTCTGAGGGAGCTAGGGCTTCAACAGAGGTTATTTTCATGGGAGAGAGGCAAAATTCAAACTACAACAGTTTCCAATTCTAGGCCCTAAATATAAGCATCAAAGAAAGAATATAAAACTATGTCAATGAGGGGTAGTTAGGGATGATATAAACTAATAGTTTTCAAACCCTTCTGCTAGCAGTTTTGATTGAAATAGGATGAAATACCAACATGTAAAATTGAGCAGAGCTTCTTTTTAAAGATGGGTATAGGGGAAGTGGGGCACTTGATTAAATCTAATGCAAACACACACAGGATGAAAGTCAAGCACATGTGTTAGTCACAAAAACAAACAAACAAACAAACAAAAAAAAAAAAAAAAAAAAAAAAAAAGGAAAGAAAGAAAGGACAATCTCTTTTCCAAAATACTCCATGGTTTTGTAGGCAGTGGCACAAAATTCCTCTTCCCACTGCACCCGGAAAGTCTGAGGAGGCCTGGTTAGCTCTTAGGGTTTTGATGGATTACGACAGCACTGTTTTTCTTAGTATCCCATACGGAGATGAGAGACCCTGAAGAAGCACAGCTTCTCTGTTACATGTGACGATAGCGACTTGTTGACAGAGAGACCACAGAAGAGTCCAACCACCCATTTCTCCAACCGTGGCCCTGGGGCTATAAGCAAACACAGCCTCATGATCACTCTAACAATATTCGATATATGGCATCACATTCCTGTGTATACATTTATTATCCATACAGGCCACTTGTTTTGCTTTTTTTTTTTTAAATGGAAACTCGTAGAGAGAATTAGAGCTCTTGCTGATGTTATAAGATTTGAAACGGGATTTTCCTTCACACTCATCATTTATATTCTCTGGAACCTTCTTGTTCCATTTGATTCACACAATTTTATTATGAAAACTAGCTACAACCCCCCCACACACATCACCCCCGCCCCCCAGAAACCTGCTGACATGGATGGCTGTGGAAATGGAATTTAGACCCTGAGACCAGTATCAGGGAACTGTGATTACCAAATGCAACAGTCACAATCTCACACGGAAGTCACTATCCCTCCCTCTACCCACCCCCCCGCCCTCCTTTTCTTTTACCTCAAGTATTAGCTGAGGCCCTTGTTAGGAGACAGCAGGAGAACAGTGTCTCCTAAGTACAAAGATCTGGCCCCGCTAGCCATGAGACTCACCTTGCGAGAACTGTGCTAGAGACCACAATTGGCCATCAATTCCCTTCACATGGGAATCACCAGTATCAGCTTCATTTCTGAGCTCATGTTTTGACGCTGTGCTATAGTTTAAATTTGAAATGCCCCCATGGGCACATGCCTTGAAAACTTGGTTCCCAGCTGGTAGTGTTATTTTGAAAAGTTCTAGAAATTTGGGGATGTAAGGCTTAGCTGGATGAGCTACGACCTTGGTGGGGCTGGTAAAAGGCCCCATTACAGGACTAAAGTTTTAGGACAAAATGGTGGGAAAGTTCAGAAATTATTTCCTTTTCAAAACTCAAAAGCAAGGCTAAGGAGGTGGCTCTGTGGGCAGACTCCTTGTTATGTATGCAAGGATGAGGACCAGTTCAGATTCCTAGCACGATGAAAAGCTCGGTGTAACTGTGTGCACCTGTAGCCTTGCATGCACCTATAACTCTCGCACCTGCCAATAACCCCAACACACACCTGTAACCCCATGCATTTTCCAATAGAATATTAGTTCCTATAGAAACATACGAGGAGTTATCTATGTGCCTCCTGTGCTCAAATGAATGTACCTGATTGGAAGAAGAGACAGATTAAGATCCAAGTGACCTGTTTGAGGTCCCTGATGCATTGAGCCAAAAAGAGCCAGACTATATGCAGGGGAACAGACCCTGTTTACTGTGGCTAGGGTAGCAGAATGTGCTGACCCAAGCACCTGAGGCTACCCCTCTTTACAGAGCCGTTCTGTAAAAGACCTGTCTCCTGACTTCTATACTTTCCACTGTGGCATCTCAACTACTGAATGCCACAGCTTGCCTCGGGAGCACAGTGTCCCCAGGTTCCTTCCACTGACACATCTACTCACCCTCTGCTTCTCCTTGACTAATCTGTTACTTTCTGAACTGTGAGCATCACTACAGAGGAACATTCTGAAGTTAAGAGCCGAGCGTGATACCTTCTAAGGAGCTCTGAAGTTGGGAGACACCTGTCCTTCTGGTGCGACTGTCTAGGTGAGTGTTCAGCAATGTGAACATTGAATGGAACTCCACAAATAACATGGCTCCTGTAATCCTGGTGCTGGGGATTGGGGACAGGAAGCTTAAAAGTTCAAGGTCATCTTCAGTTACATAATGAATTAGAAAGCATCTTGGGCTACACAAGGCTTTGTTTATCAATCTAACACAAACCTCCATAGACCCATTACATCACTTCTGTTTCCCGGAGTCGGAAGGGTACCACTCTCTTACGCTCTCTTCACTATTATTTACAATCAGTGACATCCATTCCTAACTGGTGGAACTTACTGAAAGTTCACCATGTGATTTGCGCAATGCCTTTTCATATCAGAACCATCCCTTGGAACAAGAAACGTAAGAGATATTGATGGCCTTTTATTGTCTATTAATGCATTGGCGTGGCAAGGCAGGTTAACTGAGCTGGGACTGCTCACCTGCTAGGCAACTCTTATTCTATGACAGGACAAGATATGAAACACTGTAATATTTGGGCAGCTGGATGTTGGCTTCCTTTTAACTCACGAATATGGTGATAGTGAGATAGAGTCTCCTTGGGGTTAGCTTGAATGTTTTTGCTATTGTTTTTATTCTTATAAAATTCATGTAACATAAAAGTCACTATTTTAAAGTGTATGATTTTACATATTTTATTTTTTAAGTATGCAGTAACATTGATTTTTGGAGTCTCCATAATGTGAACATCACTGTAGATATAGGTCCTGTGGGAGACAGGTGAGGTACCTCTGGCCCCCTGAAAATAGTAGACCAGCCCGTGTTATTAAAAGTTCAAGGGCCATCTGAGATTAAAGTCAGTGTCTTCACAGTGGGCTATTGTTATTACTTTTCTTGCTCTGTGACAAAATACCCGATAACAGCAACTCATCAAAGGAAGGCTCCATGTTGCAGGGATAGTTCACTATAGTGAGAAAGGCAGAGCAGTGGGAACGAGAGGTGGCTGGTCTTAAGAGCTTGGAAGACGACAAAGTCAAGGACCAGGTTTAGTATCCCAGTCTGCCCAAGGAGGAGAAACACATCAGCTGTTGTTATTGTTATTGTTATTGTTACCGGCAATAAACATTCTCTCAAGCCTTAAGTGTACAGTTCTGCCCAGTAAACAGAATTAAACTCAAACTAGTAATGGCTTCTTGAGAACATAATCGCTCATGTTTTGACATCGCTGATTGTGAGGCACGGAGCTGTTCCATAATAAGAAGCACTTTGTGGGCATCTGGCTTATGAAGCAGAACACTAATTTGTACTGTTTATAAGAACACAGGGGACAGGGTGACACATCCTATTGACTCATTGCTGGCCCACCGCCCACCCCTGATTATACTTGAGACTCAGGGTGATTTGCATCCCTTTCCAAGCCTGGAGAGAGACACTGAACTCCCCTTCACTTGTTCCCATGGATGAGAGAGAAGTGATTTCTAGCATCTCATTCTCATTTTATTTAGAACACTAAAAAATGATGTTAGGACATTAGGCTTGCTCTAAAATAAAGTAAGCTCTCAATGGGAGCTAAGTAAACAGCCATCACTAGGAAAACTGAAAAACTGGGTTTAGCGTCATTCCATTTGAGTCTTTTGCATTTTGAGGCTCCTGTATTTTTCTAATCTCTAAATCAACACAAGTAGCATTTCTTGCTTATATAAGGTGATTCTCTCTCTCTCTCTCTCTCTCTCTCTCTCTCTCTCTCTCTCTCTCTCTCTCTCTCTCTCTCTCTCTCTCTCTCTCTCCCTTTATCTCCGATGCATGTATACATGTATGCTCAAGGATGTGGTGGACAGAGGGTTACCTCTCAGGTTACAACATCAGTCACTTCATTTTTGAGTCAAGGTCTCTCAACAACCTAGAATTCTGATTTGGCTAAGCTTGCTAGCCCACAAGCCTCAGGTCATCCATCTAATTTTGCATACCCAGAGCTGGTATTTACATATACATATATATATATGTGTGTGTGTGTGTGTGTGTGTGTGTGTGTGTGTGTGTGTGTGTGTGTGCCATGTCTAGATTTTGTGAATACTAGGTTTTAAAAAAATTTTTTATTATTAATTTATTCTTGTTACATCTCAATGGTTATCCCATCCCTTGTGTCCTCCCATTCTTCCCTCCCTCCCCTTTTCCCCTTATTCCCCTCCCCTACGACTGTTCCTGAGGGGGATTACCTCCCCCTGTATATGCTCATAGGGTATCAAGTCTCTTCTCGGTAACCTGCTGTCCTTCCTCTGAGTGCCACCAGGTCTCCCCCTCCAGGGGACATGGTCAAATGTGAGGCACCAGAGTACATCCCACTCTCCACTCAAGTGTGAAGACTGTTCTGACCATTGGCTAGATCTGGGTAGGGGTTTAAAGTTTACCGCCTGTATTGTCCTTGGCTGGTGCCTTAGTTTGAGCAGGACCCCTGGGCCCAAATCTGCCTATCATAATGTTCTACTTGTAGGTTTCTAGGACCCTCTGGATCCTTCTACTTTGCCATTCTCCCATGCTTTTCTCATCTAGAGTCCCAATAGGATGTCCTCCCCTCTGTCCCAGTTTCCTGGTAAGTGAAGGCTTTCGTGGGACATGCCCCTTGGGCTAGTATGCAGATACAAGTGAGTATATACCGTTTAAGTCTTCCTGCTTATGGGTTAACTCACTCAATATGATAATTTCTAGCTCAATCCATTTATCCACAAATTTCGGGAATTCCTTGTTTTTAATAGCTGAGTAGTATTCCATAGTGTATATGGACCACAGTTTCTTTATCCATTCTTCTACTGAGGGACATTTAGGCTGTTTCCATGTTCTGGCTATTATGGATAAGGCTGCTATGAACATGGTTGAGCAAATTTTCTTATTGTGTGCTGGAGCATCTTCTGGGTATATTCCAAGGAGTGGAATAGCTGGGTCTTGAGGAAGCCCTATTCCCATTTTTCTGAGATAGCACCAGATAGATTTCCAAAGTGGCTGTAGTAGTTTGCATTCCCATCAGCAATGAAGGAGTGTTCCTCTCTCCCCACATCCTTGCCAGCATGTGGTGTCGCTTGAGTTTTTGATCTTAGCCATTCTGATGGGTGTAAGATGGAATCTCAGAGTTGTTTTGATTTGCATTTCCCTGATGACTAAGGAGGTTGAGCATTTCTTTAAGTGTTTCTCAGCCATTTGATATTCCTCTGTTGAGAATTCTCTGTTTAGTTCCAAGCCCCATTTCTCAATTGGGTTATTTAGTTTGGTGGTGTTTAGCTTCTTGAGTTCTTTATATATTTTGGATATTAGACCTTTGTCAGATGTAGGGTTGGTGAAGATCTTTTCCCAGTCTGTAGGCTGTCGCTTTGTTCTCTTGACAGTGTCTCCAGCCTTACAGAAGCTTCTCAGCCTCATGAGGTCCCATTTATTAATTGTTGACATTAAGGCCTGGGCTGTTGGTATTCTGTTCAGGAAGTTGTCTCCTGTGCCAATATGTTCCAGGCTCTTCCCCACTTTTTCCTCTAAGTGACTTAGTGTCTCTGGTTTTATGTTGAGGTCTTTAATCCACGTGGATTTGAGTTTTGTGCAAGGTGACAAATATGGGTCCAGTTGCATTTTTTTACACATAGACCTCCAGTTAGACCAGCACCATTTGTTGAAGATGCTATCCTTTTTCCATTGACTGGATTTGGCTTCTTTGTCGAAAATCAAGTGACCATATGTGTGTGGATTCATATCTGGGTCTTCGATTCGATTCCACTGATCAACCAGCCTGTTGCTGTACTAGTACCAAGCTGTTTTAATTACTATTGCTTTATAGTACAGTTTGAGATCAGGTATGGAGATTCCTCCGGAGCACCTTTTATTGTACAAGATTGTTTTAGCTATTCTGGGTATTTTGTTTTTCCATATGAAGTTCAGAATTGAACTTTCAATGTCTTTAAAAAATTGTGTAGGTATTTTGATAGGGATTGCATTGAATCTGTAGATTGTTTTTGATAGGATGGCCATTTTTACTATGTTAATTCTCCTGATCGATGAGCAAGGAAGATCACTCCATCTTCTCAGGTCATCTTCAATCTCTTTCTTCAGAGTTTTGAATTTTTTTCAAACAAGTCCTTCATTTGCTTAGTTAGAGTGACTCCTAGATATTTTATAATGCTTGTGGCTAATGTGAAGGGTGTGGCTTTCCTAATTTCTTCCTCTGCAAGCTTGTCATTTGTGTATAGGAAGGCTATAGACTTTTTTGAGTTAATTTTGTATCCAGCTAATTTGCTGAAGGTGTTTTTCAGCTGTAGGTGTTCTCTGTTGGAATTTTGAGGGTCACTTATGTACACTATCATATCATCTGCAAACAGGGTTAATTTGACTTCCTCCTTTCCCATTTGGATACCCTTGATCTCCTTTTGTTGTCTTATTGCTCTGGCTAGAACTTCGAGTACTATATTGAAGAGATATTGAGAGAGTGGGCAGCCTTGCCTTGTTCCCGATTTTAGAGGAATTTCCTTGAGTATCTCACCATTTACTTTGATTTTGGCTATTGGCTTGCTGTATATAGCCTTTATTATGTTGAGGAAAGTGCCTTGTATCCCCAATCTCTCTAAAACTTTAAACATGAATGGGTGTTGGATTTTATCAAATGCTTTCTCTGCATCTAAAGAGATGATCATGTGGTTTTTTATTTTCAGTTTGTTTATATGGTGGATTACATTGGTGGATTTCTGTATATTAAACCATCCCTGCATGCCTGGTATAAAGTCTACTTGGTCATGATGAATGATATCTTTGATGTGTTCTTGTATTCGTTTTGCAAGTATTTTATTTAGTATTTTTGCATCGATGTTCATAAGAGAAATTGGTCTGAAATTCTCTTTCTTTGTTGAGTCTTTGTGAGGTTTAGGTATCAATGAGACTATGGCCTCATAGAATGAATTTGGTAATTTTCCATCCATTTCTATCTTTTGGAGTAGCTTGAAGAGTATCGGTATTAGCTCACACTTGAAGGTCTGGTAGAATTCTGCACTGAAACCATTTGGCCCTGGGCTTTTTTTGGTTGGGAGACTATCAATGATGGCTTCTACTTCTGTAGGGGAAATGGGACTATTTAGCTTGTTTATCTGTTCTTTACTCAACTTTGGCAAATGAAATTGATCAAGAAAATTGTCCATTTCCCTTAGATTTTCAAATTTTGTGGCATATATGCCTTCAAAGTAGGATCTTATGATTCTTTGTATTTCTTCAGTGTCTGTTGTTATGTCTCCCTTTTCGTTTCTGATTTTGTTCATTTCAATACTGTCTCTCTGCCTTTTAGTTAGTTTGGCTAATGGTCTGTCTATCTTGTTGATTTTCTCAAAGAACCAGCTCTTGGTTTTGTTGATTCTTTGGACTGTTTTCTTAGTTTCTAATTTGTTAATTTTACCCCTGAGTTTGATTATTTCCAGGCATCTACTCCTTTTGGGTGTTTCTGCTTCTTTTTTTTCTAGGGCTTCCAGTTGTGTCGTTAAGATGCTTATGTACGATGTTTCCAATTTCTTTTTAAAGGCACTTAGTGCTATGAATTTTCCTCTTACCACTGCTTTCAATGTATCCCACAAATTTGGATACGTTGTTCCTTCATTTTCATTGAATTTCAGAAACTCCTTGATTTCTTTCTTTATTTCTTCCCTGACCCAGGTGTCATTTAGCAGAGAGTTGTTTAGTTTCCACGTACGTGTAGGCTTTTTGTTATTTCTGTTGTTGTTGAATTGCAGCCTAAGAGCATGGTGATCTGATAGGATACAAGGTATTATTTCAATCTTCTTGTGTCTGTTGAGGCTTGCTTTGTGACCTACGATGTGATCAATTTTGGAGAAAGTTCCATAGGGTGCAGAGAAGAAGGTATATTCTTTCTTGTTTGAGGGAAAGGTTCTATAGATATCTGTTAGATCCATTTGACCCATGGCATTGGTTAATGATGTTATTTCTTGGTTTAGTTTCTGTTTCAATGACTTATCCTTCAGTGAGAGTGGGGTGTTGAAGTCCCCCACTATTATTGTGTGGGGATCGATGTGTGGTTTAAGCTTTTTTAGCAGATCTTTTACAAATGTGGGTGCCCTTGTATTGGGAGCATAGATGTTCAGAATTGTGATGTCATCTTGGTTGACTTTACCTTTGATGAGTATGAAGTGTCCTTCCTCATCCCTTTTGATTAATTTTGGTTGAAAGTCTATTTTGTTCGATACTAAAATGGCTATGCCTGCTTGCTTCTTGTGACCATTTGCTTGGGATATTTTTTTCCAACCTTTTACCCTGAGGTAATGCCTATCATTATGGGTGAGATGTTTTTCTTGAATGCAGAAGAATGTTGGATCTTGTTTATGCACCCATTCAGTTAGTCTGTGTCTTTTTATTGGAGAATTGAGACATTGATGTTGAGAGATATTAATGACCAGTGACTGTTAAGAGTCTTAATTTTGATGTTGTTTCCAGTCGAGCGTTTGTGTAGTTGTGTTTTTGCCATGGGATAGTTATCTATTTCCTGAGTAGTTTTGGTTGTAGCTTGCCCTTTTGGAATGGAGTTTTCCTTCTAGTACCTTCTGTAAAGCTGGATTTGTGGATAGGTACTGTTTGAATTGTTTTTGTCATGGAATATTTTGTTTTTCTCCATCAATGGTTATTGATAGTTTTGCTGGGTAAAGTAGTCTGGCCTGGCATCTGTGGTCTCTTAGGGTTTGCAGGATCTCTGTCCAGGCCCTTCTGGCTTTTATGGTCTCTGCTGAGAAGTTGGGTGAAATTCTGATAGGTTTTCCATTAAATGTTATTTGGCCCTTTTCCCTTGCAGCTTTTAATATTTTTTCTTGTTCTGTATGTTTTGTGTTTTGATTATTATGTGACGGGCAGTTTGTCTTTTCTGGTCAATTCTATTTGGTGTTCTGTAGGCCTCTTGTATGTTTATAGGCATCTCTTTCTTTAGATTGGGGACATTTTCTTCTATGATTTATTGAGAATAGTTTCTGGGCCTTGGAGACTGATATCTTCTCTTTCTTCAATGCCTATTATCCTCAGATTTCTTCTTTTCATGGTGTCCTTAATTTCTTGGATGTTTTGTGTTAGGAGTTTTACAGATTTCGTATTTTTCCTTAATGGTTGCTTCAAGATCTGTGATTGTATCTTCTAGGCCTGAGATTCGTTCTTCCATCTCTTGGATTCTGTTAGAAAAGCACACCTCTGTGTTGCTCGCCTTCTTCTCTGAGGTCTCACATTCTCGTTTTTCTTCTGTCTGTGTGTTTATCATTGAATCCATTGTCGTCTTCAGATCTTGAACTGATTTTTTTATTTCTTTCATCTGGTTGTTTGCATTTTCCTGAAATTTTTCCAGTTCCACTCTATGTGCTTCTTTTATGTCTCTCACCTGTTTGGCTATGTCCTCCTGCATTTGATTACGAATTTTATTTGTTTCATCCATTAATATCCTCATTACTAAGGATTTGAGGTCATTTTCTTGTATTTCCATTGTATTTGAGTTTTCTGGGTTGTTTTCTTTGGGATAGCTGGAAACTGGAGACGCCATGTTGTTTTGGGGGTTTTTGCGTATGCTTTTACGTTGTCCTTTAGACATCTTGGTGTCTTTGTTTTTGTTGGGTAGCTTCCAGAGTTGGATGGAGGGAGTCTGATGATAGATTGACTTATTTTCTCATGATTTCCGTAGGCTGGAAGCTCTGATACTTCACTGGTGTGGATGGCAGGAGGTTAGCCCTGTTGTTTTGGTCCCTCACAGCCAGTGATCCTCAGCTTCCCTGTGCTGTGGGTCCTGCAATCGTTCTGAGTCTCTGAATGAGCTTTGGGTCAGGCCAAGGTATCCACAGCTTTCTGGGTTCCCTGCCAAGTCCGGCCAGGGACCCTGGGCCCAAACCACGCGCCGAGCTCAGCTAGATTCTCAGGGCCTGAACTGTCTGCGAGCTCAGCTAGGGATTCTGAGCACAAAATGCACATAGGGTTCAGCCAGAATTTTGGGGGGCTGGGATTGTGCCCCAAGCTCAGCTAGGGGCTTTTGGCCCAAAGTGTGTGTTGTGGTCAGTTATTGACTCAGGGCCTGAACTGTCCGCCAAGCTCAGCCAGGAATTCTGGATTCAAACTGCACACTGTGTCCACCCAGAGTCTTAGAGCCGGGACTGTGCCAAAAGCTCCACTAGAATCTCCGGGCCCAATCTGTCTGCCAAGCACAGTTAGGGTCTCAGGCCCCAAACTGCACGCCGAGCTCCACCCGAGTCTCTGGGGCGGAATTGTGCACCGGACTCAGCCAGGGACTCTGGACTCACACTGCACGCTGAATTCAGCCCGGGACTCCGGGCCTATACTGTGTGGATAGTCCAGTCAGAGTCTTGGAGCCGCCAAGCCTGTGCGTACAGCTCAACTAGAGTCTCTGGGCCCAATCGCCTGGCAAGTCCAGCTAGGGCCTCTGGGCTGAATCTGCGTGCTGACCTCAGCCTGTGTTAGAGCCCAGAACTGCCCGCTGAGCTGTGCTAGTGTCTTGGGCAGAACTGCTCGTTGATGTGAGCTGGTGCCTCTGGTGGAGCTGAGTGCTCCGCCCAGCCTGCGTCACAGCTGGACAACTGCGGCTGCGCTGAGCTGGTGCCTAGGATGGAATTGAGCGCTCCGCCCAGCCTGCGTCACAGCAGGAGAACTGCGGCTGCGCTGAGCTGGTGCCTAGGGTGGAATTGAGTGCTCTGCCCAGCCTGCGTCACAGCAGGGGAGCTGTGGCTGAGTTGCGCTAGTGCCTAGGGCAGAATTGCTTGCTGCGCTGAGACAGCGTCTCCACGGCACTAAGCACCGAGCTGAACCCAGGACTCTGGGGCTGAACTGTCCGCCGAGTCCAGTTTGGGTCACAAGGCACCATGCGACCCAAATCCCGTCCAGAGTCCCCTCTTCCACAGCAACCCCCACCGGCCACCACACCAATCGCCTCTACTGGAAGGCTCAGAGCTGCAAACCCCAGCCACTGCCACTGCTGATGCCGGTGCCGCCGGTGCCGCCGCTGTTGCCGCCGCCCCCGCCGCTGCCGCTCCGATTCGAGAAAATCTGCGCTCCTCCCGTGTGCAGGGGCATGCAGGTCCTCCGCACCCTGGTCCCTCCGAACCGCGGAGCACTCCCTCTGCCATGGTGTGGGGACCTTGGTGTTCCTGCCTCAGAAATCTGTGCAATTCCCTGAATTGTTCACTGGAGCCTCCAAACACGGTCCACACTGCTCGCCGCCATCTTGGATCCTGTCAGGTACCAACTGCTGCCATCCAGAGGGGAGCCTTTGGCAGGTTAAAGACCAGGTAAGGCCTAAAGTCAAATTACCTCCTTCGCATCTTCATTCATCTCCCAGTCTCCATCCCATGCCATCTGCTTCTAATAATTTCTGTTTGGGCTACCTCCCAGCCACAATACCAAAACACTGGCTAAGGTTGTTCATTTGGACCATTTCTTTCATTAGGAGCTTCAGAGTTCCTCCTCTGGGCCCGCATGGCTCTTTCCTATCCCATGGCGATTCTCCTTCCTCCTCCAACAGGCCGGGCTGCTTCCGAATACTAGGTTTTTTAAAGGTGTATATGCATATAAAATATACTTAGTTGTAAATGTACATTATCATGGTTGCTATCATTATCTTTCTGTTATCATTATTTCAGCCTTAGATTCCATTCAGCTAATATAGAAGAGAATTAGAGTGAGCCATTTTCCATTGTCTAGTCTTGGACTGCACACAAAAGGACTTACTATGAGTGTATATGTTTCAGGGGAGAATGAGAGAACACTGTAAATGGCAACATATAGAATTTGCTTGAGAATATTTAGCAAACTGTGAAGGTTTTCCAGGTCCCATAGCTCAGTTATAGGTAATATTGGCAGCCTAAAATGTGAAGACCAACCAATAAATGTTGTCAGGGTATGAATGGGGTGTGGGAAGAAAGCACATTAGAAGAATTAGTAAGTCACTCAACTTCCCATTCTTAATTTTCTCATGTATAGAGTTCTGCAGTCCATTCAGCTCTCAACTTTTCTGCTCTGACGATTCTATAATTAGACAAACTGCTGCACAATTGGCTCCGATCTATAATCCTAACTCTTGCAAAAGCAGTGCAGATGCTATGGTAGTTTCAGATGTAAGTAAAGGCCAAATGCTTTAATGATTAGCATTTCTTTTCTAAAAGGACTTGAAGTGCAGCAGGCAGCTCCCAGGTGGCCTCAGTGGCTTATATAACTCAAACTTGAGGTTCCTGTTATTTTGGCAGGCTTTCTTTCTAGGAAAATGCTCAAGGCAGGTTGGTGGAATGGCATGGAACTTAGATTTCTGCCTTCATATTTGCAAGTTGTCTATCCCTGATCTCACATATATGTGTTTTTTTCTGCTCAAGAAAACAAGCTGTATTTTGCTACTACTGTTTTAATTAAATAGCAAAATGTTTCTTAGAAGCTTCCTCATTTTCAACAGACTTTTCCTGTAGTGTATTGGCTGGAATTGGACCTTACAACCATTTTCTAGCTGCAAGAGAGGCAGAAAGTTTTGAATTATATCTATTGTTTTCAACACTTGTAGAGGGAGTTGGACTCTCTTGCTAAAAAAAAAAAAAAACAAAAAAAACATCAAAACTGGGTGTGCATGGCTATACCATCATGCAATCAGAAGTATTGTTATCTGCTGGGAAGTGAAGCTAAAATTGTCATAATCACTTTAGTGTCCTTTCTAACCTCATTTCCTGTTTAACATAGGAAAGCATGGACCATGTTCTCAAATACTTGACAATCCATTACTGAGTCATTTATCTTGTTGAATTGCTCCATTAGAGCTCTCACTTTATTAGTAATATAACATTAAATGAATATATTCCAATTGCTGCTATGAGCTCTTAGTCCCAACACCCCCTAAAATACTTTTTTCTTAAGTCCAATAACTTTTCATTCACTTGTCATAAAATATTTTTGTGTCACTCTTCGGGCTCTGGCTTTGGTCCCAGCAAGATTGCTAAATGCACCAAGAAAGTCGGGATCATTGGAAAATACAGGACCCACTATGGTGTGTCCCTCTGGAAAATGGTGAAGAAAATTGAAATCATCCAGCACGCCAAGTACACTTGCTCCTTCTGTGGCAAGACCAAGATGAAGAGACGAGCCGTTGGCATCTGGCACTGTGGTTCCTACATGAAAACAGTGGCTGGTGGGGCCTGGACCTGCAACACCACTTCTGCTGTCACAGTGAAGTCTGCCATCAGGAGACTCGAGGAACTGAAAGACCAGTAGAAGCGCTACCGTTTGAGACTTGCCTAGCCTACAATAAATGGGTTAATTTACGTAAAAAAAATTTTGTGTCATCTCAAGAGTCAGTCATATTAATATAAAAATTAATCCTCTAGTAAAATCCAAATGCATTTTCCTCAGTAAGTTTCCTGTCCTCTCCACACTCCAGCCCCAACTTCCGTGAGCTAGACTGATGGCTACAGAGACCTAGATTGGAAAGACAGAAATGCCATCTGCTAACTCGTACACACCTCTGCTGTGAAGGACTGGGGAAGAGAAGGAGACAGACGTATCTTTACATGTCATCTAAGGTGAGACAGGAGTCTACTTCCTAGTCCTTCAGAGTGTCATTGTGCTCAGTAGAGATGTGTGGAACCATCATTAAGTCATACCTCGGTGTCCCCAAAGCATTATCAATTCCCTTGGGAAATAGCTATGCACTCTAAGCAGCTTCCCATGGGGTACCACAGATTAATTCATCCTGTGCAGCAGAGGCCTCCCGGAACCATGCAGCTCCCAGATACACCTTTCCCTGACAGCGTGACTCTGACACGCACAGGCTCCGTCATCCTTATTTGTCTGGAATATTGTATAGTTTTCTGTGGCAGATGAAATGAAGTCCTCTAGACCAAGTGGCACAAAGTGGCACAGATTTGTTACCTATGGCTCTGGAGGTCAGAAACAGGCCTTGCAAAGCTGAGATGAAGATGTCCATGGAGCTGTTCTCCTTCCATGGGCTCCAGAGAAGACTCTATGCCTCGGCTCTCCTGTTTTCCAGAGGCACCATAACTATCCTTGCCAGTTGGACTGAAGATGTTCTGAAGAGGTACCTGTGCCCCCTCCCTTCACTATCAGACTGTGGAGACGATGGGCTCCAAGGAATCGGATTTTCCCCAGCAATCTCATGATGGGGGAAAGAAAATGATGAATCTTGGTACTGGCCAGTCGGGAAACATGTCTCCAGGAAAATGACTCATACAGTTCTGATAACCTGTCAGATCATCTTGCAGAAGATGCTGGAACTGGAGATGATGACTGGAATAGCACCTTGACCAGAACTGACCTGTCATATGTACATCTTGTCTTTTATTTAAAACTAAACCGCATATCAGAATCCTGGAGAAGGACTTGGGGAGTCACTGGATCTCACTGACCCTCTTCCCTGTGTGTCCACATAGAATAAATCTCCCTTTACCCTAATTTCTGCCATTATTCCCTTCTTTCACTGGCACCCTGAAGAAGGCCAGCAGAGTCTATGGTGTTCAGGATAACTAATAACTCCAGTCACAGCATCCCTTGGCTTGGGGTCACATTCCTCCAAGGATACAGCGCTGTGAACCTGCTCATTGCTCTCTCTAGCTGTGGATCATTCTCCACTTCCATTCCAGTGTCATACTCAGCATCCACATAGGACTCACCAGAAAGCTTGCAGTCAGGACAGCCAGGAATGAAGTGTTCTGATCCTTTAAAAAAAATAGTCCCCTTAAAATATAGACTCTAAAGTTATGAAACTGAAGCGCTCCCTAGTGCACAAATGAGGCACCTTTAAGTTATAATAGGTTCCTGTAGGGTTATTTTTTTCCATTTTGAGAAGGAAGTGAGTTTTTCAGATATGTATAACATTTCCTTCCTATGAAATGGAATTTCTGTCCTGATCCCTGACACTCTCTTATATCAACCTAATGTCCAGGAAAAAAAAAAAAAACATAAAAGGAGAGACACTGCCCCACAAGGACACAGGGCCTTGATGTCATTACAGTCTTCATTGTTATTATTATCCATATTTAATTCAACTCTTAGTCTTTTTTTAAAAAAATGAAGTTTCAAAACTGTTAGAGACAAATTCATCATTTGGTACTTTTTAAAAAATCTCTCAGACCTATGTAAATAAGAATACTAAATGATCCTAGGGCAATTTTCAGCTCTTATTTGACAGCTTAATTTGTTTGAGATGAACTCTGTTCTTGTGGCGTCTCTCAGAGGAGAGGTGACGCACTTGGGTTTCCATGACCACCTTAGAACACTGTCCCTGTGAGACTCGGATGCTGGTTTTATATGTGGATGGCTGTAACTGAAGCCCAGGGATTACTTAAACCAACAGGCACGGATTCAGCCTAATAGGAATGCAAACAGAACGTGCATTCGTTGTTTTGCTAATGGGTCCTTCCTGGTGCATTCATCAGCTTCCGTTCCACCCCCTGCCTTAATAACCACACTGCATTATTTTATGACCTCTCCTCTGAGTGCAAATAGAAAAAGGGAGTCATCGTGGCCTCCGTTACATAGAGTCGCGTGGAATGAAGGATTTGCTGGAGTCCACGTTTTTCCTATCACTATGCAGATAGATCATCCAGCTAGATAGGTGCCATTCCCTCCCCCCTTTCTCAGCCAAATCTTTTTCTTGGTTTACTCCCAGTTTCCTTTTATGCTATAAATGCCACGTTCGTTCACATGTGTGTGCATGCATGTGAGTGAGTGTGCCCATTTGTGTGCACTGGTATATGTTCTGAACTGGTAAGCCAGCATCCTTTAAAAAGTGAGTCCTTTTGATATCAACATAAGACAACGGGCAAAGAGGCGAGAAGAGCTCATCTCCCTGCAGGGCTTTGTAGCAAAGGTGAGAACTAACATCCTGTACTTTGATTTGGGCGATAATTTATATAATCATACATAGATATTTACTCTGAAGCACAGCACAATTTTATCTATTAGGCAACTTTGTATGTGTGTGTGTGTGTGTGTGTGTGTGTGCAAGTGCACGTGTGCACATGTGCTAGGCCTATCATAACAGAATACCATGTGGTTCTCCTCTTTCCTGGGGGACTCTTTGCCACCAGCCCACTGAGGCAACAGGAGCAGAAGACGAGACGCAGGGTCTGAAAGGACATAAGCATGACAGAGATCGAACACTCCAGGAACCATTTCAGGAGCTAGTTCAACTTTAATCAGGGAGGACAAAGGCTATATAGCCCTTGGGGAGTGGGTGGTGGGTTCCCAGGATAAGCATTCATAATTGGTTGGAACAGGGCACTTTAAGGATGCATGCTCTGCATTTGACATCACGCTCCTATCATATGAACAGGAACACAGTACCTAACTATCTATAGGCGCAGGGAGAGGAGAGCTGGCAGGGAGCCATGTCAAGGGACATATATCAAATGTGGTTAGGGGCATCTATAAACTCTCAGAGTGGCAATCAGGACCAGGAGGACCGCAACCTCAAATAGCAGGGTTCTTTCAACAATTCCACAGACTCAGAGGACTTAGTCTACAAAAATCTATTTTACCTTGATTCTTAAGGCTGGAAGACCAAGAACAAGGTACCAGTAAGACTGTGTCACCTTTTTGCGTGTTAGAAGCAGTCTTCATCCTTCATCTTCTTGTAGTCTTCTCTCCATGTGTCTAGGTTCCTAGTCTCTTATGATGACAGTAAGATTGAATCAAAGCCCATTTCGGTGACTTAGCTTTAGCTTGATTATGTTTTTAAAGACTCAGGCTCCAAATGCTATCACATTCAGAGGCTGCTGTGGTTTGTCTGGGAATACCCCCATAGGCTCAGATACTTAAACACTTCCTCCGGTTGCATCACTGGTCTTGCTTATTTGGGGAGGTTTAGGAGGTAAGGCCTTGTTGGAGGAAGTATGTTACTAGAAAGGGGCTCTCAGAATTTAAAGACTCATAGCACTCCCATTGCATGCTCTCTGCTTCATGCTCATGGCTCAAGGCACGAGTTCGCCACTTCCTGTCCCTCCTTTTATGCCTGCCACTTGTTTCTATGCCTTCTGCCATGATGAACTCTAGTCCCTCTGCAATTGTAAGGAAAAAGAAGCTGCTGGGTCCCTAAGTTGCTTTTGGCCGTGGTGTTTTATGATGCATAGTTATAAGCAACTAATACTGAGGTGCTGGGGGTTGGGCCTCTACCACGCATTCTGGGGTAGACATAGTTCAGCCAGTAACCATGGAGATAGTACTTGTTATCAACGTGCTCAAAGGTTTGAAATAGTTTTGGAGGGAAAGGTGAATAGCACGCACTTCACAGCACAGCCAGGTGGTCAGACAGTGCACCATGCCTATGAAGTGAATGCTTATGGCCGCCGTGTTCTCATAAATAAAGGTAATTTTCAAAGAGATCAATTCAGGCTTGTCAGACAATGCAAGGGAGGTAAACATGCAGTTTTAGAAGATAAGAATTTTGAGACTCTTGGCTGATGAGATGGCTCAGCAGGTAAGAGCACTTGCTGCTTTTGCAAATGACCAAGGTAGAGGTTGGAGGGAATACACAGTGGCTTACAGTCATCTGGGCCTCCAGTCCTAGGGGGATCTGCCACCATCTTCTAGCCTCTAAGCACATCAGTCATACACATGGTACACACACACACACACACACACACACACACACACACACACACACACACACACAAAACATTTATATACATGAAAATCAAAATATATAAATCTTTAAAAAGAGAGTGTTGAGATTTATGGTTCTGCTTTTAATGAATTTTCACTAATTATATCTGGCAATATTATATGGAGAATTCTAGAAGCAAGAAATTATTACGTTGTAAACTGCATGTTTGAGTAAAGTGATGAGGTCTGTCCCGGTCTCTCCCCACCCTGCCTGGGTTTGAGCAGTCCTTTGTTTAGAATATTCGCGCTGTACATCATTCAGACTCACCACTTAGTGGCTACTGAAAGAAAAAAAAAATCATATACTAAAGTTGCTACATTACAATTGTGTGTGTGTGTGTATGTGTGTTAATTGTAAGACATTAAATGAGATTTGTGCTATCTTTTTTTTAATTGCCAAATCTCAAACTACAAAAGTTATGACCATACCACTTGACAAATAGTTTAGATGAAAAAAAAAAAAAAAAGCATTAAATATGGGCTTAGATTATTTGTGGTTTCAGCAGCTTTGGGGGGGCGTGCTCTGAACATAACCTTCATGGGGACCATTTGTACTTCCTTAAATGTAGCGCATCAAGAGCAGCAGCTCTGACTGGTAGCTGTCCAGGAAGCAATGCAGAGGAAAGGAAAAGAGAGAGCTGACTTCGAGTGTGGCGGCTGTAGTACATGATAGTATTTTTAATCACAGGGGCGGGGGGGGGGGTCACCGTGATGGCTTTGGGAGGCAGGCAGTGTCCTCGAATGTTAACACTGTGCTCTCTGTGAGTGGAAGTTCCTGGGAAAAACCACACCTCATGCCAAACCCTCTGCAAGGCCAATTACGTGATTAAAACTTCAGGGATGTGGAAGGAGTGAATTGTTGAATGTCCAGAGCCAAATTATCTAGAACTGTCCTTAGCCTCCTAACCAGTCACTTACTGCTCTCCTCTGTATGTGTGCTAACATCTTTGTGAGCTTTAGATAAATATTCTGGAATATAAAAAAAAGGCCCCTCATTTGTACCAACCAAAAGGATTAGAATGTAATCAGATTGCCTCTGAGGTCTGTAGTTCACATTTCCTCACTTTTCTATGACTGGTCTATTTGATGTTTCTACCAATGTATTTAAAAAATCATCTAGATTTATAAATTTCTTCTTTCTTTATTTTTTATTAATTAAACATTTTGTTGATTTATGAATTTCTTTGTTCTATTGCTAAAATTTCCTAAGGAAAAAAATAAGGAAAAAAAAACTTCCAAAGAAGTGTTAGCATGTTGGAAGATGGGGTTTGGGTAACCTAAATCTGTGTTCCTGGACCATGGCACTCATAGTTGCCTCCAGGACAAACACTTTCTATGCCTTCTGAGCTGAGGTCTGTGGTTTCTCATTGACAGCAGTATGACGAGAACAGATGTGAACAA
This sequence comes from Acomys russatus, assembly GCF_903995435.1. Taxonomy (NCBI): domain Eukaryota; kingdom Metazoa; phylum Chordata; class Mammalia; order Rodentia; family Muridae; genus Acomys; species Acomys russatus. Next base: position 57,929,939 of record NC_067145.1, read on the forward strand.
CCAGTGTAAAGTTGTTTCAGAACAAAACAGTAAAACAAACAATGAAGAATGCATCATATCTCTGGGCTACCAAAAGCCATCCCAAATCCATCGATTTAACCATTGCTTCTCTCTATCAATTAAATAGTTTCAAAATTATTGGTAGATTTTATTTTTTCATTTTTAACCCTCACTGAAAAGTTAATGGATAGTAAGAAATTAAAGTGTTGAAGGACCAGTCTCAGAAACAGTGTTAGCATCCTCTGGTCCAGACTCAGCCCCCAGTGTCTGCCTGGTGGTTTGGTGTGGACATTGAGAGCAGCAGCATCTTGGGTCGTAGCCCTGGGCCTCCTACACAGAAGGGGTTTCAGCACGTGTTGGGTGCATTGCCTTGTGGAACTATGTTTCAGTTTGCCTATCGGGGAGCAGTATAAGACTTAGCTTGCTCCTAATCAACGGTAGGAGGAGATTCCAGGCAAGAGCTTGAGTATCATGCAGAGACACATTACCCTTCTGTCCTCTCAACGTCTTCCTCCATCATGCTTCCGGGAAGGGGTGAAAAATGAGCCCAGGTTTCACCATGTAATTACTTTCACCTCTATGAACTTAACTCATAAAATAGAGGTTCAGCCATAAATGGCTACACTCGTGGGCTCCCCTGTTCTTAGTTCTAGCTATGTGGGAGCAGAACAGACTGAGACACTTGTAGATTTCTAGGGGTCTCACACTAAAGCTAACTGTCTATGACAAAGAGGAGACAGGGAGGTCAGAGTTCAAACCTAGTCACTCCATTTTTATCTTTTGGAAACCTCTGCATTACATTAATTTTAAATATTGAGTCTCCAAGCAGAGGTCTAAACCTATACTAAACCAGCATAGGTTTTAACTGGAGGGTTGGAGAAAAAGGAAAATGATGAAAAAAAGACCAAAAGCCCCTCACAATTCTGCCATTTAATGAGCTGAGTTATCTCCCCTCCCCCCCACAGGCACAGTCATGTGGTGAGCAATTTTTTTTTTCCTGGGGAAAGATTTTTCTGTTTTTTTTAAAAGGGAATGACAAACACTATTTACAAAAGGGAGAAGAAGAAAAAAAGGCACTTGTGTCCTTACCACAAAATAACAACACCGTAGATCACGCTATTTGAAGGCTCCACATCTTATAAACACAACATACCGCATTACTCCGTGTGAGTTATTGTTCCGCTGCAGAGAGCAGCAGGCTCCGAATATATTAATGATTCATGCTTGCCTTGGCAGAACATCATGTATACTAATCACACGAAACCAAGCGTACAAGGGCATTTTAAATGCATTTGTCCAGTTAATAGTTTGACTTAATCTGATATTTCATTGGGTCACTGACCTTTTCATTGTAGGTAATGTACAGCACAAAATGTATGGCTGACACCCTGATGAATCAAGAGAGAGTGGATTCCTGGTTACCAGGCAACATGTGCCGCTCGCACCTTACTGCTGCATAATTCTGTCCATACCACACTTGTGTTTCTTTCCACTGATGGACTTAAGTGTAGCCCTGTGAGCATGTATATACATGACCACGTGTCTTTGTGTATATGTGCGTATGTGTGTGCGTGCATGTTCATGTGTGTGTGTCTGCGCGTGCACGCGTGTGTCTGCATGTGTGTGTGTGACTGTGTTGGGGGAGACGTCACAGACACTAAGTAGCTCATTTGTGCTGCTTTTTATAGGCATTGAGCAATACGCTCCCATCATAAACAACTATGCCAGAGTTAATACTCAATAAACAGTGTGGTTTATAAGCAATTAGGGACCCAGATCTCAGAATAAGTCAGTTGAGCAGAAGGAGAGCAACCACCCCACAACAATGCTCAGTGAGAAGTGTGGCTTGTTAAAAGTGTCATAATTCTCATTTAAAAAACAATTAGCAGTTTGGTGAATTTTGGTCTGCCGAGCATGGAGCTGCTTAATCAAATATGAACAAAATCAAAGAGTCACTTCTCAGCTTTACATAATGGACAACGCCTGCCCAGAAAGCACAGCTGAGAATAAAGAGGTGAACTGATGTTTTTCTCCTGTTTGTTTATCAACCTGGAAGTCCATTGATGAGATCAAGATGACTTAAAATAAAGGGGTATTGCCAGCAATTCAAAAGAAACCAGGCATTTCCTCTTTCTTGCAATGTCTTTGTATTTCTCAGTAACTTTGAGGGTTGATTAAAAAAAAAAAAAAAACAACTTCTATAGCTCTTTCTTTAAACTTCTTTGTCTTACCTTCTACACACACACACACACACACACACACACACACACACACACACACCTTATATTTAGTGTGCATGCAGCATGTGTGCTTTACCTCCCCATGGCTTTTGAGGCAGTGTTCAGCTGCAGGCTTCTTTCCCCCACTGTAACTGGCCCTAATGAGGCTTATTTTAAAAATACAACTTTAAATAATGTAAGCTTCCAACACCGTGCTCAGTGACAGGAAGGTGGGCAGAGACCAATGTCCTTCTGTTCTCAGGAGCATAGCACACCAGGCAGGCCAACCCTCAACCACGGTTCTCTTGGAAAAGCACCTTAGAACGAGTGTTCTGTAAGTGGAAGTTGAATACAGTCATATTTTAATAGAAAAAGGGCTGGGGGCGGGTTTCTCAGTTGGTACAGTGCTTTCTAGCATGCACGAAGCCAGGGTCTGACCCCCAGCACTGCATAAAGCAAGCATGATCCTAGCACCCGTGATCCTAGCACTTGCCACTTACCCTTTAACTTTTGCTTCATGTATACTTAAGAAACACACTCATTCAAAACCAAAAGCAAGGCCATCATAGATGCTTCCCTGGACCGTACTAATGAATCCTTTCCAGAGTACCAAGGCAACAGCTGCTGAACCTCTGTTGCTAAGCTAGCCAGAGTCATAGATGGCTTTCTCTATAGGCTGGCTTTTCTGCCAATCTGAACACAGTATGGAGTCATTTGGGAAGATAGAACCTCAGTTGAGACTGAGACTGGCCTGAAGACAAGCCTATGGGGGAGGTTTGCTTAATCAGTGAATGGTGTGGGAGGGCCCAGTCAAATGTGGGCTGTGCCATCCCTGGCAGGTGATCCTGGGATGCATAAGAAAGCAGGCAGAAGCCTACCACAGAGGTCCTCTGAAAGACTTCACCCAGCAGGGGGTTGAAGCAGAATCTGAGTCTCACTGCCAAACTTTGGGCAGAGTGAAGGGAGCCTTATGGAAGAGTAGGGGGATAGAAGGACCCAGAGGGGACAGGAGCTCCATAAGAAGAGCAACAGAGCCAACAAATCTGGGCCTGAGGGCCTGCAGAGACTGATGCACCAAACATGGACCATGCATGGAGAGTACTAGACGCCCGCCCCCTCAGATGTATTCGGTAGGTAGCTCAGTCCCCAAATGGGTGGGTCGCCAAATATAAGGAGCAGGGGCTGTCTCTGACATGGACTCTGTTGCCCTCTGGTTGATTACTTCCTCTTGGTGGAATGGCCTAGCCAAGCCACAGAAGAAGAGGACACAGGCAGTCCTGATGAGACTTGATTGTCTGGGGTCAGATGGTAGGGGAAGAGGGATCCCCCTTTTTCAGGTCTAGGGGAGAGAGATTGGGAAGAGATGAAGGAGGGGGCTACAATCAGGATGTAAAGTGAATGAACTTTTTAAAAAGTATATATATATATATATATACAAACACACACACACACGCACGCACGCACGCACGCACACACAGGCTGAACAAACCGAAAGCAGAAAACCTGTAAGTAGCACTCCTTTGTGCCCTCATCTTCTGTTCCTGTCTCTATGTTTCTGCATTGAGCTCCTGCCCTGACCTCCTTTGGTAATGGACTGTGATGTGAAAATATAAGTGAAACAAATCTTTCCCAGGTGGCATTTTTGGCCATGGCATTTTATTACAGCAATAGAAACTCTTACTAGCTAAGCATAGTGGCACGTGCCTTTAATCCTAGCACTAGGGAGGCTGAGCCAGGCAGATCTTTGTGAGTTCAAGCCCAACTGAATCTACATAGAGAGTTCCAGGACAGCCAGCATTACATTGAGTGATCTTGTCTAAACAAACAAACAAACAAACAACCCACAGAACCAAAAACAAACAAACAACAACAGAAGCCCTAACTAAGACATGCTTCCTCTTGACATTCTGTTGCTGCCAGGAAGTTGGATTTAACACAGGACACAGGAGAACTTAGGAGTTAGAGCAGGACAAGACTGAATGTAAACTGATACTTACTTAGTAGTCAGGCCCCCTCTTTCATAAAACTGTGAGAGTTATTCACACGAGCTATTCAGTTCTCGTACGTCCTCTGTGCAAACTCCTCTTTCCCCAGCTAGCGTAGTTGCTGCAGCCTGAAATTCTCATTTGGGGGCAGAGCAAGATTTATGGAAGTGAGAGGCACAGTAAATATTGACTGTGGCAACACGGAGGTCAATATTTACCTCAAGGGCCAATAAATCCTGATATCCACCAGAACATAAAGTCAATATTTCGAGGGTGGCGTCAGATGCATCTGGAATGTGCTTGCCAGAAGTAGCCGGAAATATTTCGCTACTGAGATGGAGTTCCTTAAGCTTTGCTCTTAATGTTAATATTTAAAGTGTGGATGTGAGGCTGGGGTGTGTGTGTGTGTGTGTGTGTGTGTATGGGGCGGCGCAGCCTCCCTATTTTCTGGTTTTTGAAAAGATCAAGAAATTGCTGTCCACTTCAAACATATCTTTCTGTAAACTTTTATTTTGGAAAACATATTTTGCTTTTCTTTAACCCCTTACCTTTCCCCATGCAACTGACAAAAGGGAAAAGTGTTAACAGCCCTTCAGCCCTCTCAGTCATTGCACACAGGGGAAGTAGGAGGGAGAAGCAGGTTCATTGAACTTTCTGGAACCCAGGCTACCAAAGCCTGTTTCACTCTCACAAATAGTGATGCATTTACCCATCCATTTCCCACCCACTTCCTCTAAGTGTAGTGTCATTCCTCTGATTAATTGTTAAGCAACTGGATGAGAGAGAGAGAGAAAGAGAGAGACAGAGAGAGAGAGAGAGAGAGAGAGAGAGAGAGAGAGAGAGAGAGAGAGAAAGAGAGAGAGAGAGAGACAGACAGACAGACAGACAGACAGACAGACAGAAAGAGACAGGAGAATCCTTCCTCTGGCCCATGCACTTTTTGTGTGTGAATTGAATAGCGGTTGCTCCTTTTGAGATGAGGCATATGTCTATGCACATACGGGGACGTGGGGGATGGGACATTTGAGTTCTAAAGCGGCAGCAACTGCTGATCCCTGCCCAGCTCTACTGACAGCTGCCTCTGTTGCAGCAGGCAGGTCCTTGTTACCTGGCTGAGGTGTTCAGAGTGTTTTGAAACTCTTCAGGAACAGTGGCTGTGCTTCCTGTTGCCCTGCATCCAACACTTGAGCATGACCAGGACAGCACGGCAAAGCAAACACAGCTCTGAAAATATTCACACTCAACAGAGACCACAGGAATCCCCTTTGTCTTCTGAGGACAGGCTGCTGCTGATGTGGCCTTGCTTGGTCTGTAGTACTGGGAAGGAGAGTGGCACATGTTAGGCAAGGGCTCCGTCACCCTGCCACCTCCCCCACTGCAGCTGTGAATGGAGAAGAAATAAAGGGAGTTCCTTACCTGCCTTACCCACTGGTCCCTTCCGGGAGATTGGGGACCAAGCATCCAGCAGAAGGAAGGGTTCAGGGATGATTCTTCTGCAAGTGCCAAAATGGATTTTTCTCAGAACTGCAAATACGGTTATCACAAGGATTACATGTCAGGCCGTCGGTTGTTGTGCCAGTTTGGTTTCTCTGATTGGAGGTGGAGGGCAAGTGGATAAGTAACTGGCACAGAGTGGGAAAGTGAGGTGGGAAGCTAGGACTCAAGCCTAGGCCACTTGCTGGTTACATTCCTGCCTGGGTCCCCAGTTGGCTCTCAATTTTCACTGTTTCCTTTCTTCCTTAATCTTTGTACTTAACTGTGCTGGTGAAGACAGTCAGTTAGGTAGCTTCTTTCTTGGTTTTTGTTCACTTCAAATGTAAGGTCAACGCAAGACCTGTCTTAGGAGCTTGGAGTTCTTTGGGATAATCCTGAGGGAGGCCAAAGCTACATGGAGAACTCCAGAGCTGAGCTAGTTAGCTCCTGGCATCCTACCAGGAAACATCACCCAATAATGAGATTTTCTTGTACGTTGTACTTGGTGGCGCTTGGTGGCACAATGGATCAACAACATAAATAGAAAAAAAGAATGTGTCAGCAGGACGAGCTCAAGATACAAAAGAAGCTTCATACTCAGTCAGATCTCCTCTCAATCTTTATTTCTCCTGAGTAGTTTTTATTTACCTTCTAACTGGGAGCCCCCACTGCATCTTCTTTCAGGACTGGAGGTGTCCCCATAATTTAGTAATGATTTTTGAGAGTCAAAGTTCTTCCTTATTTCTATTAAAAGTCCAAATTTCTGTTTGCATATGTTCTCATGCCATGGTGTGCATATGGAGGATAGAGCGTAATTTCCAACAATTTGGTTTTCTTTCACCATGTGGGATTGAACTCAGGTAGTCAGGCTTGGTGGGAAGGGCCTCTGTTGGCTCTGCCATCCTGCTAGTCGGCCTCTTTCAATTTACTGTGAACCAAAGGCAGACAATCAACTCATGTTTGTGAAGTGACCCTTGGTGGACACTGACTGTTGAGCAGACTTGGACTGGTGCCTCATTTCAGCCTCCAACGCTGGACGTCCCCATGATCACTGTGATCTCTAGGTGTCCTTCCCCACCCACACTGTGTGGCATGTTGGTCTGCAGGTCTTTGGCTGTCTTCTTCCTCCCCTCCCTTCGCAACGGTATCCTATATGGAATTTGGACTATGCCAGTCACTTATTTATTTATTTAATTATTTATTTATTTGTTTGTTTGTTTATTATTTACTTTCTGTGGTTTTAAGACAGAGTGTCACCCCAGAGTCCAGGCTGTGCTGGAATGTACTACATAGCCCATTCTGGCCTTGTATCAGCAGTGATCCTCCTGTGTCACCCTCCACCACTCTGTTACAAAGAGAATAAGCCTAACACTGCCATACTGTGCACTTAAAATGGTTAAGATGCTAAGTTTCATCTTTTGTCTTTCAACAGCATAATCAAGATAAAAAAGTTTCCCTTTTTTACACAAAAAGTTACTTCCCAGCTTTCAAATGTCAGCCCTAGTCCTGGCTGTCTCCTTAAGTCACATCTCATGTCTTTCTCCTCTCTGAACTCAGACCTGCTATGCAACACGTACCTGGTTTCTTCCTTGTTTGAGGATGGATTCAGGAATAGATTTTAAGATATTCTTAAAGCAGGCAATGTTCTTTTTGAGTAATCATCTCTCAGAAACCAAACCAGGTGGGTGGCAATTGGACTTTAAGAGTAAGTTTCCAAACATCCCTAGTGTCTGTATATATCACTGTTCCTTGGTCTACCATTGTACTACCAAGTTGCTCTCAAAGCAAAGCCTGTCTCCTTATGTATTCCATACTCTGTGCTGGCTAGTTTTACCAGCCAACTTAACACAACTTCGAACTGCCTGGCAAGATGGTTTCAGAGCATGAATTGCCAACATCAAATTGCCCTCTGGGTGTGTCTGTGGGAGACTGTCTTGTTAAGTTAAGTGACTTATGAAGACTCAGTCTGTTCTGTGAGGCACCCTTCTCAGCTTTTGGGCGCTGAGCTGTATAAAAGAAGAGAGGGCTAGCTAAGCATTAAGTGGGCAGGCTTCACGTGTGCATTCACTCCTCTCCACTCTTGCCTGTGGATATGGTGTGGTTAGCTCCTCTCCCTGAGACTGCCCTGAGCTGTGGATGTGGTTGGTATGATCCAGCCTCTCTCTCTGTGGTGTGCCTGTGCTGTGGATGGTGTGATCAGCTGTTTCAGGCTCCCCTCTCTGTGGCTTCCCTCCAGCAATGGATTGTAACCTGGAATTATCAGTCTAATAAGCCCTCCCTTCCGTAAGTTGCTTTTTGTCAGAGAATTTTATCTTGGCAATAGAGATGAAACTACAGCAGCATCTCTATGTGTCTTTTACACCTGCTCTTAATTTTTAATTTTGACAATTTAGAATTAGTGTTGTGAGGGTGGGCACATGTGTCATAGCCTGAGTGTGGAGGTCAGGGGACAACTGTAGGCTTTGACCTTTTCCAAACCCACTTTATTTGAGGTTCTTTAATGCCTATACCTCCCTTCCAACCCACCTACCCTAGAGAGGAGAGCAAAGAGGTAAGTGGGAACAGGAGAAGCAGACCTTTTTGGACTCAGTTCCTGGGAGCAATTCCCAGGATTTCATCAGACCAGCAATTCAACCAAAGTTGCTGCTAGAACCTGGAACAGCAGCCGAAACCTGGAGCCCCTCAGCATTCTCTGGAGTGGTTTTCTCTAGGACCATCTCGAAGTGGAGCGATGAACAGCCAAAGAATACCAAGACCCAAAGCCCTGCCTCCTGTTTCGGGCCTAGATAGATAGATAGATAGATAGATAGATAGATAGATAGATAGATATAGATGCATAAAGATGTAGATATCTTCTCTCAGAGTCTGTATTAAGATGTGTTTCAGCTGGCAAAAACCAAGCCCCCACACGAGGTGGTTCGTCTTCTAGTGGATAAACATCACCTGTTCCCCATCCCACACTTGGGGTAAAAAAAAAAAAAAACATGTTTACATCCTCTACAGACAACTTTGTGGAGATGGTTCTCTACTACCTTTGCCTGGCTTTCAGGAAGTGACCTCATGTCATCAGTCTTGTGCAAAAGCACCTTTACCCACTAAACTACCTTACCAGCCCCATTTTTTAATCTACAAATATTTGGACATTTCTAAGAAAGCACCCATTTAGAAAGCAGCCCTTTGAACTTTGCAATCTTTGACATCAGTGGACCTAAATCATGCTTTCCCTGGAGCCTATTATTCTCCCAGCTGCCTTTTGAACAATTTTATTCTGAAAAAATGTCACTTCGGGAAAGAGGCACTGACATTTCTGACCAAGACACCTTTAATAATTTATGTGCAAATATTCCAATATTGTTAAACTCAAAAAGCAGAAAATTTCATGATAGGCCTATAACTAACTCCTCAATGAGAGGAATCATTTATTATTTATTTCATTATTTTGAGAGAATAAAAGGGCCCAATGTCACAGCATGAATATATGCATATTTAATATTTTTATTGTCCATGCATTAGAGAGGCTATTTACTCTGAAGAAACATTGGATAGTGTAAGAGCTGATGGGCTGATTTTTTTTTTTAAAAAGGAACTTTCTCCTTGAGTTACAAAGAAGACAAATGCTGCAAGCTGTTGAAAACTGGGGAGGTGTCAAGTGAGGGGTTCACAGTGTGCTTATCTCCATTGAGTTGCTGAGAACAGACTCCTTGTAAGTCTTGTGAGTCATATCCCGTAATCTAGAGGTTAGGAATTTGGTACTGACAATATAGTCACCATGAGATAATGATGGAGAAAATTATATCTGCCGGCTACATACAGCTGAACACAGTAGAAAAGTCATTTCATCAACACTTGGTTCTCTCTTTCAGTTAATCAGCTCTGTAGTTTACATTGCTATGAAGAGAAAGAATTAGTGTAGTGTGTTTACACCCCTAGATAAGATGAAGGCTTTATGCTGTTATTATTGTGCTTGACCATAAGGGTGCAAGACTCCAGTGGTTGCCATGGTCCTGGGTACTGATGCAATAGTGGACCATATCGGTACACATCATTAAGAAGACAAAATGATGAGACCAGCAATGAAGGCGTTGTATAAACTACAATGCATAAGGCAACATAGGAGAAACAGAACTCCCCAGTAGCTATTTGTGATTAAAGTTGGTACTCACATTGGCTTCCTAAGGTCTAGTAATTTCATTGGGTATATGGAGCAGCAGGAACAGCTATTGGGAGGAGTCATCAATGGCAGGAGATGTGGTAGCTGAAGATGGTAAGGGTCAGAAGCCTCAACATTGGACTCTTCTAGCTGTCATGTGTCTTTGGGGAGTTTCTATTGATGATCTACACATCTCAAAAGTATTGCTCTGCCAACTCTGTGTTCTTTCTGTGGCTTCAGCCTACCAGAAAGGTCACGAGACCAATGCCCCTTTCCAATGCCCAATTTTCACTCCCATAAACAAAATCAGGGCTGTGTGTAGTGGTGCACCCCTTATGTTCCAGCACTTGGGAGGTGGAGGCAAGTGGACCTGTGTGAGTTTGAGACCACCTGGTCTACATAGCAAATTCCAGGATATACGGTAATATGTAGAAAAACTCCATCTCAACTCAAAACAACCCCCCAAATTAGCGTTTCTATTCTTTTTTTCAGTTTACCAAATTCTGTTTTTGTCCTGGGGACCCTAACCTTGTCCTTGTACCAATGGTGTTATGAAAGCACTCATGTATTTGTTTATTAACCACAACCTGGTGTTAGCTTTCAGAGTCATTTTACTATTTTTATTTAAAAATATAAACCCCTCCATTTATATTTGTAGGCTGGGGTGTCAGAGACAACAGTGCCTCTCTTGGTCTTTCAGTTTCTCCTTTGCTCATGACAGACTTGACAGTGGTGGCAGAAGTGCTGCCCAAGATCCACCAGTGACAAATGTTCACAGTCCATCTCTCCAACTTGGACGTGCCACAAAATTTGTTGTACTGGCTGATTTCAAATTTCTAAACTATTTATGGAAGCAGACACCATAGCTGGCCCCGTCTTTACTGACCATGCCAACCTCCTCAGGGCACTTAGGCGTGTCGCTGTGACCTAGGACTGAGCCTGGAGAGGAGTCTGCTCAGCATTTTTGATTCATCCCATTTCCTACCTGTTAGTAAACTGAGTCAGAAATCCATCGCAAACAACAGGTTTCCCCTTACCGCTCATATTTAAGTTGCTTGATGTTTATGTCTGATATAATATTGACACATCTATATATTGATTATACATTGATACACTAGAACTATTCTATCCACATGATATGGGAATATTTATAGTATAATATATAATATAAGCATAGAGCTGTTATAATTGTTGCTATAAGATCTTTCTTATTTTTAAGAAGATTAAATCAAACACCTTGTATGAAGCTATTAACAGAATGCTTGGTATACTAAACATCCAATAGGCATTTGTTATTTATATCACATTCTTATGTGTTTTACCACTATCAGGTTGGCCACAGTCATGACCTCTGCTTTGCAGTTTCCACGTGAACAAGAGAGGATGGGCTATGGAAAGAACTGATTTCAACCTCGGTTATCTTCCTAGGTTCTCAACCTGACTTTATTGCTACCCTTATTAGCACCACGACCTTGAGAAAGCCGTAAACCCTCAGCACTGTGCCTCAGTTTCCCAGTCTGTATGCTCTGAGAGTGAGTAACGGATCTACAGAGCACCTGGAAGATTAGTGGGATAATTCAGGTCAAGCACTTTTGATAAAGTAACTGTCCCCTGCAAGTACTCACTCTAGTTTAGAGTGTGCCATATAATAAGCAGGGGAACAGAAATCTAGATGAATAATTTAAAAGTCAGTTTTCCCCATGAGGAAAAAGGAAGTGTGCTTACTATGGCTCTTTCATAACTACAAGTTGTTAATATAATGACATCAATTGAAATATATTGAAAATACATACAAACTTCCGTGGGTGTACAATGGTGGGTCTCATTTTAGTCAATATGTTTGCCCTTAAGCACCTCGCCACCTAGCCAGGGAGATTAGTCACACACAGGAGCAGCACAGAGTGGAGGAGTCAGAGGGCCGCAGCTGCCTTGCACTACTGTGTTTTCACACAGTGCAGGGGTCGCGAAGGCCCAGACAGAGGGTTTTTATTTGTTTTGTTTCTCTTTTACCATGTGGAGTTTTCTTTCTCCCTTTTTCTTTCTCTGTCTTTCCAGCAAGCAAAATCGGAGGATCAATTGACAGCTTTTCAAGTCTGTAGGATTCTAAAGTTAAGATACAATGACCAAGCTAAGTGAAAGGGGATGTTCTAGGACTGTATGGTTTTCAAAGACTTTTATCAGGGAAAAAATCAAATATATTCAAAATAGCTTCTGAGGATTCTCTTGCCTCCACCTCCCATGCCCTGTAACAGTGCTGAGATTGCAGGTGCGTGCTGTGGTCTCTGGCTTTACATAGATTGCAGACACTTGATTTCTGGTTTTCATGTTTGTTTGACAAGCACTTTATCCATTGAGTCATCTGCATGCCCCTAGTTTCTCTCAATAACAAATATGAATGCTTCAGAGAGCGTGCCTCCTGAGAGCCTGGACCCAGCATTGCTGGGCAGATCTCCTGCCATCACCCCAGGATCTTGCAGCTTTACTACAGATAGACCCAGGGTGGCCACCTCAGGGTGCTCAGGCACTAGCACCAGGGAAGGGAGGGATCCTCCCGGGTAACTGCGCTTTTCTTCCCATTAAAGCTGTAAAGTGTATGGGTATTCTCTTAGAGACCCATGATGCTACAATAATACCATTAGATCAGTTTTGTACTACATTCTTGTACCAAATCCATGCTTGAATTTCCCCCCTACAAGTAGATTGGAGGTTCACAGTCATAACTTGTTGATAGGACATTAAATCAACTTGGAGAATCAGTGTTAGGATTCAGAGAGAGAGAGAGAGAGAGAGAGAGAGAGAGAGAGAGAGAGAGAGACAGACAGACAGAGAGACAGACAGAGAGACAGACAGAGGGACAGAGAGACAGAGAGAGAGATACAACGAGAGAGACAGTGAGAAACAAAGATGAGGGAGAGAGGGAGGGAGGGAGAGAATACATCGCCGACTGTATCACAAACCATAAGAGTGTATTAGTGAAAGATTTCATTTACAGGTACGTGTACTAGGACTGAGAACCACAGTGGAGGGAGGGAAGTTTCAAGCTGGTCTTTCTGTCCTCGATTTTATGTATCTTGTGTTGGAAAGGAGTAGTCTAATTTAATATTTTGACCCTGTGAAAACACACCAATCTTTATTCTAGTACTTGTTGATTGAAATTCTAGAAGAAAATCAGTTATGCTTTCATTAGATACTTAGCTGACACTGCTTAGTGATGCTTTGAATAAGAGTAAGAAGCTCCCCCGCCCCAGTCTCATATCATAAATTTGAATGTTTGTAGCATTCCACCATTAGGGAGTGGTGCTACTTGATAGGGCTTAGGAGGTGCGGCCTTGTTGTAGTGGGTGTGGCCTTGTTGTGTAGGTGTGGCCTTATAGTGGGTGTGGTATTGTTGTGTAGGTGTGGCCTTATAGTGGATGTGGCATTGTTGTATAGGTGTGGCCTTGTTGGAGGAAGTGTGTCACTGGAGGTGGGCTTTGGGATTTCTAATGCTCATCCAGGCCCAGTCTTCTCTCTCTCTCTCTCTCTCTCTCTCTCTCTCTCTCTCTCTCTCTCTCTCTCTCTGCCTGTTGCCTGTCAATCCAGACATGGAACTCTGAGCTACCACTTGTGCACCGTGTCTACCTGCACTCCTTCAGGCTTTCCCTCATGACAATAATGGACTGACCCTCTGAAACTATACACCTCACCAATTAAATCCTTTCTTTTCTAAGAGTTGCTCTGGATTCTTTATAGCAATAAAACAATGACAAAGACGCTACGGTTTAAAAACTGAGCTCACGTAGGCATTATGACATGTATAAGACCAATGTGCACGCCATATTCTTCTGTTTGTCTTTTCTTTTTTGAGATGGTTTTATATATCCCAGTCTGACCTCAAACTTGCTATGTAATGGAGGGTAGTGTTGAACTCTTGATCCTCCTACTTTCACCTCTTAAGTGTTGGGATTGCATACGCCACCATACCCATCTCCTCTTTCTTTTAATTCACCTGGAATATAAACTATACAAGTGTTGGGAGAAGCTTGGAGTGCAACCACTGTGATTCAGTTTTTAGGGGTTACATCATTTTCTTTTCTCATCACTGTCACTAAATGCCTGTCATGATGCAACTTAGAGGAAGGGTTTATTTTGGACCACAGCTTGAGAGTACAGACAATGAAAGAGAGAGGCAGGAACATGAGGCAGCTGGTCACATTGCATCCACGGTCAGGAAGCAGAGCAAGTTGAATGTTTAGAGCTCAGCTGGCTTTCTGTGGCCCCTTTCTAGTCAGTCTGGAACCTCAGGGCACCAGCTAGTGCTGTCACATTCAGGGCCAACCTTTCCTCCTCACTGGCACCTCTGGAGACACCCTGACAGATACAGTCAGAAGTGGGTCTCCTAGGTGATTCTCAAGCCAGTCAAGGGAGACCATCAGGATTCCCCATCACTGAGTTTGTACTAAAGATGAATGTGGGAGGTAATGGATTTGGATCAATGGTCACCCTGTTTTTAGGATTTCTTACAAGTTTGGACATCTTAGAATATTTTTATGTCAAAAAGAATGCAATTCATATTCAAAGTGAGATGTAAATGCCAAGGAGTTTAAAAGATTGTCTCATGGGATTTTACTGTAATCCAAAATTGAAGGAGTTACTGTAGTAGTTTGCTAAGGCCACCATTTTGAATTGCCAAGATCTGGGCATCTTACCATGGCATATTGTTAATTCTTCACGGTTCTGGAGTCTAGAAGTCAGAATCCAAGATATCTGCAGGGTGATACTCTCTCTTCAGACTCTGGAGAAGGCACAATCCTCATCTCTTTCCAGCTTCTCATGGCCAAGAAATTCCTTGGCTTGTGATGGCATGACTCTGATGATGGCATGACTCTGATGATGGCGTGAATCTGATGATGCCATGACTCTGATGATGGCATGACTCTGATGATGGCGTGACTCTGATGATGGCGTGACTCTGATGATGGCATGACTTTGATGATGGTATGACTCTGATCTCTCTCACATGTTCTTCTTCCATGCATGTCTGCTTTTTTTCTGTTTCCTCTCTTCTCATTATAAGGCATCTCATGTTTAGTCAGGGCTAATACACCTATGCTCACTAGCATCTTCCTCAAGGATTGTATTTTCAAGTAAGGTCACATTCTGAGGTTCTGAGTACACGTGAATGTGGGATGGGACACTCTTTACCACTGCTTTAGACAGGAAGTTATGAATATTGATGAACACGGTAAACACTGAGCCCATGCTTGCTTCAAATGACCACTCTGGTCTGCTTCATCAAAGGAAGGATGTGATTTCCTATAACCTAAATATCAGAGTAAAACCTAAATATCAGTATATTTAAGGTTCTCCTAGTGATCTTAATTTAACTCAAGAGTTGACAACCACTGAATTATATGAATTGGGGTGGGAGGTGTGCTTCAGTTGAGGTTGGAGACATAAGCCTTTTTCCTATATGCTTGTACTGAAGGCTTACAATGATTAGTGCTTCTAAACCCTTAGACTTCCATAAGGTGAATCTGCTTCCAACTCCTTCACTTAACTCTCCACCTGTGTATGATGTGGAATAGTAACAATAGCAATTATAACACCCAAAATTGTAAGTGGAGACAAATAAAAATAATGGCTAAGGGACAGTTCATTTTTCTTCAGATTCATTTGCACTATGAAGGGGTTGTCAAACTAAAGTGCCTTAATAAAATAATCCTAAAAAGTTCATCAATATCTTCTTGATTAGTTGTGAATACTGAGGGACATATTTTAGAATGACAACATTCTCTGTCCTGAACATGTAAAAGGCAAAACAAAATGTTTAAAATATTAAGAAAAAACCCCTTAAGACATTTTTTAAGAATTAACAAACATGTTCAATGACAAAATGTCCTTTCACATCTCAAATTTGTGACCATTCTCATTATTTAGACACATGTCATTACTGTCAGAGATTATTACTGCCTAGGGAATGCTTGGGTTTTTATATCCCTAATGAAGTAAATGTAATCTGTTTTTACTTGATCATGTATAATGTAAAAGGCAGAGAGAGAAACAACCTGTTATTTCATTCAATTTTGTATGTAAGTTCTCTTCAAAATGGCTGAACTTGATCTAATTTACTTAAGATTTATTTTGTTGTTTTTGTTGTTGTTGATGGTGGTGGTGGTGGGTGTTTGTGTGTGTGTATATGTGTGTGTGTGTGTGTGTGTGTGTGAGAGAGAGAGAGAGAGAGAGAGAGAGAGAGAGAGAGAGAGAGAGAGGAAGAGAGAGAGGGAGAGAGAGAATATGCTTGCATGTACTGCCTACAGAGGTCAAAAGAAGGTGTTAGATCCCATGGAGCTGGAGTTACAGACAGTTATGAAGGAAAGTAAAGGTCAATGTTGGGTTAGTCCTCAATCATGATACTGATTAGTTTTTGGATCACATATCCATCTGGCCATGTCCTTCTACTTGGACTAGCTCTCTACAAATACACTGTGAGTCTCTTTGAAGCTATTGTAATTTCCCCAAGGTTGCAATAGCTGATACCGTCAAGGAGAAAAGGAAAGCATCCTTGTGCGAGGTAGTGGGGATGAATTTGAAGAAGTTTGGATTCCATCACGGCACTTTATATAGCAAGTGGTTAAAAACCTGGCTATCAGGCTTCATAACACCCAAGAAACACAGATGAATCCCTATTTTCATTCTCAAGCAATCTGCTCTGCATATAAGATCGTCTCCATTTTCTTTATAGTTTGGAAGCTGAATTTCCACTTGTAGTCTGAGAACATTCATGTCTCAGCGACTCCAGCCTTTCCTGCTATTCTCATCGCCATAAAACCTCATCCGTGGGAATGAAAAACAAAACACTAACACCACTAAAAATAAAACACACCTTCTTTTTACTTCTTCCACCTGGGGTTATCTCAGGAGGAAGTGTCACACCGAGCATCGTCCCCTTCTGGAAGGCCCTTCTGTTTTCACACCCCCCAGAAAAATCACCTGAAAGTCTTGAGGTTCTGTGGACCTAACAGTCCAGCTCTCAAAAAACCTCTGAAATCCCTTCAAACAGAAGATTCAAATTTTAGGACTGATATTAACTTTGTCTTCTTAATCATCAGGGGTAAGATAAAAGCTACTCTGTGGCTTGGTCGTCTCCAGATGAGATTTCTGACTCATTGATTCTGAAATAGACATCCCCTTAGACGAGCGGTTCTCAACCTGTGGGTCATGAAATCCTTGGGGTTTGGCAGAGCCTTTCACAGGGGTTACCTAAGACCACAGGAAAACACAGATGTTTACATTATGACTTGTAACAGAGGCAAAATTACAGTTATAAAGTAGCAACAAAAATAATTTTATAGTTTGGGGCCACTATTAGCATGAAGAACTATATTAAAGGATTGTAACATGAGGAAGATCGAGAGCCATTGCAGTAGATAGTCTTACATGGTTCATTTACCCTCCTTCCATGGTATCTCTGAGACAGCTCAAAGTAAGAAATGTTTTATTTAAACCAGTGTTCAGTGGTACTCAAAAGGAGAGACTAAGGAAAGAGGGATGAACAAATAATTTGTTTAAGTTTGATCAACAACTTAAAAAGAGTTTAAAGAAGTATAAGTTTTCATTAATAAGACCAGGCATAAAACAGACTGGACCTATATTGCAATCTAGCTTCTAGAATTAATCCAAGGCTTTGATTCTCGGCATCCTCTGCATCTAAGGTTGGAGAAAATACCTTTGAAACAGTATATCCAGAACCTAAGAAAATACCAGATTTGGAGTTCAAATGATAAGAAATGTAACTTTGTCACTTCACTATTTCAGCTGATGCTCAGAGTTGCTGTGATCGGTCAGTTCATGGCCAAGGGTCTGGGAGGCAGTAGTTCTTCTTGTTTCTCTTCTGTTTCTGCTTCTTTTCTGCTTTTCCTGTTTGTAGCCCTGGATTTATTATGGACCTTGGAACAGCTTTGTTTGTATAGGTCTTAGACCTGATTGTTCAAGCAACCGGAGAAGAATTTTAAATCCCTCAACTCTGTAGGAAACAGTACAGAGAGCAGAGCTGGCAGTCTCTCTGGAGAACATGACTTGGCAGCAGAGGATATCACTGAGCAGAGCAGCGCCCTCCCCCCACCCTGCTCATCCCATCCCCCATCCCCCAGCCAGGTGATTCAAACAGAACAGTTCTGATATTAGTAAGATTCTTTCTGGTTCCAAGGCTAATGCCAGCCCCTCCCCCAGCACCACTTTGAATTTCCTAGTTTGTGCCATTGCTAGAGCCATCTGAGAGGCTGGTCATCACAAGGACTTAATAAGCTAGCAGATTCTCAGGTGCATCTGAGGCAGGAGGACACCACTCTTGACTCCTCATTCAGTGGCGGCCTGTGGGACTGCTTTGGTTTGAATGTGAAATGTCCCTCTTGGGTTTGTGTGTCTGAACGCTTGGTTATTAGCCAGAGGCAGGTCCATTCATTCCTTTGTTCGTTTGTTCATTCATTCATTCATTCACTTTATATGCCAATTGTAGCCCCCTCTGTCCTCTCCTCCTAGTCCCACCTTCCCTACCTCTTCCCCCTTCCCCTACATCTCAGATCAGAGAAGCCCCCAGCCCCTGCCACCTGCCAACACACCTCAACACATCAAGGTGAATCAGGGCTGAATGTGTCCTCTTCCACGGTGGCCTGGCAAGGCAGCCCCATCAGGGGAAGCAATCAAAAAGAAGGAAACAAGGTCCATGTCATAGACATCCCCTGCTCCCCTTACTAGGGGGCCCACATGAATACCAAGCTGCTTATAGGGGACGTATGTGTAGGGGGCCTATGTCCAGCCCCTTCATGGTCCTTGGTTGGTGCTTCAGTCTCCGCAAACCCCCATAACCCAGGTTAGTTGGCTCTATTGGTGTTCTTGTGGAGCTCCTGTCCCCTCTGGGCACTTCTATCCTTACCCCATCATCCACAAGACTCCCTATGCTTCACCCAATGCTTGGCTGTGAGTCTCAGGATGTGCTTCAATACTCTGCTGGGTGGGGCTTATCAGAGGACAGGCATGTTAGTTCCAGTCTGCAATCATAGCAAAGTATTGTAAACAGTGCCAGGGGTTGGCTCTCTCCCATGGGCCAGAAATTGGTTGGGTGTTCCCTCAATCTCTGCTCTATCTTTATCCATGCACATCTTGTAGGAAGGGTAACTTTTAGGTAGAAGTTTTTGTGGGTGGGTTGGTGTTCCTCCTGGAGGCAGGTCTTAAGACTAGAAGCTGCAGCGGTTAAGAGCATTGGCTGCTCTTTCAGAAATCCTGAGCTCAATACCCAGCAACCACACGGTGGTTCATGACCATCTATAATAGGATCTGATGCTCTCTTCTGGCATGCAGAGCACTCATACATAAAATGTAAATAAATAAAATAAAATTTAAAAAAGACTAAAAGCTGTAATAACAGTGTTAGTGGTGAGACCCTCGAGGATTCTTAGCCTTGCCCCAATCCCTGTCCACTCTCTGCCTCCTCACTGGGTACAAGGCCACCGGCTCTCTCATGTGACTTTCCCACTACAACAGACTGTACTCTCCCTAAAATGTGAGCCCAAACAACTTTCCACTTCCTTAAGCTGCATCTTAGTGAAGGATTTGCTACACAGCGGTGAGAAAAATAGCTATGCAAGATGTCTAGGAAACCCGCTAATGGTGTTGCAAAGGATTTTGGTCTCTTCCTCATCGCCCTCTTTTCTCTCTTTCACACACTCTCTTTTTCTAAAATTCAAAAATGAAGTAATAAGTATTCCTTGCACTTCTCCTCCAGCCCCGAGGCTTAGAGGTAATTCTAATAGCAGAGAGTCCAATATGAAGAAAAGAAACACAAGGAAACCCAGTTACCTATCCTTCACTTTTTTAAAATTTTATTTATTTATTGTGTATGAAGTGCTTTATCTGCAGAAGAGAGCATCAGATCACATTACAGATGGTTGTGATCCACCATGTGGTTGCTGGGAATTGAACTCAGGACCTCTGGAAGAGCAGGTGGTGCTCTTAACCACTGAGCCATCTCTCCAGCCCTACTTATCCTTCTTATATTTTAACGTTCTAGTTTGAAAAGCAAATGACCTCTTATTCTATAAGAAATAAGACAACAGCGTATATAATTCTTCCTTTATGTTCCTAAGTGTGTATTTAGAATGAAGAGGAAAGAGTCAGGACAACCAGGCAGGCAACACTCCGCTGCGGCCTCTGAAACAGTTTCTTAAAGCTCCTTCTTTGCATATTACTATTACTTCTTTGTTTCTCTGGTTCACGTAGCTAAAAGAGAACGTGCTACTTGTTAACCACATTGAGCTGAGTACTGACCCACCTGGCACCTCAGAATGGGAGCGTACTTGGAAAAGGGTCTTTTGGGCTGTCCTTAATGCGGAGGTCATGCTGAAGCAGCGTGGACCTTCATTCAGTAAGTGGTGTCCTTATGAGAAAAGAGACCCAGAGGAGACAGTCATGTGAAGAGGGACAGACTGATGCAACTACAAACCTACAAAGGCCAAAGGTTGGTGGTAGCCACCTGGTACCTCAGAGAGACATGAACTGGGTTGCCTTGCAGTCAGAATGCTGTCTCCTTGATTTTGTACTTCCTGTTTTTAAGGTGTTTTCTGTAATACAAAATAAGGAAAAGCTCTGCAGTGTGTACAGACACATATACTCACATTTACATACAAGCACAAACACACACTTGTGCTCTCATACACACACACACACACCTACTATCACATCTATGTGTACACACACATGTGTGATCACATACAATTTTGTAAACAGAAACTGCTCCATTTAGGAATTTGTCAATAAAGCATCAGTTTCCCTAATTTCTGATAGTAGTAAAGATGACAATTTATGATTTGATATGAAGGGGTAAAGAACAGAGCTCAGTATATAACAGACATCACAGAGTGACCACCAGCAAGTCACTCTCCTCACTGTGATCCAGGCTCTGGACTGCGCTTCTTGCCCTGCTAGACCCTGAGAAATACAAAGGAGGAAGAAAGACAATCTCTCCTTGGGGTTACAGACCCACGTGCAGGTGTCTGGAAGGACTTCAATTTACACCTGAATATAAGGGACACGTTTCCATCAACACAAAATAAGGAAAGATGACTTCCTCCCAGCTTCTTGCTTCTGGAAGGATATCAAAACCCTAGGAGCACGAGTCTTCATGCAAACGCTGTTCTGTGGTACTGTGACGTCCTGGGGACACTGATAGAAATGACTAAAGGGAGGTGAGGTGACCTCAGAGCCTAGAAAAGCCTTGTTACTCCCCGAGGCATGCAGCAGGGTACATAGGTTGCTGATTTCATTATGAAGAGATTTTTTTCAGAGCGCAGGTGACATGTCAGCACAGAAACTCCCAGAATACTGATGCTACTGTTTATCGAGTCGTCTCCGTGACTATTTCCCAGCTTAGATATTTGATCTAACCCCTGCTTGTTTTTACAATCACTCTATTAGATAAGTATCAGGATTGCCATTTTCATGGCCAGAGAAACTGGAAAGGGCAAAGGTTAACTGAATGGCCTAAGTTCCTGCTGCTAATGAATGGGAAAAATACCTTCCAAACCCAGATATGAAAGTCTATGCATTTACCAGTGTGCTGTGTCTGAATGTTTAATACTGCTTTGAGCAGCCCACTCTCTGGGAAAGTTCTAAGCGGGATTGCTCCTTGACCTCTGAGCTCATATGGGCCAAGGCTGCTCAGATAACAATCTTATTAGGATGGCAGCTGTCACGAACCAGCTGGAACTCTTCCGAATGAGTAGTGTCATTACTGCTTGAAAGATACAGAAGAGAGACAATCCCCAGAGCATGTGCATATATGCACACTCACTGATACGTATACCCAGGCGCGGGCACACAATCCTCCTGATTATCATACACCCGTGCATATACATGTGCACGTACAGCCTTAAAGGTAGAAAACGTCAGCACTCTATTGTTGGACGTAGAAAAACACAAGATCCAGCTCGGCACCAACATTGCCCCCTGCCCAGTGGTTGCAGCCCCTGAAGCAGCAGGGTTGGAATATTAGGGGTCCTTGTCTTTTCAGGGTAGGCTCCAGCTGCATCTCTTTTGCACTCTTTTGCCAGCTGCTGCGGCCCCATTAGCTTCCTCTGATCCCAGATAATGCTTCAATTCTCTGGTGGCTTAAATCGGACCCTGGCAGCCTCTGTGAGCGGTGGCCAACATTTTACAGAGGCGACCACAAAGACTAGAGCATATGCACTCCTGCCGGTTTCTTTAGGCCACACTTTAGTATTTGCATGGTGACAAATCCCTCTGGGAAGAACTTGATGCCTGTGACCCAGCAGTGCTTTCAGGTTATAGGTATGAGCTACCCAGGCCTGTGTTGAAACATGGAGCGACCACTACCTAGAAAGGAAGGACCCCTCTGTTAGCCAAGGCCTTTGCTCCATGGGGAATTTGCGGTCACTGTCCTGCGGTTTGCTGTCTTCTGTCTGTGCTTATAGCATCTACCTGGCCTGGGGCTTCCTTCAGCACTGCAAGGAAGAGGACATCAAAGGTATGCCATCACTCCTCTGTGTGTTTCTAAATGAATATTTAGAGTGACAGACAAAGGGCGGAGATGAGCCAGGCAGGCAATACTCAGCTGGGGACACGGAGGGGACTGTGAAGAAGTTTCTAAAAGCTCCTGGCTATGTTACTTCTCTCCACATTCGTGCTATTCTTACCCACGTGCCTAAAAAGCACTTACTCACTTGTCACTGGCCTGAAATTATGTCCCATCTATGAACGGTCTTTGCAGTTGTCATTATTTAAGAAGAGACCGTATTGAAGTGATGTGGACCTTAGTCTACTGAATGGTGCCTTGGTTACAAAAGGAGAAGAGACACAAGCAGCCTGTAGTACGAAGAGAGACAGACTGGAACAATGTCACTATAAAGTTGACAAAGACCAATAACTATGAGCAACCACCTGTAGGTCAGAATGAGGTGTGGCCAAGTTTTTTCTTGCAACCTGAAGGAGCCTGTAGGCTAAGACCTTGACTCTAGACTTCCTGCTTCTAGAACTGGGAGAGATGACATTTCTACCATCATTGCCGGCCTTAGAAACCCACTGCAGCAATGGGTGGGTTGGTGGGTAACCCTCTAGCAACCCTCTGCAGATTCGTTAGATTGAGGGGTTGTTTTAACTGTGGCTGAATGGAGTTTAGATTCAGGAAAGAGCAAAGGGATGTAGAATGGGGGAGGGCCAAGGGAGGGGGAACTGGGAAGCAAGCACCAGATCCAGAGAAGGGAAGGACTGGACGTGCAAGAGTGCATTCTGTCTCCAGGAAGAGGGCAGAGGGAATCTCTGAAGTTCCTAGAAAAGGTCCTCTGAGAGTGATGCTCATGGACATTTACTGGGTGTTCGCTGCGTATGAGAGCTTCTCAAGGCCAATGTGTTAAATCGTACCTTCTGTGCTATGAAGTGTATACACTGTCATCTGTCCTTCTTTATAGACAAAGCACAAAGAAGTCCAGTAGCTGATCCATGGTCCCACGGCTAGTGATGGGGAGGGCTGGGCTTCCAGCAGGCAGTTGACCCCAGGGATCTTCATTGGTTGCAGCCCACTGGCTCAGCATCTACCTACCCTTTCTTGAGCCTCTTTCAGGGCTTGAAACTATTAGTCAACATCCCTGGTTGTGTGTAAGAAGAGTGATGCCTTACGTGACAGTTTCTCTCTGCTGAGTGACTGCTACCCTATGGTGGGTGGTGCATGACTGTGTCAAAGGACCATCTCCTGTGTGAAACATCTTTCCATATGGTCACCTTTTGCTTTTGCCATTTACCACTGCTGCATCTGTGTCACAGAGTTAAAATGTTAGTTCTCATCAGCACAATGTTGGCCACAATAAAAAAAATGACCCAAGGAGTGATGAACTGTCTGTGAGATAAATGAATTCCCTGGATGCTTTTATCCTAGCACACTGAGAGGGTCCTCTTACTGATTCAATAAATAATAATAAGGTTCCCAGTATAAAACACTGTCATTAATGTAACCACTTCTGAGGTGTGTGCCAAAGTGCGGCAGGCAGAAAGACAAAGCAAACACGAGTGAATCCAAGGTAGGAAAAAAAAGGGATGTTGGCTCCCAGTTCCCACTCTTTGTGCAATTCTTTTGAAGGTCAGAAATATTCATACAGAATTTCAGCTAGTTTATAGTGAGTAGTGAACAACTGTGGCTTTTGGTCTGCTAGGTTTGGGGTGTATGCACTTCTTTCAGGTCCTGACCTGGTGGATTGGTACTGTGTGTGTTTCTACCATAAGGTGACATTCCATGGGGGAACCTTAAGAGCTGTTCTGATTTGAGCTCTGTCCTTCCTGCTTCTCTGGGTCCCCAGGAGAGGGGTTCGCCTTTATCTTCCAGCACTACTGTTTCTTACTTTTACCTGAACACTTCTGACATAGGCCCTTAGTTACTATCTCAGATTATTTGACAATTCCTCAGAGAAGGCCCCCAACTTATGCAAATGTTGTGATTATCTTGCAGGAAGCCAGAACACAGGTTCAAGACTAGTCTCCTTGGACCCCTCCCCTGCCTTTACCATCTTGCTGCCTTTAACTGTGTGACACTAAACGCCTTGATTCCTCTGTGCTTCCATTTTCTCCTTTGTAAAATGGCATCAATGTGAGAAATATTAAATTAGTTGATATTGAAAGTGCTTAAGGTAGCATTTGGCATATTGTTGGCACCCTAAAAGCGTTACTTAAAATGAAACAAAATACAACAAAATATTCCTTAGTGGTTATCATCTACATATGTATGTATTATGTATGTTTGTAAAATGTATGTATGTATGCACCATCTTACTTGAAATCACAGGAAGAATGCTCCTCTTTAAGAATGTTGTGGTAATATGATCTCTCCTCTTAGACGATGGGAAACTAAAATATTTACCTAACTGACATATCATAAATATTCATGAAACAAATGATAACAGTGAGCAATAAGGAAGCCTTTTCCTACACTTGAGATCCTAGGATGATAACCAGCTTAGTGGGAAGATACCTCTGTGGGTGGCTGTAATAGAACGTCATGGAGATGCTGTCTTAGATCAGAAACGCATTTCTCACAGTCTGTCTGCAAATGTTGGTGTTGAGACCCAGTGACCAGAAGACCAGTGTGTAGTGAGGACGCCCTCCTTGGTTTGTAAAGAGTCACCCTTCTGATATGTCCTCCAGAGGCAGGGAGAAGCAAACACCTAGGTCTCTGCCTGCAAGGGCACTAATGCCACTCCTTATGAATGAGTGGTCTCCCAAAGTTACCATATCTTAGTTCCTAATACCATCCCATTATGGGTAATGGTCTTGCTGTGTGCATTTGTCGGGGAGCAGAGACACAACATTTAATCCACAACAGAGGAGTTATTAGGAACCTGTAAATCCATGGACAGTGTGTCTAAAGACAATGTCAAAGGTGGCAGCATGTGAAAAGTTTGGCCCAGAGCTTTGTACAGGGTTAGTTTCTTAGTGCTTCCTACGCCATATGAGTCTTATTTATCTTCTATGTATGTCAAACTCACACACATATGCGAAGGATTCCTAGTGAAATAGATGGTGTGAAGAGTTTATTTCCACACAGAGATTGTGCCAAAGCAGTTGACAGAGCGGGCTGGGAAGAGCCTGTGCATTGTACGTGATTAATAAACTATTGGCATCGAAGCTTAAGGAACATATTATAGATAGCTTATTACTATTTGGGTCTTATGTTTATATTATTATATTAATAATACAATATATTTAATGTAATAAATATAATATATTTATAATACGCTCTGATCAAATCAAGTCCGCCCATGGGCTCATGTGTTTGCACACTTGGCCCCCACCTGGTGGTGCCGCATTGGAAAGTTGTGGAAACTTTAGGTGATAGAGCTTCATTGGAGGAAGTGGGTCATGGAGACCAGGTCTTGATGTTTAACAGTCAGCCTCTATTTCCTGTCTGCTCCATGCTTTATAACTATGAGTACAGTAAGGCCAGTCCACTGCCATTGCTCCCCTGCAGTCAGGGCCTGAAGGCCTTCACAAACCACCAGCCAAAAGAAACCCTTTGTCTATTAAACTGCCTTTGCCAGGTATTTTATTACAGCAAAGAGAAAAGTAACTAATATATGTTAACACCTTCTAAACACAGAAATATGTTTAACAGCTTCCTACTTGAGCTCCAGAAGAGGAGGTGTCTCTTAAAATGAGCGTGGTCACATGGGCTTTGAGAGGGAATATGTCACCTGGCCATGCACTGTGGGCTGTGGAGTCTGGAGGAAGTACACGAAGAGAGTGAGTGATTCATCCCCAGATTATGGATGGTTTTGTCTCTCAGTCACATTGAGGAGAAAGCGTTATAAACCAAAAAAGGGAAATGAGAAGAACAGGATGTGCAAGGAGACAGAGCCTCCCGCCCCAGAAGGCTAAAGGCTTTCAATAAGAAATGGGTAAGGTATCAATGAGCATATACAGGGGGAGGAGGTCCATCTCAGTCACAGTCATAGGGGAGGGGAGTAAGGGGAAAATGGGAAGGAGGGAGGAATGGGAGGATACAAGGGATGGGATAACAGTTGCGATGTAATATGAATAAAATAATAAAATATATTTTTAAAATGAAAAAAAAAGAAACTGGTAAGATGGAGTGAAAATGGGGATGACCCATCTTACATGGCGTGTTGAGGAAATTGAAGTTTCACAGAGGAAATGGGCCCCCTGAAATGACTACAGCGAAGTCTTTGAAATAGTGAGCTCTCGTTATGTGTGTGTATGCATGCGCAGATGTGTTTTGAGATTCAGATGTTGGAAAGTTGGTCGGAGTTAGAGACTTATCTAACACAGGATGTGGCACTTGGAGCCCTCGTTCCTAGGGCGGGCTATAATGATAAAACTCTTTAAAATATTACGTTTAGTATTTATACCTGCGTATAATGTGTTCTCATCAAATCCACCCTCCACCCTCTCACCGTCTATTCCTCCGTCACTTTACCCTCCCAAGGTCATGTGTTCTGTCTCTTTTTAAAATACCCAGTGAGTCCATTTAGTGCTGTCTGTATGTGTGTAGGTGCGGGACTGCTGACTGGAGAATAGGTAGCCTTTCTAGACCAGTATCTCTGAAGAAAACTGACCCCCTCTCTCCTACCAGCCATCAGTTATCAATAATTCCTTAGGGCTTCGTGAGCCCCTCCCCAATGCAAGCTGAGATTTTGGCTGCTTTAATCTTGTGCATGTCCTGTGTATGCCAGTTCTGGCCACTATAAAAACAATATTTGCAGAACATAAAATGATTTAAGGATTCAAAAAGGAAGGAACTAGCTTCCTGAAAGATCCTATCACACAGTTTATTAATTTTAATTGAAGATTAAGAAAATTTCCTGGTACTAAATCAAGAAATCTTTCTTTGTGATACTGGCCTGCTTGAATGTCTCTGGCTTTGGATTTGCTCTCTGTTAGTTAGGTTTCCATTACTATAACAAAACACCCGAGACAATGAACTTAAACAGAGAAAAAGGTTTCTCTCACAGTTTTAAAGTTTTCAGTTTACTGTTAGTTCATTCTGTCGCTCTTGGGAACATTATGGTATAATGGTAACCTGTAGCATGGTAATATCCTTATCTTGTAAAAGATTTGGGTACCGTAGTAGCCGCTAGGAACACATTCCCAATGACTAAAGACCTCTTTATAAACTCTGCTTCCTAATGTACTACCGGAGTCCAATAGGACCACAGACTGGGTACCAAGCCTTTAACATACGGCCCTTTGGGGTCATTCCCGATGCAAACCCCACAGCCTTTCTGTCACCAAGTCATCCTGCTCTCCATCTTTAGGGCTGAAGATCGCTTTCAGAGTAGCAATGCCATGTCATGGGAGATTCCAGCATCTCTTCGTTCTGAGAGTTTCTACTTCTCATCACGTAAGGAAAGACCCCAGTGATCTAAGTTTCTGACTATCACAGCCTCCCTGAGGCATCTCTGTCCCGCTGCAGCCTGACTCATCGAATTACTTGTTATTCAGTTTTCCAAATGCATCCCGTTGAAACGTGACACAAATTTAGAACAGTGTGTAAACCCTCTGGACAGGTGGGCGGTTCCTCACCCAGTGCATAGAATCACAGCAAATGCTGCCAGGGGAGAGAGAAGAACCTCGTGGTCAACATTGATTTTTCAGCTTGACCGGGATCCAGAATCAATTTGGAGACAAACTTCCAGGTGTGGGTGTGAGGGATGTATCCAGGTTGGGTTAATTAAGATTGGAAGACCCAGCCTAAAATTGAGTAGCACCATTCCATACGCTGGGACCCTGCACTGAATAAAAATGAGAAAGCAAGTTGACCACCAACATTTATCACTGTTTGACTCCTGACTGTGGGTGCTATGTAACTGTCTCATGCTCCTGTTGTCATGACTCCCCCAGTACTCTGGGACTGTGAACCAACATTTTATATATATACCCTAAGAAGCCCTTAGGGTCATGATCATCTCCTTTCCCAATGTAAACAATTTTTTTCTAACTTTTATCCCCATCAAATAATTTCCCCTAACTTTAAACTTTTATAGATGACATGACACAGCTGCTATTATCAGTCTTGGTTTTTATCCATCTGCTTATACTGGGATTCCATGCAAATGCCATGGAGTATCATTGAGTTGCTGTTGTAGATGCAACAACAGAAATTTAGAAGGAAGCGGAGGCCAAAGATTAATTGGAAATGCACATGTATCTTTTTTAAATGTATTTAATTAATGTATTCATATTACATCTCAATAGTTATCCCATCCCTTGTATCCTCCCATTCCTCCCTCCCTCCCATTTTCCCCTTACTCCCCTCCCCTGCGACTGTGACTGAAGGGGATTTCCTCCCCCTGTATATGCTTATAGGGTATCAAGTCTCTTCTTGGTAGCCTGCTATCCTTCCTCTGAGTGCCACCAGGTCTCCCCATCCAGGGGACGTGGTCAAATATATGAAATGGAGTTAAAAACGGACACATAGAGCTGCTCAGTAGGTAAGAAGAAAACATTCCAAGGGCGGTGTGGAGACTGAGGGGTATGGGGAGTGGTGGGGAAGTGTCTTCTGCTTTGTAACGTAGAGACTTGTCTGCCACTGTCTCCTGCGCATGCGTGGGAGGCATCCACAGGGGCAGCCCTGACCAGGCTTGCATTTTGCTTCATGTGTCCTTTATATTCTGTGTCTTTATCACTCCTCTTTGCTCTTCCTGTATCTAGTTCCTCCTTCACTCTGGGACCATTTGTCCTACACGTTCACTCAATCCCCAGAATGCTATACTTAGGGGATCCAGTACTCTGCTGCTACCCATGTCGGCCTGTAGTTGTTCTGCCATCAACTAGTGTTGATAAGTATTAGTCTATTAAATTAAGACAGATAACAAAATGTCACCAAATACTTCCAATCCGAAGGTACCGGGGGAGAGTCAGGCATTGACTGGGCTTCATCTTTAAACTGTGGTGGTTGAGTCTGGCCTCTGAATTAGTTTTTTATTTTTAAAGTATTTTTGCAGATAGCTGCATTTTATAAGCGAAAAGGTATGAAGCCAAGCACGGTGCTGTGTAAATAGTATCCTTATCCTTTTTGGTAGTTTCACCACATTTCCTTTGAGAGCACAGCATGTGTTCCAAAGCCCCTTTCTGGTTCATTCTGTGAGGCTGTTCTTGCTTTATATTACCCTTTTATGACTAAGAGCCTTACTTCATAAAATGCAAGTGGGCATAGTTATTGGACTTTATGCTTTCATTAAATTTAAGGAAAATCCTGTTAGCTTTCCATCACTATATCAAAATACCAAAAATAATTAACTTATGAAGAGAAAAGGTTTATTTTGGCTCACAGTTGTAGTCTGTAATTGAGTGATGCTGTTGCTTTGGAGCCCTGGGAACATTGGTGCAGGAGAAAAAGGAAGGTGTGCGGTCCTACAGTTCCCTTTTGGGGCGTGCCTGCAAAGACCTAGGGCATCCCATAAGGCCAGACTTGGATATTTCAATGTGTCCAAAGACCCTGTCTTGTTTAGATAAATCAATGCTCTTCAGATTAATGATGGCATCTGGAAACACGTAGAAGTCATGCGTCAGGTCGAAAGAAGGATTTAGTAAATCATTTTGTTTTAATTGAAACAGAAACACATCACTTCCCTTCTCCTTTTCCTCCTCTCAGCTACCCTCTCTCAAACTTTTCCCATGCCCCCTTCAAGTGGATAGCCGCTTTTTCTTTGATTATATTTGTTACATACATATAAATGTATATATGCAACCTGCTGAGTCCATTTTTGTTATAATCTTTGATGCAAATTTTGTCCTTTAAAAATGCCCGTTTGAGGGTATGTTGTATAATATAGAATGCATTATTTCATAGACACATACTTGCATATAAAACATGGGTAAACTTAGAATATGTTAATTGACTATTATGGCAACCCTTCAGAATGCATATGCAAATCAAGTCACTGTATTGTATGTCATAGTTAAATGACACTTTCTTATATGCGAAAAGAAAAAAAAGAAGTATTTTATTTGGAAACAATAATAGGTTTACAGGAAATTTCAAAAAAGAACTTATGGGAAGCTCCTATATACATTTCATCCAGTTGTCTCATAGTGCTAACTTATATTAATATGCAACAGTATTAAAATGAGGATTGATGTCAATATAATTTTTCCTTGGCTTCATTTTTACGTGTGTGTGTGTGTGTGTGTGTGTGTGTGTGTGTGTGTGTGTGTATGTACTCCACCTGTGTGTGGGTATCTGTGGAAGCAAAAGAGGATGTCAGGGTTCCTGGGGCTGAAATCACGGGAAATTATAGGCTGTAAGAACAGGAAGTGCTCTTCATCCCTGAGCCACCTCTCCTGGACCAAATATAACCCGCCCAGGTCATTTCCAACATTGGTTTACTTATGTGGCTCCCAGACCAAGTTAGACACATCTCTAGGGAACAGGTTGTTTCTACTCACAAATGAGTGGATGGAGTTAGCAGTCCACTTTGATTATTTAGATGTCTGGGGAAATAGCTATCTTCTGGGTAAAGCTATTAGTTCTCATGGTGGGACACAGATACTGTTGGACCCAGTGAGGAATACCGAGTTAAATTTGTGTTTATGTTTTAGTTCAGACCAAACCTGTATTTCATTATTTCTGCTCATATCCATTTAAACCATTCATGAGTGCACTGCCCACTGCTCCAATTCTCAGTGCTAATGCATAAGCATATTGGATGATTGTTACCGTTTAAATGCTCTGCTGTTTATGACAGTTAACGGCGCTATGTAAATAAATGTCCTCATTCTCCACAGCCCTTAGAGATTCACACAGGTAGCACGAATGAAAAGGGCCCCATTGGTAACATTAGGAAGATGGGCATTGCCTCTGCAGCGACTAATCTCTGAGCATTTGTATAGCCAGTGTGCCTTCAACTCCTGATTCTCAAATGTCTTTTTCTGTCCTGTCGGTAGCCCAGGCGCTGTGAGCCCTGATGCCGACACTTGGATGAGATAAGAGCAGAAGACAGGTTGTTATACAGAATGGAGGACTTCGATGGAGTGTAATCTGTGAGACGGAGGAGGCTATTTAAGTAATGAATTGTCAGTGATGCTCTCAGGGCACAAAGCCATTTTGTGTCATTTTTCAGACTCTAAACTTCAAGATGCTTCCAAGAACTCAAGATAAATTTAGCTATGTGCTAGGATGTCTTAGCTAATGTAATCCCAACCATAGTCTACATGCCATGGTTTGTTTGCTTGTTTGTTTTTTGTTTTCCCCAGTATCTTAGTTTTGTCTAGTGGTGAATGATTTCATGCCTGTTGATTGAGAAATAAAGGCTCCTTGGAGGCTTGGGAGGGAATCATGTGTGGATTTAAAACTCCCAAATACCTTCTCATTGCCTTCCTCACTCAGAACATGGTCTTCCTGCCCAGATGTTTCTTCCAAATTAGGATTTCTCTGAAGGACAGCTTTCCTCTGAAGCCTCCACTCCACACTCTGCTTGCGTGAGTCTAGATGTTTTAGATTCCAAGCATATGTGAGAAGAATAGTGTCACCTTCCGTGCCTGGCATTGTCACTCAGCATAACTCTACCCATGTTCTTGTAAATGGTAGGATTTCCTTCTTTCCTGTAAGACTTTAAAATATGCATGAGAGGGCTGAGAAGGTGACTCAGCTGACAGACTGCTGCCTTGCAGGCATGAGGACATGAGTTTGGTGTCCACAGAAAAAAGTCAAGCATGGTGGTGTGTATTTGTAATTTTAGTGCTGGGACGCAGAGACGGGTAGACCTTGGAAGAGGATGGACAGCCTGGCCCACTTGGTGAGCTCCAGGCAAGAGAGAGACATGTCCCCTCAAAAATAAGGTGAATAACTCCTGAGGGTTCACATCTGAGATTGTCCTCTGGCTGCCACATGCACATACACACTTACATGTGTAGCTGCATACAAGTATATCCACACAGACATGAGCACACACACACACACATTTTATATATGTGTGTATACACACAAATATATATGTATGTGAATATATACACATATGACTGAATAATATTCTGTTATAATACATATTTATTAGTGTGTAGTTATACATGTAATATACAGACAATATTCAAAGTAATTTATTTTATGTGTGTCTCTGTGTATGAGTGTATGGGTGTGGGAGCATGTACTATGGCTTGCTTTTGGAAGTCAGAGCACAGTTTTTGGGGAGTCAGTTCTTACTTTCCACCTTGATGAGGCAGGTCTTTCCTGTTTCTGCCTCTGTGTATGCACCCCTGTGCAGCTGTCCCCCAAGCTTCTGGCTGACACTGGTGTCTCTACTCTCTATCTCACTATTGCAATAACTGTCATGCCAGTCCTTCTGACTGTTTCACACGGGTTCTGGGAGACTCAATTCAGGCTTTCTGGCTTACACAGCAATTGTTTTTACTCACCGAGACATCGCCTCCAACTTATACTGTACATTTTAAATCTCTTCACCTAGTGATAGACACAGACTGATTTCATTTGGTGATCGAGACAATGAAATGCCCCCAACGACATACTGATATCATGGATTGTTGGGTCATGTTGCAACTCTTTATTAATTTTATTGTTTTGAAAAGCACTATGCTGTTTTCCATAAGGGCTATACCAATTTTTATCCCCACCAACACTGCAGGAAGAGTCTTCACACTTCCACCAACCCCTTACCAATGCCTTTTACCATTTCAAAAATACCACTTCTAATGCGTGTGAAGTGACACTTCCTTGGGTCTAGATCATGGCTGTTCACTCACTTGTGATAATATCTATTATATGCCTGCGGGTTGTTTTTATGTCTATTCAGGCCCTTTGTTTTTGGATTGTTTTATTTGCTTTCTGGCTATTAATTTGAATCCCTTATTTCTTACATATTACCTCTTATTAGACATACAATTTGCAACATAGTCATAAAATCATGGCAACTTTAAAGTACATCAGTGGGAACATCTCTGGCTAGAACCAAGTGTAGCATAACTTGTCACTGAGGCTGCCCCATAAAGGCCTCACCAATTTCTAATAGAAAGGAGGAGAGCCCTATGTCAAGTTTTAACTATAGTCAGTCATAGGATGCTTAGAGGACTAATGACAACTACGTTTTCCATAGGAGTCATGACACTGGGTCTCAGACTATTGCTGTCTTGCCAAGGTCAACTGTAGCCTTCATAAAGGGAGAGTTCAGTAGGAGAGCAACTGCAAGTCTAAGTGTTGAAAAGCCCCATTCCTTTGTGTAGCAGCACATTTTCCAATGTTCCCCTTGATTCAGCCAAGAAGAATGGACAACTGAACCCTATCCAGGAAGTAGAAAGACACATTTTCCTTCACATATGACTTATTGTAAGAACCACACGATAGTGCATAAAGTTCCTATGTCCTAGTTAAATGGCTACACCTAGCCACAGACCGTTTGAGTCCTTCTAAACTCTTGTATATCTTATTTCTTGTAACTTAATGGGTAGCTTATTTTTTTTTTTAAATTACCTCATGTACTAAACTTGTCTCATGCCATTGTAATAACAGGAAGCTATGGGCTCAGCTCTCTGATTGTAAAAATTTGTGACTTCAAGTCAGTTAGCCTTCTGAGGAATGAATTATCCCCTCTATGAAATGGGACAATAACATATACGTTGAAGGATTGAGAACTAAGTGAAACAGTGCACCGGACACTCCACTCGATGAGTACTGCCATTTCCCATCATCCTTTTTATCTGTGGTCAATTCTAGGTCAGCCTCTTATATGTAGATTTAATTCTGTTGTAACCACCTTTTCAGGGGAGGCTATATTAGAACTAGACCCTTGTGCCTCTCTCCTTATGGTGATCAGACTATTTAAACAAAAGATTCCAAATAATTAAAATTCCCCCAGGAATCTCATGGTGAAGAAAGAAAAAGCTGAAGCCTTCATCCCAGCCAGAACACGTACTGCTCCTTGACCCCAAGAGAGATGTCAACAGTCCTCACAACTTGCTCTATCACTTTGTAGGACAGAGCCAAGAAAATGAGTCAGTGACTACTAAGCACATCTGGGCCAGGACTGCTTAATCATGCGTTAGCCTTGTCCTCTAAACCTACAGCTCAGATCAGTGCCCTGAAGACGGACATGAACATCAATTTCTTTACTCTTTGCCCTTCTTAATATGTGGAATCCTTGAATAAATATCTTTTCTCTGCTTTTCATGACTACCTGTTTAAATGGCACACTGGGGACAGATGGCCAAGTCAAGTCTGTTGGTACTGCAGAACTCTGGCTTTGATTCTAAGATCACAAGCAACACTGTTCAAAAGTATTTGAGTCCTTGGAGGCTGAGGAGATGGCTCAGTGGTTAAGAGGGCTTGCTGATCTTTCTAGAAGACCCAAGTTTGGTTCCCAAGACTTACAACAAGTGGCTCACGGCTACCTGTAACCCGAGCTCCAGGTGCTGCAACACCTCGGTCTTTATGGGGCACCTGTACTTACATGCACATACCCCTAGACATATGCACACACATTCTCATAATTAAAAATAAAATAAATCACTTTTAAAGTATTTGATTCTATTATTTGTCCTTAGGATGAAGAAATTGTCTTTTATGGTTTATGTGCAAATTTTTCTAAGAAAACACAGAATTTTTCTCTACACATACTATAGACCATGTTTTTGACATACACACACACACACACACACACACAGAGCTTGGAATTAAATTTGTACATAGTTGTCCCTATGAAAACAGTATTACTTAAAATTTATGTAGAACTCTGGCAAGTGCCAAGAAACACGGTAGTAGAGATTTCAAGATAAAAATGTAGAGTACGGGCAAGACTGTGACAAACAATTTTTAATGGAGAAGAGGAAGGAAAAACCACAGTCCAAATTGGTATTTTAGATTTAACCACTGCTTTCATTTGCTAACCTCTGGCCCCATTTTGTCTACACATTCTAAAGTGTAGCCTGTATGAGATGATAACGTACTATAAAATATTGATAGAATACTCCACAGGCTTCGTGAGAGCAATCATTACCACATCTGTCATGAGTCGAGGCAGGTGAGTTAGTGTGCTGGGGACATTCTGGATCTATTCAGGAATGCATTTTAATGCTGACTTTGCCATGGGAAAGGCATAAAGGAAGAATAACATGGGTTTCTAGCCATACATACCATAACCCACATCTGCAATCAAAAGCAATCCATCTTTTGATGATGAGGGTGATTTTCTGGGCATTATTTTCAATCCTTTGTTGAAACAAGTACCCGTCTCTCCATTAACCTTCTCGGGGAAGGTACATCACCCTGACAATTTAAGCCTCATCTTAGAGCCTTCTGTGTAATTTACACATTTCAAGTTTTCTAATGGGTTCTTTGTATCAAAACCACCATTGGCAGAAAAATCTTTCTTTGAATCTTCATCTTGAAAGCGATGTTGAAAGGAGTACGCGAAGTCCTCTGCAGCCATTATTAAGGGGAAGATTACATTAAACCGTGACTAAATTAAATGAAGTATACCTTTGAGAGGCAGGGCTTTACTTAGAAACAGAATGACAAAGGCAAAGAGGTTATCAAATTCAAATCCAAACGTTTCTTTTCCCTCACAGCGTTTGCAGATTAATGCCAAGAAAATACATTGCACGCTGAAGAAATATCCATGTAAGGGTATGATAGTTTCTGAGATTGCATAACAGGTGATGCGATTTTTCCATTTTATTGTTTGCTAGTTCAGTTTTCTAATCTACTCAGAGGAGCTCTGGGGAATAGAGTGAACTGCTGGTTCCAGAAGCCTTTCTCAACACGGCTGTTTTCTTTATCATTTAAATAAGGGTCATCTTTATTAGTAAATATCCTATACTGCGTCAATAGCCTAGAACACCCATTTTCCTTTTCTTATGCTTGGAGCTCACAATATCCAAGGCAGTTGTTTTGTTTTTGTTTCCCTTCTGCAGTGCTGGGCTTCGAACCCAGGACTTGCACACTCTCGGTAAGCCTCCGCCGCCGGGCTGCAGCACCAGCTCCTCTCTTGGGTATTGACATTGTTTCTTTTCTGAGGCATGAATAAGTAGTTAAGGGTCAGGAGAACTGGGGGGGAAACGCTACAGAAGCAGAGCCAAATCTTGGGCGTGGCCTGCTTTTGTAAACGAAGTTTTATCATCATCGGAACCTGGCCGGGCTTATTTGCCCCCCCCCCCCCCCCCCACCCCACCACCACCACCACCCACCCCGTCTGCAGCTGCTCTTAGGCTACAGGACCAATGGGGCTGAGTATCTGTGAGGAAGCCCACAAAGCACCAAACAGTTACCACGTGACCCTTTGCAGAAATGCTTGCTGTGATCTAATCTCTGCTATCAAAATAACTGACATGAGAAGATATTTCCTTATGGCTCGGGTAGGAAGGAGCAAAGCTGCAGGCGTCTGCTAATAGCAGATTCCCAGCACTTAGCTGCCCTTTTATTGGTGCCAGAGGAAGGAAGGACGCCCAGCAATGAGGTGTTGGATTTAGAACGGACTGTATGCCTGCAAAGACTTTATTGCAGAAAAGGTTCTGGCCACAGAAGACAGGACTATTTAAAAACACATTTGTCTGAGAACGGGGGGAAAATGACATTTAAGGTCCTTTAAGAAGCAAATGGGTTCTGCTAGGAAGATAAAATTCATTTAAATGTTTAATCTGACTTACTTCTCCAGGTAGATAAGTGAACCTTTTACGATTTTATTTTCATTCGTGTTTAAAGGGCAGGTGATATTTCTCTTCATGAGTTATTTAATGGGCAACATTTCCCTTGGTTCACTGCCTTTCAGAGAAAGTGTGGCTGTGTCTTTCTCACAGTGGATTTTCTTTGTTTTGTGATTGCGTGGGATGTGTCCAGTAAACTTGTAATGAAAGCCTAATTTATAGCTGTTTCATCATTGTGTCATTTATGTATCTAACGCCATATTCATGCAATACTGTATAGTATATGATATCACTATAACCATTTTTTCTTCTGATCTTATTGGTTGCTTCTTAGCCTTCTTTGCTGACTACATGCCACCTCCCAGGTTCATTATTGCTCACATACATGTCAATGACTTCTTTTCTACCTCTAATTCCTTCATGATTTCATATATGATTGATTTTAAGAATCTTTTCTCAGAGTGGAGAGATGCGCCCCAGTTAAGAGCACACACCGCTCTTGCAAGAGGACCTGAGTTTGGTTCTCAGCACCCGTGCTTTGTGGCTCACCATCACCTGTAGCTCTAGCTCCAGGGGATCTGACATTTCTGCTATCTGTGGGCATCTGTATTCATGTGCGTGCACTCACTCACAGGCATACAAATATACATGCATAAAAAGTAATAAAATATAAACAAATAAAATCCGTGTGTGTGTAGTGTATGCATGTTTACATGTTTGTGAATGTATGCAGAAGCCAGAGGTTAGCATCAGGGTCTTTCTCTATGGAGTTCCACATTATTTTTATATTTTAAAAATTATAATAAAATTGCATTATTTCTCCCTTCCTTTTTTTCCTTTCAGTCCTTCCCATGTACCCTGCCCCTTTCAAATTCACAGCTTCTTGTTTTTTGTTGTTCTCTCTCTCTCTCTCTCTCTCTCTTTCTCTCTCTCTCTCTCTCTCACACACACACACACACACACACACACAAAGACATACACTTAAAAACAGGTGAATTCAGCCTGTCTAGTGGCTACAATGTCACACACACACACACATATATACATATATATATATATGTACATATATACATATATATATATACATGATTTCCACTGACCACTTGGTATGAAATAACCAATGAAGGGGGAGGGGAGCTCTTCCCTAAGGAAGACAGTCTCTCGCACTCTTAGCACTGCCTATAGTCCTTTGTCTGTGGTTGAGGCCCTGCAAAATTTGCCCTTTCCACATTAGCATGTCCATTGGTGTCATACTTGTTCAGGCCTTGTTTAGGTAGCCATGTTGATGAGACCTTATGGGTCTAGCCTCTGTGACACTTCTAGGAGTCATAGTCTCAAGGGAAATTTCCTGTTCCTTTAGCTCTTACAATCTTTCTTCCCCTCTTCAACAATGGTCCCCAAGTGTTGGGTGCAGGAACGACGCTGTAGATGTGTCTTTTGAGATTGAGTCCCAGACAACCTCTTGTGCTCCTCACTTTTTTATCAGTTGTGGCTTTACATAATGGCCTCCGTCTGTTGCAGAGAGAAGTTTCTTTAATGAGGATTGGGAACTATGATTATCTGTGGGTATGAGAATAAGTATTTGGGCTGTAGTTAGGGATTATTATGGGTTAGTGAAGTGGTAGTTGTAGGCTCTCTTCCAAGATCCTTGACTTCACAGCGCTCGGGTTGTTGGCTAGGTCTCCATGGCATGATTCCCTCTTCCTGAGTAGACAGTCGAGCCAACCAGAGAGCTGTTGGTTACCACAAAGGCATGTGTGCCACTCTTATTGTGCCTTTAGGGTCATCATGCCATGTTGGTCATTGTTGTGGTCACATTGTTTTTGAGACAGGGTCACTCAATGGATCTAGAGCACACTGATTCAGCTAGACTAAACAGCCAGCAAGTCACAGAGATCCTCCTCGCTCTGCCTCTTCGGTGCTGAGATTACAAGCTCCTGCTGCCTCACCCAGCTTGTTATATGGGTGCTGGGGATTTGAATTCAGGTCTTCGTGCCTTTGAGGTAAGCACTTTAACACCCAAGGCATTTCTCAAGACCTAGCTTTAAAAACATTTTTTATCTTTTTTTTTTTTTTTTTTTGGCTTTTATTTTTAATTATGTGCCTGTTTGTGTGTCTGAATGTGGGTATGTGCCTATGAGTGTAAGTGTCCATGGAGACCAGAAGAGGGTGTTGGATCTTTGGAACTGGAGTTACAGATGCTTGTGAGCCATCCAACATGAATGCGGGTGGCTGAAGCTCAGTTTTTCTATAGGAGACGTATGTGCTCTTAGGCAATGAACCATCTTCTCACTCTGACTTAACAAGTCTTCATTAATGACGCCTGAATTTATAGCTACATTCTGACCCTGCTTCCTGTGTGGCTACAGTCTGATGCTGCTTCCTGTGTGACTTGGTCCTGGAAACTTGACTGGGGTAATGAGGGAATGAAGAAACAACAGACACACACAGAGAGAAGCAGGGGACCAGGTGGACTGTGCTCACTCCGATAGAGGGCACCTACTACACAGCAAGCCAGAACCTCAGCGTGTTTATTATGCACAGTACACAGATTAGGAGTGAGTTAGTTTCCATAGGAGGTCTCTTTAGGTGAGCAGCCTTGGGTTGCAGTCACCTGGGAAGGGTGCTGGGGTTGTTAGCTTTTGCACACAGTGTCAACATTGGCAGAGAAACCAGAGGAAGATCATTGTCAATTTCCTTAGCTTGACCTGAGTGAGGAAAGCTGTGCCAGTTCCCATGAGTCTGAGGCATTAGTCCTTGACAATAATACAACCCACTTAGTACTTCATTAACTCCTTGTGCACTCACTCAAGGTCCCTCTGCTCCCCACAGTTCGACCCTGGCTACTCTTCTGTTCTTCTGGGCACAACTGACTGACTGTCCAGCATCTCCATATACGTTCACTATACAGCACAGCGTGTCCCATACCAGACTCCCAGTTGTGGCGGTTTACACTTTGAATCCAGCTGGCTTGGCCAGAAGGTTTAGCCATGGGGTTATTTTGGATGTTCCTCTGAGGCTGTTTCAGGATGTGATCAGCATTTCTATGGGTAGACTTTGAGTAAAGACTATTTCTCTTCCTATAATATCGAGGCCTCGTGCATCATTTAAAGGCCTGAATGGGATAAAAGTTGAACTTCTTCCCTCCTACGGAATCAGGGACTCTGCAGCTGATGCTCTTTGGACCAGAACTGCACTATCTAGCTCTGTTGTAGGTCTTAGCCCATTACCTGGATTGTAAACTTGTATACATGAGTTAATTTATGAAAATAAATTTCTTTCTAAACGTACACACGCACACCACACACATACACACACACACATACACACACACACACACACACACACACACACACACACACACACACACACACACTCCTTATTGGTAGACTCTGTAATGTGTACAACTTTTCCTTCAGATACATGCATCCTGTAGTTTTGGGTTTTTTTCTTGCTGTTTGTTTGTTTGTTTTTATGCAATTAGGCTTCCACCTGCCCGGGTTGAAAACCTTGATGACAAATGTGCTCACTTTCTCCTGTTCTGAGAGAACCGACCATCCAATCCTCTGTATCCTGCATCTTCCCCTCTCCTCGCCATCACTACAACCAACCCTGCTCAAGGTCACTGGTTCTCCTCTTGGGCCCTGGCTCTTCCTACTAGCCTGCATGCTTCTCCCCGTGTTCCCATACTGTCTGGTCTCATGGCACCCACTGCTGTCACATGAAGGTTTTGCTGCAGGGAAAACCTTTCAACAATTATTACCTCCCTTGAAATAAGAGTCAATGTTCCTAAAGCAATTTCATCACACTTTCCAGACTATTCCAGAGTGACTCTGCCTCAGGGTCTCTGTATTTGGTGCCTTTAGTACTGATGCGATTATTTCCTCACCTTGTTTAAGCAATTGCTCAGACAGTACTTTTCTCTTTTTACAAGCTTTTCTTTCGAACTGTAGAATTTAAAATGCGTCTTGCTCATACAAACTGTACCCTCCCCATACACTCTTCATTGATAAGTATTGAATATCATAATTATGGTAATCATTGAATAAATATCTTTTTCTTTTTTAATTAATTTATTCAGATTACAACTAAATTGTCCTCCCATCTCTCATATCCTTCTGTTCCTCCTACCCTCCCACCCTCACCCTATTATCCTTCCTTAGGTCCATGTCCAAGAGAGATCTCCTCCCCCACTTTATGGTTGCAGGATAACAAGTCTCATCTTGGTAGTGTGCCCATTCTTTCTTTGAGTGCCACCAGGACTCCCCACCAAAGGGAGGTTGTCAAATATGGGGCACCAGAACTCATGTTAGAGTTAGTCTCTGCTCTCCACATAACTGTGGAGGATGTCCTGTCCATTGGCTAGATCAGAGTAGGAGATCTTAGAAACATACAAGAAGAACATTGTAGCGGGTGGATCAGGATCCAGGGGTGTCAGCTCAAACTATTACACTAACCAAGGACAATACAAGTAGTAAACACTGAACCCCTACTTCGAATAAATATCTTTAATTGATTACTGCTTGCATATTTTACTTTGTGTTGGGACCACAACATCATTGTGAGGCACACACACACACACAGAGAGAGAGAGAGAGAGAGAGAGAGAGAGAGAGAGAGAGAGAGAGAGAGAGAGAGAGAGGGAGGGAGGCAGACAGACAGACAGACAGATGCAGACACACACACACACAGAGAGAGAGAGAGAGAGAGAGAGAGAGAGAGAGAGGGAGGGAGGGAGACAGACGGACAGACAGATGCAGACACACACACACACACACACACAGCTTTCTAGTTAGAGGTGAATGGAAAAGCAGTGTCAGAATAAAGAGACTATATAAAGAAGGAATGCAAACTCAAAGACAAAGTTATGGAGCCTTACTTCCTGATTTAGGATCAGAAAGAAGGAAAGGAACCAGTCAGGAAAAGGAGTTGGGTAGTCATATGATAGAAGTGTCCGATGGCCTTAAGCAACACAGAATTTCCTCAGAATGACTTCAGAGAAACCCCAAGCCTGTGAATTTGAACAAAATACGTAGAAAGCATCTGTGGAGAGCAAAGAAAGTGTTAACTGTGTGAGGAGGACTGTTGATTTCTGTCCACTCTGGGACAGGAGGAAGAAACATTGATTTTGGTGTTAAGGTTGGACAAAGTGTAACAGTGAGACAGGAAATGATTTTGTTAGGGCTGTTTAGTCACCCCGTGGCAGCAGTGGGAACTGAGCAGAGCCCTGTTACCCCATCCAGGAGGCCCCATCCAGCACAGGTGTGTGCTCCAAGGCTTGCTGTGAGGGGGTGTAATTCTTATCCCCAGCTCTCAGAAAATGAGAGCTTGGTCACCAGGCAGCCAGTGGAGGTCATTGATTTTCCTCTTAGAAGCAGGGGCCCGGCTTCGCAGCTGGAAGGAAACGGAAACTTGAGTCCTATCATCACTTTGAATAACTGAAAATCTCTGGTGGGTTTTCTCAGCAGATGGGGCATTAATGTCCATATTCTCACCGAGATGCAGGCTACAATCATAAACGTAGCTCAGACTCTTCCGTTCCTCCTTTCCCCCTCCTACCCACCCCTCCATCTTGCCTCCTTGGCTTATTGCGTACTGGGGAGGAGGAACAATGGCCCAGCCATCTGAGCTGCTCCAGAAGTGATCACTTGGGGGAAAGAAAGAAAAGGGAGGGTCCATCTACACCCCTTTGCTTTGCCTTCATTCTGTCCATCAGCTGAACAGAACGTCAGCTCTTCTCTCTGGAAACCAATTGTGAGGGTGCTCCCTTCATTCCACTTAGACGCTAGACTCTGGGCCTTCTCAGGTCCCATGTAAGGCCCCTCATCCAGCCCTACAAATATTAACAAGTGGCATTTATTTTATTGAGGCTTTCTAGAGAAACAAGAGACAAGCAATACATTTATCTTCCACCTGGAAAAATGATCCCTTTTTTTCCTTCACCATCCAGGAACCTTCTTTTGGGTGACCCTTCAGCTTTTCTCTTTTAGAAGGCATAGGCTTCCCCATTTCAAGTAGGTGAGGTAACTTGTTCTCATCACCAATTTTTTTTTCTAATTTTCAACCTCATATTTACTGTGGTGGGTTGAGTGAGAATGGCCCCCTTAGGCTCATATGTTTGCATACTTGGTTGTCAGTTGATGAAACAGATTGGGAAGGATTAGGATGTGTGGCTTTGCCATAGAAGCTGTGTCACCCAGGTGGGGGGGTGGGGGGGAGGGGGGGGCGTGGGGTGAGGGATGGGGGTGGGATTAGTGGTTTTAAAAACTTCTTGCCACTCCCAGTGTACTCTCTACCTCTTGTTTACCTATCAAATAGTGAGCTCTCAGCTGATGCTCAGCTGCCTCTCTTCTCCATGCCTTTACTCTGTCAACATGGATGCTGACCCTCTGGAAGCAGAAGCCCAAGCAAATAGCTTCTCTTTTAAGTTGCTTTGGTCACGCATTTTATCACAGCAACAACACCAGTACCTACTCCACTCAGCACCACTGTCATCCAACAGGGGATTCCTTGAGGCTGACCTCCCTTTTGAAGACAAGAGAATTAAAAATATCATTTTTATTAAACATTTCTTCATATACATTTATATTATTGCACATATATACAATAAATACCTACAGCAAGAAGAGCCATGAAACAATCAGGAACTATAGAAATGTTACATTCTTAGTGCTTTGGTTATTTGTATTTGGCAGCCTTGAAGAAAACATCTTTCCTATCTTGTTGCTTCTAAAATTCTGAATGCAAATCAGTATCTATCATATCTCATCATTACCAGCTTAAAATATCTATCTAGACCTAAAAATACCTTAGCAACTAATCTTCATTGTAAAACTAAACTATATGGTCTTCAACCTCATCAGAGACTTGAGAAGGAATAAAATTGATTACTTGAATATATAGGGAGTACAGGTTAGTAGCTCCCCAAATGAGAAGATGACAGAGACAGTTTTCTACCTGAATAGTCACCCAAAACTCTTTATAACATTGGAACATCATCATTAGCCTTCTGGCCCAATATATCTGACAGACATATTTGTGATGAAGGAACTATTGAGGACTTGCCATCTCCATAAGGAGAATTTTTGATGCTCATCATCCTCTTTGAGTCAGTCTGGGTGTTGCCAGGAGTTAACCTGTCTCGTTGTCAATGAATCTTTAAGATAATAATAACATTTTTAAATGCCATATTTTGTATGTCTCTGAGGTTTTTGAAGACCTTATCTAGCTATTTTACCTTATCTTCCTATAGAATCATCTCTATCCGTTGCACCTAAGATGTAGATCATTCTTTTAACCCTTGCACTGGATATTGACTCTCAAAATGCTTTTGGACAGCTTACATTTTAGTGGCAAGCCTTTTCACCATTGGGCTTGTAGCAGAGTTGAACTCTCACTCTTTTTTAAACCTAGAGAAGCAATGGGGAAATGAGAGATATGGTCATTGAGTCCTGGTGGAAAATTATGCTTATGAGAGAAGCAACCATTAAATTATAGGTAACTGGAGGTTCAGCAAGAAAACAAAATATTTGGCTTTTGGAGAAGATAGATCTAAAGGTAATGACATGGTTTAGTGGTGAGCAGAGACAGTAAACTCAACAACGAGTACAGCTTTCAACTACCCAATGTTGCGATCTAATCACTGCATTTATACCCTAGTATTAAAAGAAGTGTCAGGAATGCATAAAGGCTAGCAACCACTGCAGAGAAAACACCAAGGTATTCTGTTTTTTCTCTACCCAGTCAGAATGAGAAGAACACACAGAAATCCTCCCATTACTTCCTCGTCTCTGGCAAGTGAGGAAAGCCTTGTTCCACTGTGTCTCCTCAAGCATCACTCAGCACTTTTGGATTGCTGAGAAATTATCCCTGAA
This sequence comes from Acomys russatus, assembly GCF_903995435.1. Taxonomy (NCBI): domain Eukaryota; kingdom Metazoa; phylum Chordata; class Mammalia; order Rodentia; family Muridae; genus Acomys; species Acomys russatus. Next base: position 57,974,784 of record NC_067145.1, read on the forward strand.
TGCTCACAAAAGTGGCTCTGAAGGGCAAATGCAATGACCCACAGTAAGATACACTCTGTAACACATGTCCGCGCAATCTATAGATAGATTCTGTGAGAAGATACGAACAGACGTAAAAGGATCATGACATAAATGTTAAAGCATGTCAGCGTGTATTAACAATAACTCACAGTTTGTGAATCTGCAAGGCATAAGTTCTCTTATTCAGAGATCAGAGATCAGAATCTCATTAGGAAGGAGCCCTTGACAATATCACTTTGCAAAACACCAAACTCAAGGCTGAACGAGTCAAGCCACTTGGTAATGAGCCTCGGGAGAGCTGACTCTTCTCTTCTAGCTTCTACTAGCACCCACATGCATGCATGCACACATGGGTGTACATACTTGCACATGCATGCACACATGTGTGCACATACTTGCACATGCATGTACAAACACACACATAAATAAATCTTAAAAAGAAAGTCTACCTACTCTTTCACAAAACAAACCTTATGTCACCTATATATAGTTAAAGTTTCCACTTGGACCTCCACGTTTTTACATAAAATTCCATGCAAATTTTATTTCACCCCTACACACTGTGTCTTCCCTGTTATCTTTCTCTCAATGCATTTGAGGTTGATATGGTTATTCTTCAAGGTTCCTCTTAAGCTATGATGCTCAGAACTTAATATACTACCATAGAAAGGACTCTGCCAGGATTAAATGAGGTTTACTTATTCTTTTTAGTTTTTGGACATCCTGGGCATAGCATTTATGTTTGTAACCTAAACATAAATTGCTAAGCCTCTGAAGGGTGTCAGTGGAACTTTTGACTTGTGTTGAGTTCATGATCAAAACCATCACATAGTTTTTCAAAGCTGATACAATAGCTTTTTCAGTCATGTTCATGGTGTTTTGTTTATGCTATTAAACTTCATTTCAATCCCTACTTCTGGCCTGATTCATTCATTTATTAAGCATCCATATTTTGAGTGCCCCCCAAATGGGACAGTTGTTTTCAAATTTTGATTGTCACAGTAAATATGTTAGTTACTTTTTTAGCATTTAGTCTCATCATAGATTTTATTGTGATGTGTTCTCTGTATTTTTTACAAACATTTAAATGACTATAAGGGACAAGCTGAATGACTGGCCTTTCTGTTTTGCTTTGTAATGTTTACAGGGGACTAAAGTAATTGTGTCTCTTAGTCAACACCTTTCAGAAATGCATTTGTTCAGTGGGGACTCCATGGGACACGTTGGTAGACTACACATTCTTTTCCCTTCCCCAGAGGGACATCATGGCAGATTGTGTCAAATGTCTGTTGAATTTCAGATATACAGTTCTTAACTCTGCCCTTTTGGAAGCTGTACATTGAAATAAAATGCCCGTAGCCTGGCAAGTCATGTTTTATCCAGCCTCTCTTCAATAGTCAGGAACAGCTACAGAGCTCAGGACACAGTTCTGAAGGCCAGCTGCTTGTGGTGAAAGCACAACAATCTGAGTTTGATGCTCAGAATCCACATTAAAAAAGATGAGGGGTGACATGTACTTGTAATCCAGACACTGGAGGCTAGAGGCAGAGAAGTGAATCTTTGCCAGTGGAGCCTACTGGCAAGCTGCAGATCAGTGAGAAATCCTGCCTCAAAAAATAAGGTGGATGCCTCCCAAGAAACAAGATCTGAACTTTATCTGCAGCCACCACGTGCATGTACACACAGTCACCACATGCATGTGGACACAGGCACATGCACACAACACACACTGAATGACTCCTAATACTATGGTTGACATTTGATCTGCTTCCTTTTTCTAGAATATTCCTTTCTTAGCTGGAAATGCAGAGACTCAGACTCCTGTGCATTAAGGTTTTGTAAAACTTTCGTTCTATATAGTATTTGTTGAGCTGCTTATGTTACTGAGAAATTTTATTTTGGTATCATATCATTTGTCTATACTGTCAAATTTGTGTCACAAGTTGGAAACACCTTACAGATTTTTAAAACAGTACTTATATAAAAATGAATTTAAAAGCACAAAGTAGAATTGCTAATTCCTGGTAGGAGTACCTGGCTTTACTCCCTCAAATGCTTTATACATTTAAAACCACAAAGTGGGCCACAAGTGTCTATTCACAATACACAAATTGATTCTTACTGAAATTAACAATATGTTGGTGAAATAAACAACAACAAGAAGAGTCTAAAGAAATGTTGAGAGCTATTCCTGAGTGACAGAAGGTAATTAAGAATTTTTAACACTACTTAGTTTTTTAAGAATTAAGCTCCTTCGGAACTCCACGTTCAGATGTTTTTTAGGAATGCATTCAAGATGAAAAAGTAGAGTCTTGTAAGTGAAACAGAAGCTAGGCAGTGTGATGAGTGACCTTGGAGGCATCCATCTCTGGAGTTGGCTACTGGGTCTCTCTGCTGGAGGTGGTGGGAGTATCCTGAATCCCATTTATCTCACACCAACACGATCCCTTATCGTTTGTCCTGTGTGCTTAAGTGGGCGGGGAACTAGTCACATAAAGCCTATTTCTGTGCAAAGCAAGTCATTCATCATCAAGCCCGGCTCTCCTGTGCTTAGCAGACATCATACCTAGGCTTGCCTCCTGGAAGCAGAGCACAAACAAGCCATTCAAATTAAGAGCTTGTTGAGAAGCCACAGGGCTGTAACCAGGGCAGCAGCTGGCCGGCTGCAGTAGCCTCAGAAAAGAAATGAAGATTCTATTATTTCCCTGGCATTTATAAGGGGCCCACTTTACAGCCTCAGTCTCACCAAGTGGAGGGATTCCATTGTATTTAAATTTTTAGGGCTGACTTTTACAAACAGACATTAAAACTAACAGCTGTATGCCTGGTGCTTTGAAAGCAAAGGGCATATTGAGGCAGGATGTGTGCAATGGAACTGGGAAGTCAAACCAGAGAAAGAAAATGAATATTTAAATGAAAATACACACCAAAGGGTTTCTACCTAAAATGCACATTCAGATTAATGGGGAGAAGAGACTCTTTAAGACTATTGGTTTTCTCTATTGGGCAGCATAAGATGGCTCCGGAGCTAGTAATCCAAAAGGGTTCATTATGGAAGGAAAGCCAGGGTATGTGCTGGGGTAGATGGGAGGAGATTATGTAAACATTGTATTGTACCAATCTATCCTGCATCTAAAGCTGTTTTACTTTCTGACGTAGACTGCAGGCTGAAAAGTGTTCATTCACTGATAAACAAAGGCAAAGTTGTGAGCAAGAAGAGATCAGAACCTACCAGAATGAATCTCTCTAGAGACACTAACATAGCATGGATTTGACCTCCCCCTCCCCCTTGCCACTCCCTCTCTGATGCACTCAAATAGGCTGCTTGCTTGCTTGCTTTTCTCTCTTTCTTTCTTTTTTTTTTCAATACTGATACAGCTTAGGAAAAGAGTTGTGAATATGGGAAAAGGGACCCAAAGATTGTAGGAGAAATAAACCCCCACATCCTACTATACAGCAAAGACCACACTGCATGTATGTGCATTCAATGAAGAATCAGAGACCTGTCTAAAGAAAACGAGGGCATTTCCCTTTCCTGCAGGACTAGGCAGGACAGTTTGTTTATTTGTTTGTTTGTTTGTTTGTTATTTGAGACAGAGTTTCCTCTCTGTATCAGCTCTGGATGTCCTGGACTCACTTTGTAGACCAGGCTGTCCTCGAACTCATAGCAAACCCTGCTGCCTCTGCCTCTCTGGTGTTGAGATTAAAGGCGTGCGCCACCGCCCTCGGCTCCAGGCAGGACATTTTTACTTTTCAATCCATCCTGTCCCAAGCAGGGGCAGTTTTTAAGACCCAAACCCATAATCAAGAGGAGTCTAGAGTGTTAGGTCTCAAACCTGGGACAAATGGCTAAGGTGCCCATCCTGTGTACCTCTCTCAGTCCTTACCTGTTACAGCGCCCTCCTGGCTGGCGTATCAGCTCTCTAGTCGAAACTTCTCCAGCCCAGGGGCTGTGCTGCCCTTCCCTGCGCCTTTCTTCCCTATATAACCCAAGCATTTTGGCTACCTGGTCTCTTGTCTACCTTCTTGATCCAGGCTGCCCCTCTTGGTCAGCAACTGCTCTCCCTTCTCCGCTCCCTCCTGTCCTCACGTGGCCCAGCTCAGGGGCCTCCGAGGGAGAGCTTTAGAAATCAATGTACTACAGATTCATAAGTGAATGCTAAAAAGGCAGAGAGACCGCAAAGCTCCTATATGGCAGCAGGTCCTTGAGGGTGGATGGGATGTCGTCCATCTGTCAGCCCCGTCGGGGAGCTTCTCTGAAGATGTGTGGTAGAGATTGAAGTGAGGCATGACAAAGGCAAGGAACATTCAGGAAGGCCACGAAGGTACAACCACGAAGCGACCAAGACTGTCCTCTCAGCTCCAGTCATTTGTCCAGTGTCGCTCCAGGCAAGAGCCAGGACTGCAGATCCTGCCTCCAGCAGACATTCTCAGAATTCTTGTCGGGGAACCCTGCCCTATCTGTCCAGATTCTATCCCCTACTCTCTGTTCAGCGTCCAGATCTTGCTTGGGTCTGAATTCTCACGGTCTACGCTTCACAGGGTGGGCTGGGGCTCTCAGAGCATTCGATCTCTGGGGCTCCTCACCTTGTTGAGCTTTGGGACCTAGTGTTGGGCTCCTCAGCACTAACCTGGTTCGTTTTTGCTACATTTCCTACAGGAAAATGCTGTGCTTCTCAGAGAGAGATAGAGAAGGAGAGAGGGAGGGGCCAGGGAGAGCAGGGAGAGACAGAGAGGGAGGGAAGGGGGAAGGGGAGGGGATGGAGGGAGAGAATTTAAGGTTCAAGTTGGTTTCCTCTCCCACTGTTGGCAAAGAGTGAGGAAGAAGAGACGTTAGTTACATAAGCACACAAATTCAAAAAATTTGCATCTTTTAAAAATGCAAAGTCAAAACAGAACAGCCACAAAGCTGGAATGAGAGGTTTATTAACTGCAGCAGGTAAGGGGACTGCAGTGTGGGAGCTATTTACAAAGCAATGCCCTTCCTGGGGATTTCATTTAGGAATCCTGTCACATAGGCAAACACTTTGGGGGTAGGCAAAATCATGAGCACGCTCAGTTTAAGACTATATTAAAGCTATAGTAACATGGCAGACTCATTCTTGTGCAGTCTTAGCTCTGGGTCAGGGAGCTTAGAAATTTAGGGTGACAGACGAGGATATGTCTGTGTCTAGTCTTTTTCCTGGAAGTGGGGTGGGGGGAGTTTTGGCTGCAGCTAAAGAATGCTGAAGGCGCCTGTAAGGGCTAATCTTCCTTGTCAAGTCAGCTGACACCCAAGCAGCTTGGCATACCTGTGAGGACATCCTCCAGAGGCAGTGTGACTATCTGAGCTGGGAAGAGCCAGCCACCTTCTGGCAGGAGCGCATATAAAAGGGCACAGGATGGGGAAACACTCGCTGGCTTTTCTCCCAACTGCCCTCACTCTCACAGCCTCCTTCCTCTATTCTGTCCCTGAGGCATTCTTTCACTGGCATTAGAATCTACTTCTTCAGGATTCCAACACAGACTGGACACTAGCAGCTCTCTAGGATTTCCGGAGACCTCAGCATCTGATTGGGGCAGCCTGATGGACTGAATAACTACTGCATCCTTGGCCTGTTCATCAAGAGATAGCTGTTGTTGGACTAATTGGACAACAGTCTGTAAGCCAGTCTAATACGTTTTATATATATATAAATAATCAGTTTGTTACTTAAGAGAACCTTGACTAATACAACGCATTAATATAAGAGTTTGCCCTAAAGGCGTTTGCCTCACTTAGTTCCTCATAAACTTGGATGGATTGTTTAAAGCCCCATGTTAAATTCTGATGCCACCCTAATAAGTTAATATGAAAGACTATGAAAGGCAAACATTATTAGTTGTCCTATGGCTAGCATACAGTAAATGTGAAATAAACTGTAATTCTATTCCGTTTCCTTCCATGTTTACTCTAGGTCCTTCCTGGTGTCTGAATATCAGAGGATATAGGTGGACGCAGAAGTTCTCAATCACAGCTCCCAGGGAAAGCGTGAGGTAGCATCCTTTTCTGTCTATTCTGCTTTTATTCTTCCAGTTGGCAAAACTTTATACATCTTTCTTGGGATTCTTTGATAGCTTCCTTTGTAAGAGCACCAATGTAACACAGTTACAAGATGACACACATCAGAGATGAGAGGACAGAACAGATTGACCAGGAGGAGCACAGGAGGTATTTAGGAGAGTGAAGACTCCACCAGATACTATCATAGTGAACACACATATATATTTGTCCAAACCTAGAGAGTATTGACTGTGTGGTGAATAATACCCTTCACAGTCTCACGTGTCTGAACGCTTAGTCCCAGCTGCTGGTGGGACTTGGAAAGGTTGAGGAGCCTTTAAGAGGTGGAGCTTGTAGATGAAGGTAGCCACACTTCGGAAGGTACAGCCTGAGGTTTTATAGCTTGGTCCCACTTCTAGTCTTTTCTGCTTCCTCACCAAGGATGCAGTGCTACCGGCAGCCCCTTGGTCCTCCTGCTGTACTTTGCCCACCATGACAGTCTTTACTCCCCTTGAACTATAAAAAAAATGAGCGATTCCTCAAGTTGCTTCTTCTCAGGACTATTGTCCCGGCATCAAGAAAATGAACTAACACAAATATTTGACCTATAGATTGAGGTGGCAATGATGTATGGGCCAATGCATGTCCGTCATAGACACACACACACACACACACACACACACACACACACACACACACACACACACACACGCTGATCCAGGATGCTGGTGGGAAAGCCTACTGACCCGGTAAAATGCAGAAGCCAGCGGTGTGTGGGAGCCCCACCTTCCAGCTAGTTTTGTTGTAATCCTACCTCTGCTAGGAGGAAAGCTCATTTTTAAAAGACAAAGCAAAGTGTCTGGGATGCCAACTGTTTTCTGTGAGTTAAGAGTAGAAGCCACTGCTCCCTAGGGAGTTTCCAGGTCTCATTAATCTTCTGTCATAGTCCCCACCTCTAACACCAATTCCGAGGCATCCCATACTTTTGAGGAAGTGTGGCCTTCATGCTGCTTAAGCCTTTCCCATAAGTAACAGCTAACGAACTCTGCCTCCTTTTGCAATTTTTCTGTTCTCTTCTTGATCAGAGGCACTTTATTTCTGTCCTTCCTCACTGTCATTTCCGTGGGCGGGGTGGGGGGTGGGGTTGGCAGAGGCTCTGTCTGCCATCTTGAACTTGAAAACGATTTAAACGAATAAACATTTCTGAGTTCCAACCCTCAAGTTACTCAGTCTGAATTATCTGGCTTGTTGACCAGAAAATAAAAGGGGGAAAATTAAAAAAAAATCCCCTTGAAGACTGAAGCAAACTTAACATTGACGCTTTTAATTATGTAATATATAGATATTCTGAGTTGTTCATAGTTGGAGCTTTGTTGTGATGAACCAAGCCCAGGACCCAGGGAGCCCAGAAGTCTGCATTTTCCCCAATGTCCCAGCCATACAGACAATTGACACTTTTCCTGTTTTCCGCCATGAAAATGTCATACTTCTGTGTGCTGACCGTGCTCTCCACATGGCTTGTGTTTGCACTGTCTCATTTTCACAATGAGTTATATTCATCCTTCATGCTGTCTTTGGCTTGTAGCTGCCCCACCTCTAGCTCTGCTTGTTTTGGGGGTTGCGTATAGAATGGACACTTGATAAAAATCCCATCCTGTGTATCACTTGGCTCACAGGAAACAGCACAGTGGCAGAAAGACAACGTTAGTGACCTCTAGCATCAGAGGAACCAGAGAGCAACTCGACCCTCATAGGATGGTTAAGTGAAATGAGGAAGATATTTTTTAAAAGCCACATTATAAGAAGAGTTCACATATTTATTTTGAATCAATGGAATTTTTTTCATGACATTTGGTGTTTGAACTTAAAACCTGCTGTGACATCTTTAACTTTGGTCTTTGTTTATGAGCCTAATGCAGCTCCAACTGTCAAGACTTCATGTGACATCAGGGCAGCTGTGTCTTAAAAGATACTCAACCTCCCCCTCTCCCCCCAACACACAAACAGTTTTTGTCTGAGGAAAATTGTCAGTCCTGTTGACTGCATCAACTGTGTTGAGCCAAAGACATCATTTAGAAATGTAGTCCTTTGGACAGAAATGTGATAATGAAGACAGAAACTGATTTAGATGTCGGCAAAGACACAGGCATGTTTGCTCAGACATATGTCTCAATTGTGTCTCCTGGGGAAAGAGCTCTCCCTGTTGCAGCCTGGGAAAGGGCCTGGGCCTGGTACAGGTGAATGCACCTCATATGCTAATTTATTAATTACCCCCAGGGATTCGGTTTTAGTCACTTTGACTGCAGAACTTGATGTGTCTCATTGTGCCAGATGCTTTCACAAATCAAACCCTGCAGGCAGGAATAATTTTTCTCTAGGGATGCATTTTATAAACCGTTATATTACCTTCTGTGTCATAATGAACCACTTGTAGTTCTGGGGATTTTGTAACTCAGTTTGTTTGTTTGGCATCTTAGGATTATGACAACTAGGCAAGAGTTGGGGATGGTTCACGAGAGAAAATACTAGGCAAGAAAACATGAGGACCTAAGTTCAGACATCCAGCATTCCTGTAGCTGTCAGGTACGGCGATGCTAGTTGGGTGGAGAATGACAGAGGCAAAAGTTTGACTTTGGCCCATGGGTAAACACACCTGTGCATGTGCACTCACGTGCTCTCCCACACACAGAGGCATGCACACACACACACACACATACAGAGGCACACACAGAGAAAGACACACATAGAGGCACACACACAGAGGCACACACACAGAGGCACACACACACAGAGGCACACACACACAGAGGCACACACACAGAGGCACACACACACAGAGGCACACACACACAGAGGCACACACACACAGGCGCACACACAGAGGCACACACCCAGTCTTGAAGCTTTTGCTGGAAACAGACCGAGTTTCCCTGAATGGTAAATCTCTGGTCAGTTTTTGCAACCATTGCACTAGCAGCACTGTTAGGTAGATAGGCAGCTATTGACAAGTGTTTGTTACCATGCTGCTGTACCCTGTGAAGGAACGGGGAAGCCGGCTGAATAACACACCACCAGAGTCTCTGCCCACATGGCACTCATGATGTAGAGCAGGCATCGGTCACTGATGTCTGTGCTGGGCCAGGAAGGCAGGAAAGAGCAGAGAGGTGGACTAAGGATAAAGTGCCCCTGCCACAGACAGACTTGGTCTTCTCATCTTTTACAGATGCGTTGTAAAGTCATAGCAAAATGTATGCAATTGCAGAGTTACGTTATGGATCTAAATAGGAAACTAAACATTTTGATGTTTTTTTAAATATCAGGATACATTTTAATGTGTGACTCATTATTCTTTTGGTTTAAAATTTGTGTGTTTTCAGTTTGTGACTCCTTATGCTTTTGATGAGAACGTTTACAAATACGTCAGTATGAGAATACCCGCCCCTTCTTTTGTGTGCAATTTACTATGCTAGGTCTTACTGTCCATGTTGTAATGTGCAAACCAGAATTCAGCCTTAACCTTTAGCAGGCAGTAACATTTAGTTTTATAATGGAGGCCAGCTGTTCACAAACATACATACTCTAAATGTGGATAAATTCTTGCACTGTGGCTTTCAGAGCTAAGGTAACTGATATCCATCTGTTAAAATTGCTCTACTAATATATTATGCATATAACATACAGTCTATTGTCATTTCACCTTAGTACACTAGAGTAGCTTCCGTTTGTACCTCTGGTTTTAAGTATAAGTGCTAACTAACGGGTACAATGAATACTAAAAGATAGACATTTGTGACTTTTTTTTGAGATAGACACTGCCTGACACCGTGCCTTTGTAAAGTTGTGTGTGAATCACTTTGTACAGTTCAAAGTTCTTGGGATAGCTTAAGTTCATTCCAAAAGGCCACTTCTGAGCTCAGTGTCTGGTAATGAAAAGTGTGCAATTTTCCCTCGCGATGAATTCACAGGACTGTTTCTTCCCTGTGTTACTATGGCACAATTAAGCTATAGTCATCATTTTCAGGGCAAATGCAGAGGCTATTAGCAGCCACTGTCCTAATGTCAGAAATGAGACATAGTGAAAAGAGGAGAGGTTTATCCAATGTGACCTCTGTAGGAAAAGGAGCAAAGAAAGAGTTCCAGCGACCCCCAAGTATACCTTCAAGGTACTGCCATGAGCTTTAGTAAAGAAGGAATTTGGGAAGATAGAGGAAAATGGATGTATAGGTAAGTGGTCCCAGTCAAAGTCTGGCCACGTTGACGGCCATCTCTGGTTTGGGTTTGCTAACTGGTCCAAAGAGGTCTTTTCCATTGAGATAACAAGGTGCTGTCAGGAGGTAATGACTTCTGCTCCAGTGTGTCACTGGCCTATCATGCTACTTGCTGTCCTCTGGTGGATGGCCTGTCTTGGAAGGTGTTGCTGTTTTCCAAGGTGACTATAGCTTCAGGAGTATAAATTATCTCTGTGCTTTCAGCCAAAGTAAAATAGGCAGACGGACAAACTGGTGACTGGGCTTTCAAAGTTTTTACTTACACTGTGGACTCCATTGAGGACACAATGCTTCTTAGCAAATGTGTATTCAGTGGGCCTATTTCAACACCACCTGGCTTTATCCATGATAATAATGAATTCAAGAAACACAAGTTGTAATAAGGGGAGTGGGGACTGTCTCTGACACGGACTTTGTCGCCTGCTTCTCAATCACGTCTGTCTGGTGGGGTTGCCTTGCCAGGCCACCATGGAAGAGGATGTGCTAGGTCCTGGTGTGACTTGATATGCTGGGGTGGCTTGCGGGAGGGGGGGGTCCTCTTTTCTGAGGGGTAGGGAAGGGGGAAGTGGGATGAGGGAGGGAGGGTGGAACAAGGAGGAGAGGGGGAGGGGACTACAATTGGGATGTAAACTGAATAAAAACAAACAAATAAATAAAACATAAGCTTCTTGTGAGTTTTATTTTACTTTTTATCTTTTTTTATTTAATTTACTTATTCAGATTACAACTCAATTGTTATCCCATCACTTGTATCCTCCTGTTCCTCCCTCCCTTCCGCTTTCACGCTATTCCTTCTTGTGAGTTTTAGATGTATGGAAAAAGGAATATTTCCCATGATGTGTCTGTAAAGTGCTAATACAAAATAGTATTGAGCGAACCATTTAGATAACAGCTCATCTCATCTCCTTGAAACCTGATCCCATTTTGGGCTTAAACATTTGCCTTGAGGTAATTTGGCTCTAAAACCCCATCTATATAATCCAGTTTACTAGCTGGAATGGGCTCACATTATAATTAAGACTTTAATCCACACAACACAATATGTCATGTCCGAACGTACATAGCTATCACAGGAACTTGCCTAAATTTTTGTATCAGGGTTGGCAAGATGACTCAGTCAGCGAAAGTGTGTCCTACCAACCTTGTAGCCTGAGTTCAGTCTTCAAAGCCCAAGCAGCAGAAGGAGGAACAACTCCAGGAAGTTATAGTCTTTTAACTGAAAATAGATATTTTTCATACACTATGTTATCTCTTCCTCCACTTTCTCCCAGCTCTTCCCCATATCCTCTTCCATCTGTATCCACACCTTTTCTGTCTCTTATTAGAAAACAAACAGGCATCTAAGTGATAACAATAAAATAAAATAAGATAATACAAAAGCAAACAAGTCAGAATGTGACAAAACAAACAAACAGAAGAAAAAGAGACAGCAAAACATTAGAAACACATATGGATACACACAGACACAAAACCAGAAGCCACGATACACACTGAAAAGACCTATAAAACAAAAAATAAAAATAAAACAACAAAACAACAACAACAAATGTCCTGACACAACGTTATGAGATAAAGAACCTCCAAAGATTTTTACCATCGAGTTCATTTTGTGTTGGCCATCTACTGTTGGGTACCTGTAAAAGTGCTTTGTTCTTCCAGTGAGGCTCCCTTGGAAAAAACTAATTTTTGATTTGCAAGTGGTTATCCATTGAAGCTAGTTTCTGGGTTAGGGATGGGGGCATGTGGCCCATCCTTTTCTCAGGACTGGAACCCCATAAGGTGCAGACCTGTACAGTCCTGTGCATGCCTCCACAGACTCCACAAGTCAAGGGCATTGGTCACACTGTGTTTAGAAAACCCTACTTCCTCAGTGTCTTCCATTCCTTCTGGCTCTTATGCTCTTTCTGCTTCCTCTTCTACATAGTTCCCTGGGCCTTAAAGGGATTCGATGGAGACATCCCATTTAGGGCTGTGGGTTCCAAGATCTCCCCTTCTCTGCACATTGTCTGGCTGTGGGTCTCTGTGTTTGTTCCCATCTGCTTCAAGGGGAAGCTTCTCTGGTGATGGCTGAGCAAGGGACTGGTCTATAAACATAATGGAATGCCATTAAAAGTCACTTCGTTATATCCTATGAGCATATATAGGGGGAGGAGGTCCCTCTCAGTCACAGTCATAGGGGAGAGGAGTAAGGGGAAAATGGAAGAAAGGGAGAAATGGGAGGATACAAGGGATGGCAGAACAATTGAGATGTAATATGAATAAATTAATAAAATATATTTTTTAAAAAAGAGTCATTTCATTGGTATGTTCCTTTAGCAGAACAGTTAATATTTGGTTTTCCCCTTAGGTCTCTAGACTATCCAGTCTCAAGTTATTAGCCATCTGAGTAGTTTTGGGTAAAGGTTTCATCTTAAGGAGTGGGCCTTAAATCAAACCAGATATTGGTTGGTTACTCCCACAAGCTTTGTACAATTATGTAACAGTGTATCTTGCAACCAGGTCACCATTGTAGATCAAAGGGTTTGTAGCTCGGTTGGTGTTTACCTTCCTCCTTTGATAGTGGGCAGAGCACTTTCCAGTAGCATGAACATTGGTCTGTAGGGTGAAGGCTCTAGGCAGGCACCACCTCAACTTTGTGTTCAATGAGCTATGTAGGTATTGCCCACAGCAACAGGGCCTTACTGACAATTTGTGGAGAGCAACCAATAGCCTTGGCTGTTGGAGCTTCCTTGTTTGGGGGCTCCCATGGGACCCCTTTGGGTAAGAATCCAATTAGATGTAAACTATTCTCAGTACATTGGCTTCTTTTGGTGATGGGAGCTATCCAGTTGGGGCTCTGTCCTTCATTATTTGGCAGTTTAATTTAGGTATAATATAATATGTTTTATTACATATAATTTTCTATTTTTGAAAATTATTTAGGTTTCTACCCCTCACATGGCCCTTAGTTTTGTTTTAGCTGTAACTCCCCATATTTCCTCCTTTGCCCCCTCTTCCCTCCCCTTCTTTTCTTTATCTTGCCATCTAGTCCACTGTTTGGCCATCCATAACTATCTCTTCTGTTTCCACTTCCTAGGGAGATCCAGCCCCCGACCCCCAGCACCTTACTTGATACCCAACCTCTGTGTTTATACTGACTGAAGCTTCCTTATCAATAGTAAATGGCTAACATCCACACACAAAGGAATTCATATACCACATTTGTCTTCTGGGTCTGGGTTACTTCACTCAGAATGGTTTTTCCCCTAGTACATTCATTTACCTGCAAAGTTCATGACTTCATTTTTTTAATGGCTGAGTAACATTCCATTGTGTTAATTTACCTTGTTTTCCTTATTCATTCGTCTGTTGAGGGACATCTAGGTTTTTTCCAGTTCCCAGATATTATGAGTATAGCAGCAGGGAACATAACTGACCAAGTGTCTCTGTGGTAGGATGAAATTTCCTCTGGGTATGTACCCCAAGAGTGGACTAATAGCTGGCTCTTGCTAATTCTTAAATGTATATAGTGTATGTATCACTCATATCTTGAATTATCTACATTTGGGACCTTGCTGACCCTGCAGAGACCATACCTTTTAGGGTGAGACAGTTCTAGGAGTTAGCAGTCAACTTGCCTGAAACAAACTCTTCAAGTTTGAATTCAAAATGTCTCTCACAGGCTGGTGTTTTGAATGCTTGGTATTCAACTTGTGGTGGTGTTTTGAAGGATCTCTCTTCTCTCTCTCTCTCTTCTCTCTCTCTCTCTCTCTCTCTCTCTCTCTCTCTCTCTCTCTCTCTCTCTCTCTCTCTCTCTCTCTCTCTCTCTCTGTGTGTGTGTTGACAGTGGTGCAGTGGTTAATGCAAACAGGTCTTTAGGGGTAGCCTTGTGCATGTTACACTCACCCCTGGCTCCTGTCTGCTCTCTCTATTTCTTTGGTCACATAAATATGATAGGTTGCCATCACGCGCGGCTGCTGATGTGAACTCTGCCCTGCCTTCTTCGCCATGAGGACTGAAAGGCTGAAACCATGGACTTAAATGTTCATTAGCGTTCATCCTTTATGTTTTCTCTGTCAGAGATTCTTTCTTTTTTTTTTTTTTTTTCTATTTTGGATGTATTTGATAACTTCCCAGTTTAATTCACTTCTTTTCTGACATAGATCTATATAAATTTGAGGTCATTCTTTTGAATGTGCAATAAAATTACTTATGCCTGCCTGTAACTTAAAAATGTGGATAAAAGAACACTTACAAACACATACACTACTTAAGCACACTTACCTTTTTTCTTTTTTTAAAGAGGCAAAGTGGCTCAAATAGAAACAAAGCTCAAAAACCAAGACAAACACCAAGTAAGAATAAAAATGTTAATTTTATCACTCTGTCATGCCCATCTTTTATTATTTGCTTGTGTTTTAGACAGGGTGTCACTGGACAGCCCAGGAGGGCCTGCTGGAATTGCAATCCCATTATCACATTCGGCTTCTCCTCTTTCTAAAGTAGCTGATGCCCTCAGTGAATCTGAGTTTAAACTCCTCCAGTGTTACATGGACGGCCACTATGGATGGAGCTATTGTCACAATAAGAGTCTAGAGTAGAGAGGTATAAGGCAAGCGAGCAGCACCCCTGGGTGCTCTCCATGCCCACACTCAAGTCAGAGCAGGGCGCCTGGGCTGGCTGGGCTCAGAGGCCGACCTGCACCTTGTGGGTCATTCTTACTGTATTGGGTTTTATTTTATTCCATATTTGCTTGTTCCACTATCTTGTCATTAGGGCAAGGTGAGAGGTTCAGTTGGTTTAAGAATGTTTATCCACACCTCAAACTGTCTTACTCAAGTATTTTTATCCTTCTGAACATATGCTTAATTTTCACTTATAATTATTTTAATGATATGCAGTAAGTCAGCTGAAAAGACAGGTGGGACACAGGGATAGGGACTGCATGGCGTTGGTGAGAGAGTTGCCCAATGGTGGTGGGCTGGGCCAACTACGGAGTCTTCTCCAGGAAGGCCTTGCAGCACCTAAGGCATTGCTGGTACACCACCTCGAAGTCAGAGTCATTGCCATAATAGGGATCTTCAATAATGAGCTGTTTCTGTGGATCATAGCTCCCAAGTAGCTCAATTTTAGCTCTGAAGTTTTTAACTTGATTACTTTTTCTATTCAAATCTCTCAGGTTGCTTTCATCCATGCATAGTATATAATCAAACGTGGCAAAGTCTTCTTTTGTAATCTGTCATGCAATGTGATTCATAGGGATGCCATGTTTTCTCGTGCAGCTCTGCCCTCGATAGTCAGGAGAGTTCCCCACTTCATAGGTGGATGTAGCCACACTGTCTAGCCTCCAATTATCTGAAACACTTTCATCAGCTACCAATTTTCTGAAAACTGCTTCTGCAATGGGTGACCGGCAAATGTTACTGAGACACACTGACTTGGACTCAACCTCTGCCATCTTACCATGCAGCCTCTGACCGAGATTATTTCATAGTAGCACAGAAAACAACTAGTACCCAAACCAACAGATGTACAGTCTTTATTCCCAAACTCCTTCAAGCTCTGGGCTAGCTATTATTTCCTGCCCGAGTTGTCATGAAGTACCAAAGAATTGAGGATCCCTATGCCCTGGAGCCTGCCAGAGTTACATAAAACAGCCAACCCCAGGCCTGCTCAGCCTACCTCACTCTTTCTTCCCATTGGAAATGCCACTAGCCCTCTAACACATGCTTTTTATGACTCCCTGTGCCCCTGACCAAGGAGAATGTGGCCTGGCTTGCCCTCTTCTCTTCACATTGGTTGATTAACAAATTATCTTATCATGACAGCTGTTAATCAACAACCCCTATCCAACCTATGGTTTAAAAGAACATGAGACTAGCTATAACATGAAAAGTGATACCAATTGTTACAGTGCAGTTAGATATATATGTAACACTTAAATTGCAAATAATTTTGTATTTATAAAATATTTAATGAGACATACTTGAAGTTTCTAAAGCTTACATTTTTAATTTCATTGTAAGTGATTTTGAATAAATATATTGATATTAATAAATCATGTTTGACATTCTAAAATTAAAGTAATCTTTTGGAAAACAAGTTAAACATGTTAATTTAACTTTCATTTTATGGCTTGAATTAACATATATTTAAAATATATATACTTACATAAAAGCATAATAAAATTTTCATTCTTTAGATCATGCTGTCAATAAAACAGGTTATGTGAATATTGATTATGACAACATAATTAGTGACTTTATTGAAATATAGCAAGTTTAATAGAATCAAAACAAAATGATATATGAATTATTTATATCTTTACTTGTGACTTATTCAAGCATCATTAATCTATCCATAGCACACCCTGACATGCAATAACAATTAACTTCAGTATTTTCATGACTTTCTGTCAGATAGAAACCATAGCTTTCCCCTTATTTTACACTTTTTTCATTATGCCAGCATTTCTGTGAAAATAGGAGTTCAGAGCTTATGTTCTGTAAGAGTTAGCTTGGCTTAGTCTTATTAATATTTGGGGCATGGTATGTGGACCTACATTGTTTAGTTCAAATTTGATGAATGACAAAATGAGGTACAGAATGCCACAACCCACACTGTTGTTCTGTCCCTCAAAGTGACCAAACCTCTCCATCCATTCCCTAGCGAAATGCTTTTTGAGGTCTCCTCATGTATGCTTGCCTCTCTGTTCCAAGTTCAATTTCAGCTCTGAGGGGGCTCTTCCTTGATGATCCCCAGGCAACAGTCCTAACCTCTTTTATTTTCCTTCTTTTCTGCATCAGTAACAACTCTGTAGCTGTTTTATGTTGCCTCTCAAGACCTTACCCAGCAGTAGGAGAGAGAGAGAGAGAGAGAGAGAGAGAGAGAGAGCTGAGAAGGAGGAGAGGAGAGAGAGAGAGGGAGGAGAGAGAGAGAGAGGAGAGAGAGAGAGAGAGAGAGACGAGATGCAGAGAGAGAGAGAGAGAGGAGAGAGAGAGAGAGAGAGAGAGAGAGAGAGAGAGAGAGAGAGAGAGAGAGAGAGAGTAAAACTTTACATGCTCATGTGTGCAGTGACAACCTTATGTGTTGTTTTCCACATCTCCCAGCTTTCCATTGAGCCAGAGTCACTCACTGGCCTGCACACTTGGCCAAGAAGGCTAGACTCCAGGGACCCACCTGTTCATGCCTCCCATGCCACCAGCACCCATTGACACTCTGAGCTGTACCGGGCTTATATGTGACTCCTGGTGACTGGAAGTCAGGTCCTCCTCATGCTTGCAAGGCCAGCCACTTGACTGACTGGACTTACCTCCCAGCTCTGATCTGGGAATCCGGACTTACGGTGTGGAAAAGAATTTCAGTTGAGTCAGTATGAAATAAAATTGGTGTATAAAGGAAGAAGAAATACATATTCTCAAAGAGGTAGATCCGTAGTGTGGGTATAAGAAAGGCGGGTATAGTAACACATAACAATACACATTCATAATCCTAGCACTGAGGAGGCTGAGGCAGGAGGATTGTTGCGAGTTTGATAGCTTGGGCTACATAGCAAATTGTCTTTAAAAAGGAGACACTTCAGTATCTTAAAATGCCATCTCTTCTTTTTTGTGAGAACTTTTAGTGTTAGATTGTTTGAAGTACCTGATCTGGAACAGGTTCAAAGATTACAAAAAGTTTATAATTTAAGTAAAGTTTTAAATTAAATAAAAATAAAATCATGAGTTGCCTTATGTATTTCCCTTACTTTAACTAATTTCTGCTTGTAAATGAAATCACAGGCTGGATTATGAGTGAATTGTTAGGTCCGCTGATGAGAACAGAACGCCATGAGGTTAAAATCGAAGGGCACACAGCTTTAAGATACATGCGTTGTATGGAATCATGGCTCTTAAGCTATGTTAGCACTTTTGTTTGAAATAGCTCCCAAGAAAGGACAGTTAATACTTTTTCCCATTTTTTTTTGTCAGTTATATCAAACGTCCTGACTCTCAGCCTTCTAGAAAAATACTCCATGGGGGCACGGTGGCTCTTTTCCTTTTTAAAAATGATTTACTTTTTACTTAGGTGCATTTGTGTGTGCCTGGGTGTGTATGCCACAGGCAGGTGAACGTCCATGGAGGCCAATAGAGGGCTTCAGATGCCCAGAGCCGCAGTAATGGGCAGTTCTGAGGGTTATAAGCTGCCCTGAAATGGCTACTGGAGACCCAAGGTGGAGCCTCTGCAGGAGCGGCAAGCCCTCATAACGGATCAGATCACCCATCACTCTAGCCCCAAGGGGTCCTTTCTGTTTTCGTTTGTGCTCAGATTCTAAGTTTCTTTATACCATGTCAAATTGTCCATTGCTCAGAAACTAATTAAAACACCACCTTTGCTGTAAGACACATCAGTACTGTTTTTCTTAAATTAAATTAAATAAAATAAAAAAAAAAATAGAAGGCTAAAGAGATAGCTCAGGGGTTTAGAACACTGACCACTTTTCCAGAGGAGCTGGGTTCAACTCATGGCAGCTCACAACTGTAACGTCAAGATCTGCCATCCTCACATAGACATACATGCAGGCAAAACACACATGCACATAAAATATAAATAAATAAATAAATTTTAAAAGGGGGCTAGAAAGATGGTTTAGTGGTTAAGAGGACTGGCTACTCTTCCAAATGACCCAAATTCAATTCCCAGCACCCACACGACAACTCATAACTGCCTGTTGTGCAGGCACAACACCAATGTGCATAAAAATAGATAAATCTTTAAATATATACTCTTTAAATAGGCAGTCTGGATGAGAACCCCAGGTTTGGGATTACTCTGGTTTTGTATGCTCAGAAAATAAACACATCCTGTTTGAAACAGCAAAAATAATTTTAAAATATATGAAATTTAAATGACTGGGACACCATAGGAGTAAATTACAGAATGTTCATTGTATCCAATCAATACCATATGTCAGTTAAAATAAATTACCTAGAGCTACATAAGGCGACTTTGGTGAATTCCCACTAGTGACACCTGTGAAAAGCAAGTTACAGAATAAGCTGGCATAGTAACCGTGTAGCTTAAAAAGGACTAGAGAAGACACAAAACAATATATAATTAATAGGTTTATTCATCTGTAAGAGAGTATAAAATTCCAATAATATCTTGAGTTGATATCCATGCAATTCAGAAAAGTGATGCTGAGGGAACACTGGAGGAATGAGATGAGCAACATTTTGACTCCGTGCTTTATTTCTTAAAAGATGTCAAGACACATCCCCACGTACATGTAAGAATAAACAGTTTTAAATGCTGATTATTTTTGTCAGTCAAAGAAGTTTGTGACATTTGTAACAGCTATTGGCTTAATTCACATGTAGCATTTCTTTAACAATGAGGAACACAGCTTGATGCCAGCTAGAATCTTCCCAGACTTTAATAAATCGGGCTCCTGTCCTCTTAGATGCTTTTTCCACTTATACTTTTCTGTTCTTGGAAACTTTTAACTTGGGCTTTTGTCTCTCTGCTTAGGCTTCCTTCATTTTACCCTTTATTTATTCAATGAGTGTTTGCTGAACACACTTGTAAAGTTTGATGTGGCTAGAATTTTAATCATACATATTAGTTTGTTGTTGTGTTTATTAATCTTATCCCTCTGACTTACCTGCCTTCGGTTTTAAAATTAAAATACTTTTATTATGTTTATAGTGGGACTTATTTCAAATAACTCAAGTCCATGCTTAGGATATTATTCATTTTTATTTTCTCATTCATTTTGTGAGATGTCATTTAAGCTCCCAGAACTTTCCTTCGTGTGACTGATAGAAATCTAAGCTGAAAGCAGAGAGACTTAAGGCATGGTGTGAAGTTACGTAGCAGAAGTACGGATTGAGCTGCCGGTGGCTGTAACTCTTCCTGCAGAGTGAAACTTCTGGCTGCGTTGACTCTCCAGTGGATCTTAGAGATTTGCTCTGATGCGTCACACCCCTACCTGGGATACTGTCTGTCCTTCCTCCCACACCTGTCACTCATCTGTCTCAGTATTCATCATTGTGCCAATGGCAAATTTCTTTCTCACGTTGGTAGGATGCGTGGTGATACCTTATTGACTTAAATTATTTAAATTATTACGAGTTCTTTCCCGATGTTTTCTGCTCACTTGCCTCAACTAGCTGCAATCTCCTGCCTTTGACATTTATTTTACTTTAGAAATGTGTGGCTGAGGAAATAAAGGGAATGTTTAAAAAAACGTTTAGATTTCAGATATCCCCCAGTTCTTAACTAAATTCTCCCAAATGACCTTCAAAAGAAACTCTGCATAACATCATGAAAGTCTTAGCGAAGCAAGAGTTCATGGCTTCCCTAAAGTGGAGGGAGACCTGAGAGAACAAACGAGGGAAGACCTGGGGAGAGTGGGGGAAGATTCAAGTCAGAGGCTAATTTTTTTTTTAATTTAAGTGCGAAAGAAACAAAAGTTTTCAGGATTAAATTGGCTGGAAGGAAATGTCATGGCAGCATGTGTGAAATGACAAGGGACAGCTGGCTAGGAAGGCGTAAATCAGAAACCAGCCTCACCTCTTGGCTGCTGAAACGCCACCAGAGGCTTACAAACAGCGTTCTGTTCCCAGCTCCATCAAAGAGAAGTGGGACACAGATGAAAGCCACCACGGTCCACAGCCCGGCTGTCTGCTCAATGGCCTTCTTGTGGAGGACTCGCCTCTCTTGGCTATAGATGAAGGCCTCACGGGCATGGTGCAGCTGAGGATCAGCCAGGCTTTGCTGTGGAAGGGGGGCCCTTTGGCACCATAGTACATAGGGTCAATGTGTTCTTGGGGCTCGGCAGGGAAACTTACCCAGCTGTCTTATAGTCTACTTTGTGTTAAGATGACAGGATGCCACAGTCTGGGCAATTTAGAAAAACAGAGATTCAATCTGGGGAGTTTGCCTAGTGGAAAAGGGCCGAATGTAAAAGCCTGAGTCTGATCCCCAGAGCCTATCTGAAACAGGGCAGATGTGGAGGCTCAGGGCTATAAATAAATCCAGCACTGAGGAGGTGGGGACATGTTCCCAGGGCTGTTGGCTAGCCAGCCTGGCCTTACCAGGGAGGGCCAAGCCAAGGAGACACCTTGTGTTAAAACGCATGGTGGAGAATACTTGAGGAACGATGCCTGAGGCTGACCTCTGCCCTTACACTCACTTGGACACACACACACACACACACACACACACACACACACACACATACATATACACACACACACACACACAGAGAGAGAGAGAGAGAGAGAGAGAGGGAGAGGGAGAGAGAGAGAGAGGAAGAGAGGGGGGGGGAGAGAGAGAGGAGAGGAGAGAGGAGAGAGAGAGGGAGAGAGAGAGAGAGAGAGAGGGAGAGAGAGAGAGAGAGAGAGAGAGAGAGAGAGAGAGAGAGAGAGAGAGAGAGAGAGAGAGAGAGAGGGAGAGACCTATCCTTTGACTTTGGAGAGAAGGAAAGGTCTAGAAGACTCACACCTGGTGACTATAGCTCTTACATCACCATCATGGCCGAAGGCAGAAGGAAAAGACTGCCTCTTAGAGTGCAGGGAGACACTGAACTCATCTTTATCAGTCTATGTATGGCTACCCTCTGTAGCCATCTCTCTGAATGCTGGATTTGGGATCGTGTTTATAAAGTGTAGACTTTGTTGGGTATATTCAAACTACAGTGCACCTGCAGAAGTCAGGAAAGGTAGCCTGGAACCCAGGAAAATCAAGCCTAGCCCAAGCAAGACCGTTAGATTCCTGACTGGAGACAAAGGATTGGTGACTACCCCGCTGGATGGTCCAAGCATATTCTCAATCGTGATGATGTCCTACTGCCTTTCAAAACACTCTTCTAACCCCTAAGGAACCTTGGTGTCTGCGAGAAACGTAGAATTCTAAGGTGTTTTCAAACCATTGCACGTGGTGTTGTCTAACTAAGGAGGCTATGGGCCCCCCTTCTTCATATTCCTCCATCCTTCAGCAAACGCATTCGCAATGGCTGCTTAGGAACCGTGCACTAAGCAGTCTCTGACAATGTATGGCAGGATGACGAGTGCACCTTCCTTAGACTGAGGAGGGCTCTCTCTTCCGCTTATGTATGTCTGGAGTCTCCCGCTGGCCGTTTAGCGTGTCTTCTGTCTCAGAGTATGGCCATAGCAACCTGTGGGAGAGAAAAATGAGGCACTGGAACGGGGGAATGTTCTCTGAGCACTGGTACACACACCGTTCATCCATCCAAACCCAGCTCACACTACCCAGCCTGTGGTAACATGGAAACCAGGGCTGCCAGCAGTTGGAGATAATGCAGCCCACACTTTCCTCTCCGGCTTTCTGTTCTCCTTTCCCTCTTATTCCGACTACCTGCTCCTCTTTGCTTGCAACTGACTGCACAACAAAGCACAAAACTAAGAACGGCTGCCCATTTGTTTTGAGGGGACTGGGAAGGGAGCCTGATGTGTGGGGCTTCAGGCTGGGCTCCTTCTAGAAGCTTTATTGCATTCATTTCAGAGAGCCAGTCTCTGTCTGCTCTGCAAAGGGTGAAAGGATGCCATGAGCCAGGGCAAAGGCGTCTTCAGGAACTAGTAGCTTGGGGCTCTGAATAACACTCCCCTCATCCTCAGTACGCACTGCAGACAGCTTAGCCAGGCCGGGTGCTTCTACCTTTCACCTCATTTTCCTGTTTGTGGCCTTTATTTATTTTTTTAACCATTTAATCTTGGCCTTGGTAACCGCTGAGCAAAAGCAGCTGCTTCCTCCCCTGCCTTGACTTCCTCTGGGGCTGTCGACATACGTAGTGCTTGCCACAGCTCTGGGGCAAAACGTTTATGTTTGATTAGCTTAGTTTTAAAACATGCCAGGCAAGGCAGCACTAATTCTTCTGGATTTATCTGTCAAGTTGGTGGTTTTCAATACATCGCTCAGCTCTAGATGGGAGCTGCAAAGGCCGTGTCTGTAGCCAGGCAACAAAAGAAAAGGCACCTTTAGATGGGGTTTTTATTTGGTATTAGCCAAACTATAGGCTGTCTCTTTGAAGACTAAGGATCATTAGCAGGAATGCTTTCAAGTAATTTAAGCAAAAGACCCCATCTCCGTTCTGATCTGGGCCAATTATGTTTCCACTCAGTTTATCTTCTTAGGTTTTAAATACTTTTCTGTATTAAAATAACATCTTAAAAATGTACTTTTATGATGATTCAAGGTCTGCTGCTGTGCCTTAAGCCAGACTAAAACACACAGAATACATTTAAATGAATCACAAAGCGTATTATACTCTGAAAATCAGCATTAAAATGCACATTAATTTTTGTAGCTCTTAAATACTTCGGTTGCCGAGGAGCTGCTTCCATTCTGTAATTGAAATAGCTCTTCAGATGCAATTTAGTCACTGATTGGTTTTTAAGTATTTTTAAAAGCTAACAGCTCAGATGGAAAAAGGTGGTATACCCTTGAGATTTAAATAGGCACACAGATGTCATCAAGCTGCCATCTCTCTGGGACCCTGGAAACCACAGCTATTTCCTCCAGAGAAGGGGTGCTCCACCCTGAAACCTGTCACACCCATAACTGCTCAGAAGATCAGAGTGGTACCCAATGTCAGCTGTTACACTGCAGTCAAGAGGGCATTGCTGTCATCTGAAAGAACTGACCTGTCTCTGAAGGGCTCCTCTCTTACTTTGCACATTTCACACTTTCTTGTTACTTCTCTGACCTGTTTGGACAATTTCAAGTTGTATAAGTAGGAAAAGAAGCAAACAAAAAAAACCAAATCTCTGTCTGTCTGTCTGTCTGTCTGTCTGTCTGTCTGTCTGTCTGTCTCTGTTTGTGAGACAGGGTGTCACCCTCAATTCCACACCAATCTGATTTAACGTCTAGCTCAATCTGGCCTCAAACTCACACCAATCCTGCTTCTACCTTCCAAGTTCTTAGATCCCAGGTACTGCCTTGAATAAATCTATTTTGAGAGTGTCTATAAAGTGTGTGTGTGTGTGTGTGTGTGTGTGTGTGTGTATGTGTGTGTGTGTGTGTGTGTGTGTGAGAGAGAGAGAGAGAGAGAGAGAGAGAGAGAGATTGGACATTGTCAGACCCTCGGATGCTTGGCTTGGTGGTTTTAGGCCTGTCTCATGCAGTGACAATTATTGCTGTGTCTGTGTCCCCAAACAGCACTCAGTAATCCAATGACAAAACAAAAGTCCCAGATATTTAGAAAGTTCTGTGCCTGCCTCCTCTACATGTACTAGGCTGTTTTGAGGTCCAGGATGATGAGAATGTACAGACAGAATCATGACAGAGAAAATCAGTGTTGTTCCTAATTTTCCCACTGAGTGGCTACAGTCAAGTGGGCTAAATGCTTTGACACTGTTTTTTTCTTCCCGTATGGATTTGTGATCGATCACAAGGTTCTTAGATTTCATAGGCAATCACATAAGGCCTAAAAACCACAAACTGCTGTGTGGGTGTAAAAATGGATTGATAGTAAAGTACTCAGAAGGCCAAGATTTGGGAAAGAGCTGCAGTGGCACAGCCTCAAAAGTCCACAAAAGCCTTTAATAGAGTACATCAAATCGGAGCTTTATAAAGGAGCAAAGATCCTAGCTCACAGACACGTCCTGTCCCACGAATTCCATCTCTCTGTTCAGGACTCTGAAAGCTGAGACGGAAAATCTTGACTTACAGGAACAATCTCCTCTTAGAGCTTTTCCTACTGGATAAATATGCCCCATAGAGAAGTGGGTGGAGCTAGAGAGCGGGTGGTCACCATAGCAACAAAGGTAACACTAATGCCTAACTGAGATTTAGCTTGTGCCTAAGCCTGTGTCTGGTGCTCAGCTACAGGCTTCACACTCATCTTACTTTCCACAAACACTGTAGATGTGGACACAATGAACTTTTCTCTCTATATGAGGAAACAGAACTCTGAAGAAGTTACAGTTTGCTCAGTCTCACAATAAATAGTAGCAATGTGGTTCTAAACCAACCCTTTCATTTAAATTACAATGTACATTCTGCATAGATTGTTAAGAACTCATGGTAGGGCTAGGGGTGCAGCTCCATGTTACACTTACCTGGAGCAGTGGAGGAACTGGATTCAGTCCCAGCGTTGTAAATAAATAAATACACCTTTGCAAAGGACATTGTCTCCTTGGCTTTCATTCGGATGGGCCAAGGTCTTCATAGAGAGCCACAGAGTGTTAAGAAAACCTGTCCCAGTGTGAAGAACAAGGGGGAAGGAGATGCCAGGTAACAGACTTGTCTTCTTTCTGCTCACCATAGATGATGGCTCAAATGGTTTATTTGATATGAGGGAAGAAAGTTGAGCTAAGAACAATGTGCTGCAAGCTCTTCTAAAGAACATTCTCTGCCAGAGAGCTAAGAAGAGATGCGGAGATGCGTGTCTCCCAAGCAACTGAGTTATTTAATTCTCTTAAATGGGTCATTATTGAAATTATACTGTCTGAATTTGAATAAAATACACAAAGGCACCAATTGTACTTTCTCCATAAAAGTCTCCATGGGGTTTTATAACAAGGCCTGCTAAACAATATTTTCTTTGGAAATTATAGATGGCACTTGGAAAGTGAATTTTAAACCATTTTCCCCGCATCTTCAAAGTTCCCAATAGGATTTCTTCCTCTATTCTAATTATGCACCAGTTGTGAATTTAAAAACAAACAAACCAACCCAAAGAAGGCACAGAATGAACAGACTATTGGATCTCAAAAGCATTATTTTCCCTTTTTTGTTGTTGTTGTTGTTGCTAAAGCAACCCCTAAACACCTGGTAGTTGTCTGCTGATCTTTACACCCCCCCTTAAAAGTCACCAACACAACTACAAGAGTTTCCTCTGACTGCACACAGGCACCTCCCTTGTTGGTCTGTGCTGTGCCACCTCCTGCCTCAGCTAACAAGAGACTCGACTAAGGAGAATCTGTACAGCCAGTGAGAGACCCTGTCTCAAAAAGTGAGAAGGGCAGCATGAAGACTGATAGCTGAGGGTTTTGTTTTCTGCTCATGTACACACACACACACACACACACACACACACACACACACACACACACACGCGCAAGCATGCATACAAATGACAGAGACTCCCTGACACAGTTAACCATACTCTGCTGTGCATGCAGACAGGAGCCTAGCATAGCTGTCCTCTGAGAGGCTGCACGCAGCAGTGGATCCACACAGATGCTGAGATGAACATTGGGCGGAGCGCAGGGAGCCTTGTGGAAGAATGGAGGGGTCGGGGAGGGGGGATAGAGGGACCCAGAGAAGACAGAAGCTCCATAAGAAGATCAACAGAGCCAACTAACCAGGGCCCAGGGTGGCTTATGGAGACTGAAGCAGCCATTAAGGACCACACATGGACTGGACCCAGGCTCCCTACTTAGATGTAGTCACTGGGCAGCTTGGTCTTTATGTAGGTCTCCAAATAAGGGGAGAATGGGGGGAGGAGAGGCAGGGAGGGGGCTATCTCTATTGCCTGCTTTTTGATCACTTCCACCTGATGGGGCTGCCTTGCCAGGGCACAGTGGATAAGGACGCAGGCATTCCTGATGAGACTTGATGTACTGGGGAGGGTTGGCAGGGGTGGGGGTGAAAGAGAGCCCCTTTTCTGAGGGGTAGGGTAGGGGGATAGGGGGAAGAGGGAGAGGGTGGGACTGCAGGAGAGGAGGGAGGGGCCTACAGTTGGGATGTAAAGTGAAAAGATAAATAAAAAAATAAAAAGTTCAGAGCACCCTCGGAAAGTCTATTTTCTCTGCCTGATGGGGCATTCATGGTTTTGAATAGCACATTTGAAAGGTTTAAAAGCTCAGTGTGTCGCTCCACTGATACAGATTTATGCAGCAAGATTGCCAAGTCAGCATTTAAAAGGGGGAGAGGGAAGGTGGGGAGAGAAGGCATGGGAGGGGGAAAGTGTCAGAATGCCCTGTCAAGTGCTGCCCATACGAATGAGCCCTATCTACCTTCTCCTTCATGTGGGTGTCTCCCAGGAGGGCAGGCTGCTCGTAATTGGGCATCAAATCACTAGGAATTAGCTTTCTAGAAATTCTGGGGATTCTTCATCCACACAACAACGCTTCTCAGCCTAGACTGTGCCCTAGAACTTGCTAGAGGGCTTTTCAAAATGAACCGGTGCTCAGGCCTTATTCCTAGAGACCTCCCCTGCCAGCACTTTTTCAGCTGAGCTAATGCAAGCGTTCCTTGTACTGACGTGGTGGTTATGTTGTTTATTTATGAAATCACTACGGTTATCTTTTCTCTGGGATGTGTTTTAGGGACTTTAGGATTTTAAGGGGCACGTCGAGTCCTTCCGCAATAAGCAGAAACAAGGGGGATCTGGAGGAGAAGTCCCAACACAGACTCAAGCAGTCCTGTCTTGTGATTCCTGGCTTTTACCTATCAGGGACCAGGATGCCTCTTAGACTGCCAGTACGCTTTCAGAAGAGGTCAAGCAGCTTTGTGGAGGAGGCTGTCATCTCCCGCACAAGCTCAAAGGTAGGCACCCGCCTTCCTGTGCTCCACTGTGGCTTTGTTTTGTGTATTGCTGTGGCACTTTGTGTGGAAGGCAATGACTGTGTACAGTGTATTTAAGAAGAATACATAGTTGAGGAGATGGCTCACTCGGGAAAGAGAGCTTGCCTTGCAGGCACAGGATCTGACTGGAAGTTCAAGACCTAGTATCAAAAAAAAGCCGGGTGTAGTGGATGTGGTGCTAGGAATGTGGAGACAAAACGATCCTTGGGGCTCTCTGGCGAGCCAGCCTAGCCTACTTGCTGAGTTCCAGGCTATTGAGAGGCCTTTTCTCAACAAACCAAACCAATTAAACAAACAAACAAGGTAAGAGAGCACCCGAGGAACGGCACTGCCTTCGCCCCGTTCCCTGTTGCTGTGTTAAAAACACTTTGAGAAAAGCCGTGTAGGAGGAGCGGTTTACCCAGGCTCAGCCTTCCAGGGTACAGGTCACCACATCCTGGAGGTCACAGCAGTGGGAACTTCAGGGAGCTGGTCACACTGTGGAGAGGCAGGGAAGAATGAAGCCTGGTTCTCAGCTCTTTACTTGGTACAATTCAGGATCCCTCACTTTGGGAATGGTCCCATCGCCAGGAAGATGTGTCTCCCTGCATCAGTTACCTTTATCAAGATGATCCTTTGTCAGTATGCTCAGAAGCCCATCTCCCTGGGGATCGCAGAGGCTGCCCCGGGACAACACCAACCATCGCAGACGACCATAGATGTCCTCGGGCCTCTGCACCCATGTGCAGGCATGTGTATTCCTACTAAAGGTTACACCATGATCTATCTGGGTTTAACATGGACAATGACTAAATGCACAGGACCACACAGTATCAGAGAGGCACAGTGCATACTTAGTGTGAGGGAAATGGTTTAAATAAGGTTCAAACAGTTTAATAATAAGAGTTTATATGCACAAGAACGTTAAGGATTAATGGACCCTCCTCATGCTCTTGCAGAGCAACCATGGGTGCTTTCCAAAGTCAATGGAGGAAGACATATCCTGTCTACCTTGCTGCTCATGGAGATGCGTCCTGTGCCTTCTGAGCTAGGGCAGAAGGAGCGCCCATCACAGCCAGCAAGCTTTAGGGCCGAACTCTGGGCAAGTCTGGGTGCTTAGAAGAAAATCTGAGATGACAGTGAAAGACTGCTTGTTAAGGAAAGCTGTGCCATCAGCACTTCGGCAGCTACCAAAGATGGTGTCATAGAAAAAGCTGCCTGTCAGTGGTGGAGTAAAGACCAACATAAAAGTGCCATTTCTGGAACCAATTAGAAACTCCAAGCCAACTTATTTGGCTTATGAACAAGACCGATAAATTAAAACACACGCTCATAAATGCAAGAGCGCCTTTTCAATTTGTAGAAACAAACTCCTAGGTAGAAGGAGAATGTTGCACTGCAGTCCTTTTCTTATTAGATCACAAAATGATCAGGCGGCTTACCATCAGTGGTTTTATTTTTTTAGTTTTCATGAGGCCTAGGGAAGGCAGTTTTCCAACAATTTGATGTTCTGGTTACTAGAGGCAACCTGGAGTCTGTGTCAAGATTTCATGCTTTCAGAGAAAACAGATTTTTAAGGTTTATAGGAAAATAAACCATAAAAATTGACTGCTGTGTTTTCTCCTAATTAGGTCATTTTACTTCCTGAGGCATCAGATTCCCTATATATGAAATAATGGGAGAAGTTGTTGTTTTCAAGATCCTATCTCACCCAGAGGTTAGAGTGGGGGAAGGGTGGATCAGGTGCAGTGAAGCCAAAATCTTGGATAAACAATACAAGCTGAAAAAAGAAAAAGTTTTATTTGGGGAATGATGGTGCGGCTCAATGGTCAGCGTGTATTTAGCCTGTGTTATGATCCTGGATTCAACCCTTAGAACCTTAACACAGACAAACAAAAAGTTTTATTTAGGGTGCTAAAGCAACATCAAATCTGACCACCTGTGTTTGCCCCATTGGAACACACACACACACACGCACACACACACACACGCGCGCGCGCACACACGCACACACACGCACACACATACACACGCACACACACACACACACGCACACGCGCACACACATACACACACTTAAATGATTAAAAAATTTAAAGTTTTATGTGGAAGAAACATTTTCGTTCTGCTCCTCAATTCACCATCTGCTTCAACTGACTTTCATCATAGACAAAACCCTTTCTTTCTTTCTTTCTTTCTTTCTTTCTTTCTTTCTTTCTTTTTCTTCTTTTCTTTCTTTTCTTTTCTTTTCTTTCTTCTTCTTTCTTTCTTTCTTTCTTTCTTTCTTTCTTTCTTTCTTTCTTTCTTTCTTTCTTTCTGTGCTGAGCCGACTTAGACCCTATAAGAGAGATAGAAAGTTCAGATCTATTGGGCCAGAAGGCTAAAGATGATGATCCAACAGTATAGAGAGTTTTGGGTGACTAATCAGGTAGAAAGCTGTCTCTGTCATCTTCTCATTTGAGAAGCTACTAACCCTGTATACTCAAGTAATCAATTTTATTCCTTCTCAAGTCTCTGATGGGGTTGAAAACCAGATAGTTTAGTTTTACAATGAAGATTAGTTGCAAAGGTATTTTTAGGTCTAGAGAGATGGTTTAAGTTGATAATGATGAGATATGATAGATACTGATTTACATTCAGAATTTAGACACACCAACATAGGAAACATGTTTTCTTCAAGACTGCCAAATACAAATAGCCAAAACACTAAGAATGTAACATTTATGTAATTCCAGTATTTCATGGTTCTTCTTGCTGCAGGTAGTTTTCTGTATGTGTAATGATATAAATGTATATGTAAAAATTAAAAAAAAAACATTTAGTAGGAAAAAGAGAGAGGTAGAAAGAAGAGTGCTGTCTCTGGCCTCAGGAAAGTGGATCTTATTGAGACCATTTTTGCACCCAAACTAAAAGCTTCCACACACCAGAGTCTGCAAAAATGTGTCTTCTGTGTGGAGAATACACACATGAAAGATTCGTGCTCTGTGTACGTGTTCCTCTTTCTTCCCACCACCAAGGTGTGGAGGACACAGATGTCACTGCATCGCTGTTTAGTTACTGTTTCTCTTTGGAGACCTGAGCCTATGGAGGTTTTCCAAGGAATAGATGGACACAGTTGGGGATGTGGAGTAAGTGTGAAATTAGTGATATCTCCAGTGTGTCCTGCCACCAATGCCCGGGTCTGACATGCGCAGTTCACTCTCCTAGCCAGACTGTGCAGCTGCCATGTTTATGTCTTTCCTTGCCTTGGAATATGGCAAATAAAAAATATAGCTAAATAAAACAAACAAACAAACAAAACCCCAAAACTCTAATGCAGGCGATGCCCAGCTAGGCCAATGGTAAATTTGGATACCAACTGAAACATTCAACTAGCAATGAGTAGAATCTTAACTAGGCTTCCTCGCAAGCTTTGCAGCTTATTTTTGACACAGGGTTCCTCACTGAACGTGGCACTCAGTGATTTGTCTAGGACTGGCTGCTCAGTGAGCCCCAGCTCTCTCCCTGTCTCCACCTCTACAGTGCTGGGATTAAGGAAGCAAGCTGAAATGTCAGGCTCTTTTCCTCCATGTTGGTCCTGGGGATCTGAACTCATGGCCCCATGCTCATGCAATAAGCACTTTTTACATATTGACTCATCTCCTCAGCCCTCATTTCATTTGTGAGGATGCTAAAATGTTCTTTTTCTATTTAGAGGAATAGAAAGAGCATTTGATAGTAAGTCACAATCAAGGCACTCACTCTCTTGGTGTGTGTGTATGTGT
Organism: Acomys russatus; assembly: GCF_903995435.1. Lineage (NCBI taxonomy): Eukaryota > Metazoa > Chordata > Mammalia > Rodentia > Muridae > Acomys > Acomys russatus. Next base: position 58,006,352 of record NC_067145.1, read on the forward strand.
ATGTGTGTGTGTGTGTGTGTGTGTGCAAGTGTATAAGGGACAACATCATCTTTTAATTGTTTATCTTGGCTTGCAAAGCCCAAGAAATTAAGGTGACACTGTCCATGCTGTGCTTTATTTATTTATAGTTTTGTCTTTGCCTATGACCTAGTTGGACTGTTTAAAGCTAGTGCATCACACCCATTCAACTGCAGTGGTGATTGTAGGCTTGCTTGAGATAGAGATGTCATCTCTATCTTTTCTCTATTGGCCTGTGTCACTTGTGCATCTTGATGACAAAGAAGTTAAAATATGAGGAAATGCATGTCCCTCGGGACTTCCTATCATTCCTCTCCTGGTGACTGGTCCATGCTTCTGGTCCATTCCACAGACTGCCAACAGTCAGCCATGCTGTGAGTATGTAGGCATACTGACGAACTGTTGGCCAGTCATGCTGAAGGTCTTAACTATTGCCACCTGTTCTCAGACATGTACCCACCCCTAAACATATCTTAAAAAACAAAAACAACAAAACAAAAAACCAACCAACCAACCAACCAGACAAGCCAAAAACAAAACCAAAAATAAACAAAACATTTGAAATTTCTGACACAGTGCTGGTTTCTAGGCAAGCAAATTGTGACACTTACATATCCATGCACAAGTTACACACACACACACACACACACACCAATAAATCAAAAAAATTAAAGAGCATAGCTTGAAGGACAGAAGTCAGAGGGAAACTCAGAGTATTCTCTGATTTCCACACTTCACAGATAGGAACACTGAGTCAGAGAGGTGAAGAGCCACTTTGTCCCAGATACTGCCCTGGTCTATTCACGGCATGCTCCTTTAAAAAGAATGCTTTTCATCTTCAGTCCTGCTCAAGTAAATCTATATAGGTGAAAGAACTAGAGTAACCCTGTTGATGGCTCCTATTCTATAGTGGAAAAGGCAGGCAGAAGCAAAAGGAACCCCATGCCCAAGTCGACCAACATAGTATAGCGGTCATGGTTTACTATTCTCTGTTAAAATGTAGTTCACTATCCCACCCTCCCCCTTCCTTTTCCTCCCCCCTCCTCCCTCCTATATCATTTCATCCTGATTAAGAAATGTTTTCACTGTATAGCCAAAGCTAACCCAGCTCCCACTGTATCACAGACTGTATGAAACTTGTAATCCTCCTGCCTCAGGATCCTGAACTGATCTCATGATCACAAACATGCTGCACCATGCGGTACTTAATATAGTTGTTTCTTTTTCTACCTCTCTCAAGTGATAACACCCCTCCCCCTCATCCCCATCTCTTCTCTCTCTCTCCTTCCCTCTCTCTGTCTCTCCCCATCTCCCTCCCTCTCTCTTCTTCCATCTCTCTCTTTCTCTCTCCATCTCCCTCCCCCTCCTTACCTCCCTACCCCCCCCCCCCGCTGGTCTCCCCTATCTCTCATTCTACCTCTCCCATATGATTAAACCAAAAGTCCTTAGTGTCCTTTGACGGATGCATCAGGCTAATGAAGGAGGAACTGACAGGGGCGACACTTCAGGTCCTTTGTGTTGTCTCAAGTCCATGCAGCACGCAGAGCCCTGCTCACCCAACTGGGTGGTTCCTTGGAACCTTATAGACACATTATCAGGCTCCTTCATGGATGGGCACAGTGGATGCTGTTGACATTTCTGTAGTGTGGAAGGGTGGCAGGTGTTATCAAATCGGTCTTGCAAGTCCTCCTGGAGAGATAGAAATTTATTTTGAATGAACTTTGAGCCTTCTTGAAAAAAAAAAAGACAAGAAAGCCATGCATTTTTGTTATTCTGTCCCTGTAGTTATGTAGGAAGCAGGGAGGGAAAGTCTTCTGTGACTGTTCCTGTCTCTGAGATGCCAACCCGTGTTGTCCTCCAGACTCCTCCACCTTCCTTGTGCCCATCTTACAGTTTTATGGCTTCACATCCTTTTTCAACCACGTCACTGCAAAACACCCTCTGCCTCCCCTTCACGAATTTAGCCCTATAACTTCCTGGTAGACATCAAAATTCAAATCATACTTCAAAAGGGAAAGGTAATATGTACTATAGAGCTTTAAGGATCATTTTTAAGTAACCCAAATCCTAAGTACTAACTGATATTTTCAGGTTGGTCAATACATTCAATCCCATGGGGCTGTAAATAGAGGCCCTATGACGTCATCCCCAGGTTAGTCCACTGATGGAGTTAGTACCCTTATTGTTCATCCACCTCTCAACAGAGCCCAGAGAATCACATTTTCATCCTGTGAACCTTGAGAGGCTCTTCAAGTTCAGTTAGCAAACTCTACAGTTTTAGTGTCCTTTAATGACTAATAGCAAATGGTTGACAAATGGGGGAGAGCAGAAAATTGTATCAAAGAAACAAATTCTGGCCACAGGTGCCCTGTGGTGGACATCCAGGGTGAGACCAGATAGAAAGCCGATAGAACCCGTGGCTTCCTGTTTAGATGGCAGCAGTCAAAAAGTCACCAAGGCCATGTCTGCTGCCAGATACTCCCACTCAGAGCAAGTCTAGATAGTGAGAGAATCATGTTCTAGAAGGAGAGTGGAGACAAGTGAGGAGAAGTTATTTCCTCTTTTATGCCCTTCGTGAGCAGGTTGCTCTGTTTCTATCTGAAACTGTTTAGCATGTTGTGTTGCACTGTAAGTTGAGAGCCAGGGGCTAATTGCAGATATTATGTAAGGACACGGGGGAAGTCTTAGCTGATCTGCCATTTTCTCTTTCTCATGAAAACCTCTCAGCATCTGGTGTGAGAGTAGCAAGTGCCACTCTTAAGAAAAAGACAAGGGGTGAGGGGCGGGAGGGAGCCTTGGCTTTCCTAACTGTAGCTCACCTGTTTCCTTCCATCTGGTTTGGTGTGACAGACATCTTTCTCTGAGTTATTCTGTAATGCTGTCTTCTGTGTCAAGGGCAGGGAATGGAATCACTAGAAATTTCTATCAAAGATAAATGTCAGCTAGTCACCGCTAGAAAACTTTTAGGGTGTCATGAGATAGGAACTGGGAAAAGAATTATAGATAAGTTGATTTGAAAATTGCATATCTTTGGCCTAGGGGAGGGGGAGGCAGGAAGACAAGAGAATTCTGTCCAGCAATGCAAGTTCGGAAGCAAAAGCTCTGAATGGTCTGTATGGACAGATCTTCTGCGTTCCTTACACTCCTTAACCTGCCCCCTGCAAAGAAGGACTAGAGTCCCAGGAAAAAATGAGAGCAAGGCTTTCTGTCTCAGTACATCGCTGGTTACTGTGGTCAAACATCTGGCAAAGTTAAGGCAGGATTTATTCGTGTTCACAGCTCTGGGCCACTGTCCTTCATGATGGAGAAGTCAGGGAGGTAAGTGTGTGAGGCAGCAGGTCACATTGCTTCCTCAGCCAGCGATCAGAGGGAGATGCATGCCAGTACTCAGCTGACTTTGCCCTTCTTATTCAGTCTGAGATCCAAATCTACAGGACTGGAAGCTGCTGCCCATATTCAGTGGGGCTTCATGGCTCCATTAAGTCTTTTTGTAAACCTTCTCATGGCTGCACCCCAAAGTGTTTCCATGGTGATTCTAAATCTAGTCAAGTTGAAAACCTTGATCAACTACATACTGTCTCCTCCCCATCTCACCAAAGTGCTCACTTGTAAAAGATCCATCAGGACTTGGAACTCCCATAGCATTATGGGATTGTATTGCCACATCCAGTAATCTTTGAAGGACAAAAGAAGATGAAGGGTAGAATTTTTCTTTAGGAAACTGTCAAGGATTTAAAAAAAAAAAAAAAAAAAGGCTTCGGAAAAGAGCTGGCTATATCATTTCTGTGACCAGATGCAAAACTTGTTCCAAAGGAAGAAGATGTCATCGATGGCACCAAGACTTCCACAGAATTAGGTGAATGGCATGGCTTTTCAGTGTTCATCTTGATGCTGTGTGATGCAATTTTGATGCAAATCTCTATGCATTTAGCTCCCATGTAGAAACACTAACATGACAGTTTATGTCCCACAGTTCACATATACATATGAGCTTACTCCATGAATAGATTGCTATGCATTATCAATTATGTATTCCTCCCTCTCTCTGTCCTTTCCTTTCTCCCTCTCTTCTTCCCTCCCTCCCTCCTACTCTTCCTCTCTCTTTTCTCCCCATTCCAGCTCTCTCTTCCTTCCTCCCTTCTTGGCAGGGTCTCAGCTTGGAGCTCAGGCTGGCCAGAAGCTCACCACATAGCCTAGACCAGTCCCAAGCTGACCACACTCCTGCCTTAGCTCTTGGATGCCAGGATTACAGGCTTGTGTCAGCACACCTGGCTTCCAGTGTCGTCTTTATCTTTGTGTTGCTCTGTTCTGCTTATCAGTGAGATTTGTCAGACAGTCACTTAGAATACTATTTCCATTGTCTGACAAAATTCAATTTAAAGAAAGCTTCGGGCTTTGCTCAGGTTCCTCAGAACCAGATGCCCCTCAGCCGTTCACAGCTCTAATGGCTGAGAGTCCCACTGACCATACGTGTGCTATGTTCTCCCTCACTGCCAAAAAATAGTTAACTTGAATCGCCAGAATGACAGGTGTGTTTCTAAATCGTGCTAATGTGACGATTTTTACCCCAAACTAACTCCAAAGTGTTTACCTTATTTCCTGATGGTGCGCACACTGTCCAACACTTAATCTGTAGCTTAGGGAGGAGTAAGAAAGGTTGAAAGGACAGAGAGCTGGCTGCCCTGTTCTTCTTGCCGACTCCATGCTGCATCGTTAGTGTAAGTAGCTGACTAACATACTGTACCAATGCAAGACAAGACAGACAAACTCCCTGTGTTGTTCCTCTGCCTTACAGTGCTAGTGTGCATGTGTGTGTACATGTTCATGTATGTGCATGACACTTTGTGTGGAGGGGGTGCATGTGTGTGCAGAAACCAGAGGTCAACCTCAGGTGTCGTCCCTTGGGAGCTGTCTACCTTCTTTTCTGAGACAGGGTCCCTAAGTGGTCTGACATTTGTTTATTAGGCTCGGCTGATTTGTCAGTGAGCGCCAGAGTTCTGTCCATTCCCGTCTCCCCAGTACTAGGCTTACAACTGTGTAACACACCTAGCACGCATGTTTTTTTTTTTTAAACACAGGCTCCATGGATCCAACACAAGTCCTCATGCCTATGTGACAAGGATTCTATAGACTAAGCTATCTTCTCAGCTCAGCAAATCTATTTATTTATTTATTTATTTATTTATTTATTTATTTATTTATTTATTTTTGCTTTTTCAAGACAGGGTTTCTCTGCATAGCCTTGGTTGTCCTGGACTCACTTTGTAGACCAGGCTGGCCTCGAACTCACAGAGATCCGCCTGCCTCTGCCTCCCGAGTGCTGGGATTAAAGGCGTGCGCCACCACACCCGGCACAAATTTGTTTTTGAAAGAAAGAAAAAAAAAAAAAAGCAGCCTCTTAGGGCTGTCATTGTGTCTCCTTCCTTGCTTACAGATGTAACAGACTGCAGACCCACACTGTGGACCCATTTGGGTTCTGCAGTGGTGGGAAATCCCAGGACAAGTGAGTGAGGGCTGATTCACGCAGGGCACACTATATGCTTCCCTCTGCTGCCCACGGTCCTATCGAGTGTCATTTACATAACACAAGTTCAAAGAGACGATAAGGAAGAATGTGCAGAGTAGATCCTGAGACAGCCTAGGGCTCTCCTAGAGGTGGGAGCCTGTGCATCTGTGCAGTGATGTGTGTGTCTAGCTCTCCTTAGCCGGGATGGCGTTAAACAGCACGAGAAAGATCCCATTTAGCACTCAGATGAATGTATTCAGATTATGGTCCTTAGCCATTTTTCGACCAGGACCTATTTATCATGCCCGATGGCTCTCTAGCTATCCAGTTGACAGCAAGAACAGTGCTCAGGGAGACCCTGAAGAATGATTTCTGGTCCTCAGAGATCCCGTTCTGCCCTACCATATCACCAGAAGCACTGATCTGAGCAAGTGGGCTTTAAAGGCAGTCTAGCTCTGGTCATCACATTTCAGTCTTTAACTGAAAATTATGACTGTGGTTTGGTTGTACAATAATAACCAAAGTGTCTACCGACAGCCAATAACAGCCAACTTCAAGTCTTGACACGTGTTTAACAAAACGTCTTTTCAGAGTTCCTAAGTGCTAGGCATGGTTTTATGAGCTGAAAAATCAGGGCTAAGCTTACAAAGGCCTTTCCTTACAGCCCGCCTCTAATCGGTGGGAATTATTCTGATTATAAAGGAAAAACATTCCACGTGATGTCAGCAGTAGTAAAAACCTAGACTTCACAAGTACAATGCAGCAAATGCTAATGCAAATAATACTTAAAAATTTAAAGCTATTCCTCTTTTTTAAACAACTATTGATATAAGGAAATAAAACATTTTTTTTTTAACCTACGTAACTAGTGAGTCTTCTTGGCTTTAACTGAAGATTGTCCCTTCGAGGTCCTGGACTTGATGTTTTGCAATGGCTTTGGGCTTCAGAGCTTGTTGTCTTTGTTACCTTCTCATTTATTCTATACCTTGAGATCAGCACTAATAAATAGAAATATGGTGAACGATGGCTGAGAAAATGACTTATTCGGTAAAGCGCTTGCTGCACAGACATGAGGACTTGAGTTTGGTTCCCAGGACCCGTGTCAAGCAAACAAACCACACGAATATTCTGGAAGCTGATTGCTGATGCCATCGGACACTGAGCTCTGGGAGAGAGAAAGCTGATCTCAGGTGACACTAGGTTGACAAAGACAAGAAGAAAGCAGACAGGAAACTGCTTTTCTTATCATTCCTGGCCAAGGTTGGGAGCCTGCAGTGAGCTGGGGGACAAGAAAGGAATAAAATGAAATCAGAGAGGCTGCCTGATTCAACACTGCCGTGGGTTAGAGCTGAATCACCCATGTTTTCTGTTCCGGGGACACGGCCATTTCCGTCATAGCTATGCTTAGAACCTGTTTGGTGTGACTTCACTCGAGAATGGTCCTGGCATCTCAACCTAATGACCCCCTGTGTCAGGGAGTAGGGTGAGTATCAGATACCCCTGTCTTTTTGCACTCTTCTCCTGACCCCAGCGCATAATCTGAAGCAGAAGCATCATTACAAGCAGACAAGGGCACGGGGAAAGTGTTCGCATTGCCCGGGAGCAGGGGATTTTGGAGCCTGCTAACTTCAGGTCTTCAAAGGGAGGAAGGCAAACTCATCAGGGAACCGCATTACTCAGCACACAGAGCCCTAAGCACGCGGCCTCCTTTTCAGCCATCTGATTCCCTCGGCTTGCGGTCCCTGGCTTAGGAGGACCGTAGAGAGAACTGAGAGGCACAGGGGGAGGATCTAGATTAAAAACCCTGTTCTGTTTGCAATTCAGAGGGAAGCAGAAGCGGAGATAGACTTGCCGGGTGACGACTGGAGAAATGTGTGTTTGGTTATTGCGTGAGTCCACAAAGCATTTCCGTTGGCACCTTCCGTAGGACAATCAATAGTTCAGTCCAGTCAGTCTGTTAGCACGGGCAGATGACATTATTTTCTTAGGGACTTTGTGGGTTGAAGGGAATGGAATTTTACTTATGACCTGCTCTTCCCCATCCCTTCTTATGAACGCCTTTCCTTTTTCCTTTTCCTGTTTTCTGTAAGTGTATGCTGTTTCCGGGTGCCTTATTTTGTCTATGTTCCATACATTTCATACATCTAAGTAAAAGAAAAAAAAGGAAGGTTTTTCAGGTCCTACTCGTGTTCGTGATCTGTCACTGAAACTACTTGGCTTTAAGCCTACCTTGACCAACGCATCTCAGCTAATTTAACGACACACGATTTTACATTTTTCTGTTTCTTCTCTCTGAATCTCTAGCCCTTTGTGTGAGAGTGTACACTCATGCATGTGTGGGTGCGCGCATGTGTAGCAGGTAGTGGCCAGGGGGTCAATATCAAGTGTGTCTCTGCGCTGCTTTCAGCCTTCCTTTGCGAGACAGGACATCTCAGCGGACCTAGAGGTTTCTCTCTGGCTGCAGTTCTCTAATTCTAGAAAGACTATCCATGTGCCACCACGCCCAGCTTCTTACATGTGTGTTTGAAATCCAAACTCAATACCTCATGTTTGCACAGCATACATTATCCGTGGAGCATTCCTCCGTTTGTCTCTTATGAAATGTGGCTGCCTTACGCACCTTGTTTGGTTTTACAGCATCTGAGGTTACGGATCTAATGTATACAATGTGTTGTTGCCATGTTCTGTCCACTTTATAAGCATTTCTCCCATCTTATGTTCTGCAGACTATACTGAACTAACTGGCCTGGGGCCCAAATTTGGCCCTCTATACGTTTTTCATGAATAAGGTTTTATTGAGCCCCATGGCCATTTTTTTTTTTCATATTGTCTGAGGTTGCTTTTAGCTATGACTAAAGAATTCAACAGCTGCAACAGTCTGATCCACAAAGCCTAAAATAGACTCTGTGGTTGTTTTCAGAAGAAAGCTTTGCTGAGCTGGAAGCATGTTTGTGTCCTCTCACTCGTATCCTCCACCTGCATTAGACTTAGAATGAAGATATAACTCTTAGTGTGGGGAAGTGGGGTCCAATCGTGTCAAGGAGACCAGCGACTTGATTCTGCCTAACGGTCGCTCCCTGGAGAACTTCTTGCCCTGCTTAGAATCCCAATGTCTTCGTTCATAAAACGGGAACGGTTCTAATAGGCTGTTTAAACTGCTAACAAAGTTACCAGAAATAAGCTATGAAAAGGACACCACATAGTAGAAATGGGTTAAAAAAAAAAACTAGCATTGTAAAATAAATGGCATAATAATGATAAGAACTGCCATTGCCCTTTCCTACTTATAGCCCTCCAATGAGAGCCGAGGAGACCCTCAAGTAGAATGTTTTCCTTGGCCGCTTTCCAGAGCAGTTGGAATAAAAGGGAAGTGCTATTGTAGGGGATTTCATTGTGAAATGCTTGTCCCTGGGCTGGTGATTACCCTTCCATGGACTCTTTCATCAAGGGCAAGCATGCTTCTGCAAGGCAGATTAGTTGATTACCATTTCAACGATTGTGGAGAGGTTTAGGATATTGCTGGCCAGGAAGCTAACTGCCATTCATCAAGGGCTATCTTTCCCCATGTCTGTGACTGATCAAATGTCTTCCTGACTTAAAGGTAAAATTTCATGATGGATGTACTAACAGACGAATAGTTGCCAACAACCGAAAGGCTGAGTGTCACCACCAGCCAGCACCTGAGGTCTATTGCTGAGATTCCTCCTGGCTTTGCTTTACTCTGCCTACCTAATGTTTCTACCAATGCATTTGAAGAGTGTCTTAGTTTGTGACTTCTTTTTTTTTTCTCTGTTACAGTAATAACTTCATTAAATTGCTTCCATGTTGGAACATGGAATTTGGGGGGTGTTTCCAGGCCATCATCACTCAGATGTAGCTATAGAATAAATATCTTCTTTTCAGCTATAGAATTTGCCTTTTCCTGAAGAAAGGAAATCAAATAAAAGTTGTGGTTGCATGCACAACACCTGCAGAAGATCAAGCCAGTCAACATTCTAGCATGGAGTAGGAAGGGATTCACAACTCCTCAGCCTTAACTGAGGATCTGTGGCTAACTGATGCCTTGGGGTGGAAAGGAGTCAGTTTTCTTTCAGGGTGTGGCCACTGATAAGCTGACCACACTCCACTGGATGGCCCCATTCACACTCCAGTGGATGGCCCCATTCACACTCCAGTGGATGGCCCCATTCACACTCCAGTGGATGGCCCCATTCACACTCCAGTGGATGGCCCCATTCACACTCCAGTGGATGGCCCCATTCACACTCCAGTGGGTGGTCCCATTCACACTCCAGTGGATGGCCCATTCACACTCCAGGATGGTCCCATTCACACTCCAGTGGATGGCCCCATTCACACTCCAGTGGATGGCCCCATTCACACTCCAGTGGATGGCCCCATTCACACTCCAGTGGATGGCCCCATTCACACTCCAGTGGATGGCCCCATTCACACTCCAGTGGGTGGTCCCATTCACACTCCAGTGGATGGCCCATTCACACTCCAGGATGGTCCCATTCACACTCCAGTGGATGGCCCATTCACACTCTAGTGAATGGTCCTATTCACACTCCAGTGGATGGCCCCATTCACACTCCAGTGGATGGCCCCATTCACACTCCAGTGGATGGCCCCATTCACACTCCAGTGGATGGCCCCATTCACACTCCAGTGGATGGCCCCATTCACACTCCAGTGGACGGTCCCATTCACACTCCAGTGGACGGTCCCATTCACACTCCAGTGGATGGCTTCATACCCAAGATCATATGGGCAACACAAAGTGAACTCAAGGACATGAATGGGAAGGGTTTAGGGTGGTAAGAGTGAATCTGAAAAAGTTAGGGGGGGAGTTGGGGCTAATATGATGAAAACATATTATCCCAAATTCTCAATGTTTAATAAAACTATTATAGTTTTTACAAGTTGGTTTTTACTTCCATTTTTCTTGACCAAAATGAAACTAACAAATACATTTCCAATGCAGTTCTTTTGTTTGTTTGCTTTAAATAAAATCATTTCTGAATAGTGCAGACAAATACTGGACTCTAATGCTTAGAGACTATATGTTTGTTTTAGTTATTTAAGAGTCTGTCATCTTGTTCCTAGGTTCTATGGAAAATAAATAATGGGATTCAGTTAGTGTTAAAAATTTGTTTTTTATCAAACAAATGGTTTTTATTAAACCATTAAAGAAGGCAGCAGAGAGCTGGTACAAGATTGACTCAAGTCTCTACCTGATTCTGCCTCTGCCTAGCAGTACCCAGTGTGCTTTGCGAAAGACATTCTCAGGATGCAACCCAGTGGCAGTGAGACGGGTTAGCAAACAGTGATGCCTTCCATGGTTGCCCAGGCTGGGGGAAGGGCGGCCTTTGTTAAGTTGAGATGCCCTTACGTTCTTATGTCCTCTTGCTTTAAGACTAAATTTTCAAGGTAGGTTCTTTGCAGTAGTCATTGTTACAGACCCACAGGGCTTAGTATTATAACATCTAATATCTTATAAAAATTTGTATTCAGTAAATATTTACTAAACAAATGTATGATCACAAGATCTCTGTGTTTATTTATTGCTACCTAAAATAAAAAACAGAGCTGAACAAACAAGTTTTCTTCCTTATTGTGATTTTAAGAGGATAATAAACATTTGAGAAAAGCTTTGAGTATTTCATAGAAAGGATGCTCATATATACTGTTTTTACTTCTATATTAGGGAGTCTGCACTTTTTTTCTAAGCATCAGATGCCCTCAACACAGGTTTTGTTTTTTCCCCACAATATATTTTAGAATTTTCCTTATATCCCCCCCCCCTTCCCTTTGGCACATTCTTTACTCTTTCTCCTGAATGCACTTCCAAAGACCCTATCGATTAGAGGTCAGGACTGCAGTGTGTCTCATTTCAAGATGAAGCTCCAGGTCTGAGACGTACAGGAAACCATGTCCCCCAGCCACAGTAGTCCCTGTCACACTGTGTTCTCTTTCTCTGTGGCGAGAGTGTAAAGCTGTAGATCTACAGTTCTGCCCACTGCATTTCCTGTCTGCAAGATTAGACTGTAAACCCTGGGGTATCAGGGGCCGTGTTCTTGACCTCTGTTAGCAAGAACACTCCACAGCAGCGCAGGTGTGATTTGCAAGCTTCTGCTGCTGGGTCTTAAGGAGTGAACTGTATCGACCTCAAAGTCAGGGTGAAATTTCAACTCTTAATGTGACTGTGTTTAGAGGAGAGGACCTTAGGGATCTAAGTCAGGCTAACTGAGTAGTAAAAGGGTCATCAGATAGTATCCAGTATCCATTCAGAATTTTCTGTTTCTGTCTCTGCCTGCCTGCCCCCCCCCTCTCTCTCTCACACACACACACACACACACACTCACACTCAGAGAGAGAGAAAAGAGGTTCACATAAGGATTCAGTGGTGAGACAGTGGCTATCTTCAGGCCAAAGTGGCTGACTGCCTCAGCAGAAACTAGGCCTCTGGCAACCTGCTGTTGGACTTTCAGTATCCAGAACTATAAGAAAATAATGTGTTATTTAAACTACTGGGTCTATGGTAGTTCTGCATGGCTACTCAAGAGGGTGGATGTAACTGGTTAACTAATTAATTGGCAATTATGAAAGTTTATTGTGACTAAAATTATCACAACTGTAATCACAGCTAATCATGAAACCCCCAAAGCAATACAATTTCATAGACTTACCTAAACTTTACATATAGCAAGAGGTAAATAAGAATCTTGGACATTTGAAGTTATGAAAATTTAGAAATTCCCAGGAAAAAATAATCTAAAAGACAGCTTGAAATGGAATTAATGAAAAAATTAACATGAAAGAACAAGTGGCCTACATGGGTGTGAAAAGATGTCTAACCTCACTAACAAGTCACACAAAGATTGCAAGGAGCTTATAGGTGTACTTTAGGAAGGAGACAGAGGTGGCTCAGTGGAGGATGTGCTTGCCACCAACTCTAATAATCTGAGTTTTCATCTCTGAGATTGAAACTTACATCGTGGAAGGAGAAAACTGACCTCAGCAAGCTGTTCTTTGACCTCTACATATGTGCGATGACACATATCATACACACACACACACACACACACACACACACACACACACACACACACACAACTAAACACATAACTTAAACTGAACTATATTTTTTATTTTAATTTTATTAATTTATTCAGATTACAACTCAATTGTTATCCCATCACTTGTATCCTCCCATTCCTCCCTCCCTCCTGCTTTCACCCTATTTCCTTCCCTTGGGTCTATGACCGAGGGGACCTCTTCCCCCCACTATATGGTCATAGGCTATCAAGTCTCATCTTGGTAGCCTGCTGATTCTTTCTTTGAGTGCCGTCAGGTCTCCCCACCAAGGGGAGGTGATCAAATATGAAGCACCAGAGTTCACGTCAGAGTCAGTCACCACTCTCCACATAACTGTGGAGAATAAACTGAACTATACTTATTGTGCAAAAAAGTTGCACGGCGTTTTTGTTCAAGCGTGTCGTGTACTCTGGCCATGTCCATTCCCCATCATCACGTCTCTTGTCCCACGTCCCACGTCCCTTTTCCCTTCTCCTCAAGAAGACCCCCCCATACTTTCATCACAGATGCACACACACACACATCTCACAGATATATCTGTGTAAATTAGGTTTTACACATGATAGAAAACTTAAAGTTTTTTTTTGTGCCTAGCTTATTAATGAAATTAAAAGGCTTCTACATTCCAAAACAAACAAACAACATACTATAGAGACAGCTTACACAATGATAATGAATTGTGTACTCAGAATATAAAAATAACTTAAAAAATTAAACACTATAAAAAGCAAACAATCCAGTTAATAGGTTGACAAACAAAATGAACAGACACCGCACTGCTCAAAGAGTAAAGTACAAATGGCCAATAGATAATTTTAAAAATAGACTACTTTCTACTGATCAATTTGCAGAAAACTAAAGATGATTTTATTGTTTCTATATTTCCACTCTCAATTTATTAACACTGTTCATTAAATATTAATACATTGTTGTCTTCCTACAATCTAGCTGCTATTCTCAGAGTGACTTGTAAATAGTACATACTTACATCCACAGTTGTGGGAACTGGAAATCCAGCAGAGAGATGCCAGAAGATTTGGCGTCTGGGTGAGAACCATGTTGGGGGGTCATAAATGGCATCTTGCTGCACCTCCCCACAGGGCAAGGGATGAAGGTGTTGTCTTGTCTCTTTCAGACAGCACTAACCTTATTCAAAAGGACTTTGCCAAGAAGACTTAATCATCCCTACAAAGTCACACTTTGTAATTTACTTTCAGGTGAGCACTTGGACATGAGTTTGGAGATGGCACTAATATTCAGATCATAAATATCATAATTAAAGTTCATTGCTCAATATACAGGTTTTTCTTTTTTCTTTTTGGTTTTTTGAGACAGGGTTTCTCTGTGTAGCCTTGCTTGTCCTGGACTCACTTTGTAGACCAGGCTGGCCTCAAACTCACATAGATCCACGTGCCTCTGCCTCCCCAGTGCTGAGATTACTGTTGTGAGCCACCACCATCTGGCTTTATTTTATATGACTTATAAGCATAGACTATTGTGTTTCCAATGATGGAGAATGGAGTCTTTCATGCATGGTTGGTGAGTGACAACATGTATAAATTGCCTAGAGAATAATTCAACAACGTCTATGAAAAATTAAGAAAGCATACTTTTTTCTTTTTTTTTTTACAATTTTTATTAAATATTTTATATACATTTATATTATTACACATACATACAATAAAATACCTATAGCAAGAAGAATCACAAAACAATCAAGAAATATATATATATATATACATATATATATGTATATATATATATATATATATTACATTCATACTGTTTTGCTATTTGTATTTGGCAGTCTTGAGGAAAACATCTTTCCTATCTTGGTGAGTCTAAATTCTGACTATAAATCCATATCTATTATGTCTCATTTTTATCAAGTTAAAACTTCTTTCTGCTGGTGCCCCATATTTGACCACATCCCCTTGATGGGGAGGCCTGGTGGCACTCAGGGGAAGGATAGCAGGCTACCAAGAAGAGACTTTATACCCTATGACCATACACAGGGGGAGGAGATCCCCCTCAGTCACAGTCATAGGCGAAGGAAATAGAGTGAAAATGGGAGTGAGGGAGGAATGGGAAGATAGAAGGGATGGGATAACAATTGAGATGTAATATGAATGAATAAATAAATAAATAATTTTTTAAAATTAAAAATAAATAAATTATGTATTAATTCACTTTACATCCTCATTAAAAAACAAACAAACAGACAGACAAACAAACAAAACCGTCTTCTGAGCCTAAAACTATCTTAGGCCCTAAACAATTAAGCTTAATTGTAAAACTAATCTATCTGGTCTTCAACCACATCAGAGACTTGAGAAAGAATAAACTTGATTACCTCAGTATACTAGAGTTCAGGTTAGCAATTTCCCAAATGAGAAAATGACAGAGACAGTTTGCTGTCTGAACAGTCACCCAAAATTCTCTATAAAGTTGGAGAATCATCTTCAGCCTTCTGGCCCAATATATCTTAAAGACATATTTGTCTATTGAGGGCTTGCATACCCTTTCTTGGCAGAGCTTGATAGTCAACTCTGCCTGCTTCCAAGCTTGCGCATTTTTAGGAAGAACTTTGTCTGTTGTAGAAATGAGTACATTTTGCTGAGTGGCTTGCTGGCCACATTAGAAGCCATCTCCATAGGAAGGTTCTTTGATGCTCATCATCTTCTTTGATGTAGTCTGGGTGTTGCCAGGAGTTAACCTGTCTCACTGTAAAAATGTATCTTTGAAATAATTAAAAAACTTTAAATGCCATATTCTGTATGTCTCTGAGGTTTTTGAAGACCTTATCTATTTACCTTTCCTTTCTATATAATCATATCTATCTGCTACATCTGGGATGTATATTCTTGTGATAAAAATAGACTAGCAATTATTTTGTGGAGAGTAATCTATTGTCTTGCCAGAACTAAGCTCAGGTTTGCTGTTGACTTCCAACTGACACCTTCCAGCAACAATTCAATTAAATGTAACCAAGTCTCTGTACTAGAAGCTATGTTAGAGATGTAAAGTTGGGACTCTGTCTCATTCATTATTTAGAGACTTCATTAGGATTGCCTTCATATATTTTAGGAAGTTTCAGTTGCACTAGGTTTATGTACCATCCACAAATACCTCTCTCTCCACATTCCCCTCCCCTTCCCACTTGACTCTCCTATTCCATTCCTCCCCAGCCACGGTTCACCCATAAATCTGTTTTATTTTTCAATCACTGGGAGATTCATGTGTCCATCCTAGTCCCTTACACTAAATTAAATCTGGCTCCACAGATTGGTTATCATTTACAAAACAAACAGCTAATACATACATATAAAAAATACATACCTTATTTCTTTTTCTGGGTCTGGAAGAAAGCATACTTTTAACACAGCATTCAACTTGCATAATTTACCTTGACTATGCCCAAGCAGGTGCAAAATATGCCCTTGCAGGAATAGTCCCTTTACCAACATTTGTTAAACAACAACAAAATGTAAATTACTTACATAGCCTAGGTGTACAGAGAAATGCTGCGTGCCCACTAAAATATGCACAGATGCCCCTTCTGTGAGCAACTATTAATTCCTGTAGTTCCTCAGGAGGCATAGGGCCTCATTGGCCGTTAGTCATCCCTGTTGGAATGTTTGCGAGCCCAGTGTGTTCATGAATGCAATGGCTGTGCCATGTCAACAAGTTATCTTTTCATTATACATCTCCCCACCCTCTGGCTCTTACATTCTATTTTTAAAAAGTATTCTTTTGGATCATCAAATCATATTTTTTTAACTTTTTTAAATTGAAAAATAAAATCATTTGTATTACATCTCATTTTCTATCCCATCCCATGCATCCTCCCATTCCTCCCTCCCTCCCGCTTTCACCCCATTCTCCTTCCCTATGACTGTGACTGAGGGGGACCTCCTCCCCCTGAATATGATGCTAGGGTATCAAGTCTCTTCTTGGTAGTCTGCTATCCATTTTTGGCCAGGTCCCCTTGATGGGGAGGCCCGATGGCACTTGGAGGAAGGATAGCAGACTACCAAGAACAGATTTAAAACTATTTTTAAGTGTGTATGTGTGTGCATGTGTGTTTGTGTGTGTGTGCATGCACTTGTGAGTGTGTGTGTGATTGTGAGTGTGTATGTGAACATGTGTTAGTGTGTGCTTGTGAGTGAGTGGGATCTTCCTGAAGCTGGAGTTACAGGCCATTGTGAGCCACCTGACATGGATGCTGAGAATGAACTCCAGTCCTCCGGAAAAGCAGCAACCCCCCTTGACAGCTGAGGCATCTTTCCGGCCTCTTATATTCTTGTACTCTTTTCCACGATGGCCCCTGGGCCTTGGTGGGGATGATACAGCTGTCCCATGTAGGGCTCAGCACTCTCCTAGTGTGTATTCTGTGCACTTTAGCTAGCCACAGCTTTCTGCTCTGTGTGCTTCCCACCGCACTGAGAAGGTTGTCTGAGGGCAGCTGCTTAGAGAACCCGTTTATGGACACAGACATCAGCATTTAGAAAGCATTTCAACAACATGACCATCTGGCAAAACAATAGTAGTATTTCCCCTCTAGAACCCATGCTTTACCTAGCCACAGACTCTTGGCCAGGTTTATAGAGCCAGGCAGAAGTTCTCTCCTATGGAGTGGTCTTCAAATCCAACCAGAAAGTGTTTGGTTACCCCTATATTTATGACACTACTTCACTATGAAATTATGAAATAAAAATGAAAATAATGAAACTGAAAAAAGTCTATATAGGTAATATTCATTATTAGGCCTCCACAAAAGGTATATGTCTGTGTTTAGCTCTTTATAAGGACATAATATAAAGAAGACAAGTTACTAAACTAATGTATAGAATACTTTTATTTGGTTTGGAGAAAATTAACTTGGTGGGGCTTCAGAGAAAGAGTTTTATTCTATCCAGATGTGGTGTCATGCACCAGTAATCACAGAACTTGAGGATAGAAACAAGAAGATAAGGACTTTAAAGCTATCCTTGGCTACATAGTGAGTTCAAGGCTAGCCTGGGTTACAGAAGACCCTGTCCAAAAAAACAAACAGATTTCTGTACTAAAGAGGCATACTTTCCTATAAAGCCCCAAACTATGCTATGCCACTAAAAACATAGGGCTATGGACTAATGAGGTTGATGTAAGCACTGGAAAATATCAAAAGTAAGTGCAGGCATGTAGTGCAAAGATGGCACAAGCTACACGTGTCGAGCAGATGAGTGTCCTGGCTAATGTTTTGTCAATTTGGCACAAACTAGAGTCATTTGGGAAGAGGAAACCTTGATTGAGAAGATGCCCCATTATATCTGTCTATGGACAAGTCTTTGGGGGCATTATCTTGATTAATAATTGAAGTGAGAAGGTTGTGCCACCCCTGGCCTAGCCAGGTTGTCCTGAGTTGTGTAAGAAAGCAGACTGAGTAAGCTATGATGAGCAAGCCTGTAGTCAGTGCCCCTCCATGGCTTCTCTGGTTTCTGTACTGAGTTCCTGCCCCAGCCTCCCTCAGGCATGGAGTGTGACCTGAAAGTTGTAATATAGACCGAAATAAGCTGTTTCTTCAAAAAGCTGCTTTTAGTCCTCATGTTCCGTCACGATAACAGCATCCCTAACTAAGGCAGCAAGGAACAGACATATGTTGCAATGAATTTGAGAGGTACCTAAGTGTGTGGAAAGAGCTGCTACTCCCATTTTCTAGTCAGTCAATAGATAGTTATCTAAGACAGGAGGTAAGGCTGTGACACCTGCTGTGATGCACACCTGAGGCCCTGAGGTAGCTGGCTGCCCTTTGGGGCAGGCATGGCTACATTATTGGCTTTCCAAAGCTGCTCAGTTCAGCTGTGTGGGTCGAGCGCTTCTCCAGATGAAAACGCGTATGAAAAATAGGAAAATGCATGTTCTTCTTAAACTGCCCCCAAGCTCTCAAGCCAACCAGAACATGTCTGCATTTTGGAAAGCATTATAGCAGAGCCAGCTGTACATTGTCCATTCACACAGAGCTCATTCAGCCATGTTTGTGATGACTCTGGACAAAGCCAGATGCCAGAGGAATGGACTGGAAGCTGCCACTATGGCTGCATAAAGTGGGGAGGGTTGTGATCCTTCACTGTCTCTCTGTGCGAGCAAAATCTCTGAGGACAAGGCACCCACGTCTGTCTGCTGGAGCGGGGCCCATAGGATCCTCTTTCAGACAACACTTTCAGAAATGAGCCAGCCCATTGAGGAGCAGCAAGGCAGGCCCAACAGAAGGGCCTGCCTTGGAGAGTTAACCCAAGCCTGATTACTCAGTGACAGATGTGCGCCCGGAGGCTGCAGAAAGCAAGTGGTGGGTTGTATAAGTGATTGCAGACTTTTATAGCCGAGGCAAGGTAAACGCTTCAGCCCAAAGGTTATTATATTATCCCCGAAGAAACAGTCACTGTGAGTATTGGAAACGACTCTCAGTCCACAATTCAAATAATCCTCTTTAAGGGCTTGTTTCAAACCACAAGCCACTAATGGTCCCCTATAGGAGCATTACAGAGTCTCTCCTAAGAGGTCAGCCTGCCCCTTCCCTAGGGATGCCATTCCTGGGCCATGGCTATTTATTCTGTAGCTTCCTAATTCCACTTTGGTTTCCTTGCTGTCTATTCTCCATGGGAGTGGTCAGGGGGTGCACTTAAGGATGGGGATCTAATTGTATCTGCTGCCTATTGTTCCTTCCTGTTGTTCCCCAAATAAACATCCCGTCCTTTAAAGGGCTTTTCTGATTCTGAACGATCTGGCCTCTGCTTCCTTCCAGAATCATCTCTAATCTGCGTGTTCTTTCCTTGTTGATGTAGCTCCTAGACATTGGATGTAACGTTATCCCCCCCCCACTTCCCTTCCCTCTCCTGTCCTCCCATTTCCTCCATTTTATCTCCTCTCATTTCTTCCCTCTGTCTCAACAGCCCCCACCCCTACCCCACCCCTGCTACCTCCCCTCTCCCTATTCCCTTCATCACCCTTCCCTATTTGTTTTCATTTTTATGAGACAGATTCTCACGATGTTGATCAGCCTGGTGCAAAGCACACCATGTAACTCAGGCTGCCCTTGAAACCTCCTGCCTCCAGCCTCCTGGGTGCTGAGATGACGGGGTACAGAACATCCCCAACAAGAATGGCTTTCTGACGTTCGCACACCATGCTTGCCCTCTGGCTGTTCCCTTCTCTGGAACATTCCTCTAAGCCCTCTGCTGGCCCACTCATCTTCCCATCTCTCTGGATTGACTTAACTCACACTCCAGTTGACCATCCATTCCAGCCTGTCTACTTGTAATAAGAGTGACTTCGTTGTCTGGTTGCTTTCTTCTTTATTTTTTTTCCCCTCTGTCGCCCTCCTCCACCCAAAAGAAAGTTTCAGGGACCTCATCTGCCTTGCTGAATGCTGCACCTGAGCCCAGCCCATGGCAAGTGCTCACTGAACTGAGTCGGTGAATAATTGAGAAAGATGGAAAGACAGAACACGCACCAGATGGTGGTCATGGGTAACCCTGACAGAGGAGCATCTTTGCTTCTTTTACATGATGTTCTTCTGAATTATTTATTTTTACCAAAGAATGCGTTGTTTCTGAAGTTCACGTGATAGGCCATGCTAAATGCAGCATGATCCCTGGGAAGAAGGAAGGCACTTCGTGTGAATCCTTTGTCAAGTCATCCAGCCTGCGTTTCCCGGCTCTGTCCTCTAGGGGGCACTAGGACATCCACTGTAAGAAGGAAAGAGCAATGCCAACTCTTCCCTAGAGAAGACTGGTCTGGGCATTTTTTAAAAAATAGGAATTATTTAGTCGTACACTTAATATTTGAGACATCAGCCCTAAATTAGCTCGAGATACTGTTCTTGGAAGAGATATGGTAAGATAAAGAAACCAGGACAGAAATAAAAGCAAAAAGAAAGAAACAATTCAATGATGACTGTATAAAGACAGTAGACACCAAAGGACAAAGCAAGAAGAGGCTGACTGGTCCCATGCTTCTGTCTTGTGCTTCTCAGGACAGCTGGAACTGAGTCTAACTAAGCGGAGGTTGTCAGGAGACACTCTGGCTTCCCTGTGAACTGCCCACAGAGGAAGGTCAGTACACACGATGCAGCAGATCGGTGAAAGGGGCCACCAGGTCCTGTCAGTTGACACAGAAGTTTGTTTTCTTAGACTAGCAAGCCACTAAACAGAAATCTTCAATTCCTCTGATGCAAAAATTATCCTGAATTTGGAAGACGCTACACACGTCACTTAAGTACAGTCTCACAGTGCACTGAGGTCAATGTGCTGTCGTAGTCAGTGATGAGAAGAATAGAAATCCGCCTGCTTGCGGGAGAGATTGCTGTTTAGAAAAAGATCTAAACACCTGTCTGGTTAATTCTTTCTCAGTATGAAGACTGTATTTGTATCTTTCTCTTTGTACAACCAAAAGCACTGGCGACACCCTCAGTATTAACTCAGGGTTCCCCTAACTCATATGACATCTAAGGGGGCTACAGGCAGCATCGGAGTGACGGGCATGCACGGGAAAGTGCAAAGATGTCCTCTGCTAGCTCTTTCGTTTATTTGAGTTTTCTAAGTCAGATCAGGGAAGATGCACACCCACTGTTACTGTGTTGCCGGAGGAGATTTGCCAAGCACTTCCGGTTCTGAAGATGTGCACACGTTTGTTTGCTAGAACTTTTGTCCCTCAAATAGCAATGCAGAGAGTATCGCTTGCCAAGTGCAGAACAAGCCTCTCTCCAGGTGCTCATGATAAGCAAAGTGCTTGTTTTTCTATGCTGTTTCACAGAGTGGGAACAAAGGAGCCAAGGAAAGGAAGGTATTTCCTTTTTCCATCATGACATCCTTTCCTGTGCCTACCTGCTGTCCTATAACACCAACCGGGAGTGAAATAGAATGGAATACAACTGTGAAAAAAAAAACCCACTCAAACCAGATCAGCCATAGAAAGGGGGCTTAGTAAATTATTCAGGAAGTAGGAATTGTCTCTACATTGTGAAAGGGTTGTCAAATTTCATTTCTATGAATGCTGAACCTGGGGGAGATTTTGAAAAGTCTGATGCTGTCCTTGCTGTAGTCTCAGTAGGATAGGCTGACGCGGCGTTTATGGCTCCTCAGCCACCTTCCCGCCCTTGTGTGGGCTCTCACTTCCTGTTCCTGGATGTTTAAGTGTGTGTGTGTGTGTGTGTGTGTGTGTGTGTGTGTGTGTGTGTTTTCAGATGTTTTTCCACAGGCAACATCCACTTTTGGGGGAAAGTAGGATGGTTCACTGAGCTGAAATTCGTAAAGGCAGGTAAGGTGCCTGGCCAGCAAGCCCTTGTTACCTGTTTGTCTCCATCTCCCAAGTGCTGGCATTATAAGCATGGACCGTCATGCTAGGTTTATGTGGAGTCTGGGTATCAAACTCAGGTCTGAGACTTGCGAGGCAGCACTTTACCAACAGAGCCGTCTCCTCAGCCCTTCTCGACACTTCTTAAGCCCATGTCTTGAAGCACTCTCCTTGGCCACATCTTCTTCATTCTTGAGTCAGAGGGAATGAGTAAAACATGAGGATTTGGGTAACGCCGTGGTCTGTGATTTGAATTTCTTTCTCTTAAAATGTTTTTATTATTATTATTATTATTATTATTATTATTATTATTATTATTATTATTATTATTATTATTTTACTAATGCTAGAGCCAAAAGTGGACTTTACTCCATTAGCTCATTGGGGTACCCTGCTGGATTTTGAGAATTTCTAGAAGTGATAAAGCTATCTAAGGAGAAAGACTCTGGGGCTCGAGAAATGTTTCAATATTTCCATAACAGTCATGGCTAATGTAATCCTGATCAAGCAATGAAAACATTAGTACAAGTGGGGAAGGGAAGGGGTCTGTGTGCGTGGGAGGAGTATGAGAGAGGGTAATAGAGGGCCAATGTGATCAAAATGCCTTATATATGTGCATAAAGTGTCATCATAAAAACTTTTTTTTTTGGCTTTTAGAGACAAGGTTTCTCTGTGTAGCCTTGGCTGTTCTGGAACTCATTCTGCAGACCAGGCTGCCCTTGAACTCAGAGATCCACCTGTCTCTGCCTCCCAAGTGCTGGGATCAAAGGCATGCATCAACCACCACCTGGCCATAATAAAAATTTTACTGCATAGTTAATCTATGCCAACAAAATATTAAGCACCTAAAAATAATTGAGTTGAAAACATTTAATTCAGCAAATATCTATTAGAAATGACTCTGTGCCAGACTCAATGATTGACGTATGGGTACAGACAGACTCGACTGTGACTGATACACAGGTGTAGTGATGGCTGAGGCACTTGAAGACACTGTTCTCTTGATGCCTGCAGTCTGAACCACACTGCAGGTTTATTCCTCAGGGACTATGTGATCTGCAGAGGTGAATAGTTGAAGATGTTTCTGATTGTGGGGTATGAGGCAATCAGCAAGAACAATAGGAATTTTAAAAAATGAAGTACCTTGAGGTAATCCCACTTAACAGGAGGAAAATAAGCTCAGCCTGTGCGCGCCACTGCAGCCTGGACTCTGCTACCAAATTAGCCTTACTGGAGGTTTCAAAAATATCCGGGCAGTGAGGCAGCAAGAACCATAAATGCTTGCCCATCTGCAAGTAGCTATGCTGTATTGCTTGTTTTTATGCAAAGTAAGCAGTATTTTTAAAAGAAGACTTATTTTGAATTTTTATTTATGCATTTGTGCATGTGTGAGGGTGCTACAAGCTGGAGTTGCAGGCAACTGTGCGCTGCCCAATGTGAGTGCTGGAAACTGAACTCTGGTCCCCCGCAAGAGCTGTATGCAGTCTTAACTGCTGAGCCATCTCTTTAATCGCTTGAAAAAATTAAAAATTTCTGTGTATTGGGGTAGCAGGAAGCATTTTTTTAAACATATTAAAGGAGTCCAACAAGTGCAATTCCTTCCGGGTCCTGTTTGCAAAAGCCAGATTTTATGGCAAGAGACAAGCTATGTCATAGAATCGTCTCAAAGGGTATTTGGTTTTTTTGTTTTGTTTTGGTTTTGGTTTTTTGAGAGCCATTCTGAATGCTTAGTCCAGAATCACTGGACAATGAGGCCAGTCATGTCTGCATGCCCTGTGAGGCCCTCCCTCTAAGGTGTTGTGCAGCATTCCCTACCATGTCCTCAGCAAACAGGCCAGGCTGCAGGGAAAACATCAGCTTCTCTCCCGCCTGCAGCTGCTCCCTATGTGTCGCTTTGTCAAAGCCGCTCGATTTGTAGAAACAAACACATTTTGGTCCTTTTGGCTCCGTGCAGCCATTGGAAAAGCGACGCCAAATCCCTCTCTCTATCTGGTGAGTCATCCTCCAGGCTGCCAGCTCAGTTCTGGCGGAGACCCCTTTTTGTTGGCGGAGAATGGGGTAAAGATAGAGGAAACATGCTGGTGCTCAGATCTCAGGCCATTTGCACTATAATTAGAGACATAATGTTTTGACTGTAAATCTGATCAAGTCTGACAAGGGTGTCAGAAAGACAGGGTAAATATTGAACTTTTTAGTGGGACTGTGTAGAATCAGAAGTTTAATCATGATAATCGTGTCAAGTGTCATAGTATGAAATCCCTGCTCCTTTAAGACATTTAGATTATGAAAGCAGTGTAGGACTTCCATGGATTAATTAATATTAAAAATGAGTAAAATACATGCTTCATACCTAGAAGATTTGAAACTAAATATAAAGCTCTATTAGCTATTTGAGTATCTCATAGATGGAAAAAGCAAAGAAATGTTACACACACACACACACACACACCTTGAGCATAATGCTACAAATTTCAAACATGCATCTGAAGAAATTATTAATCTGAAAATGTGCACCCTTTTCCAAATAAACACATTGATTTAAATTAAAATGCAGAGACTGAGGTCACTTTCATGTTCACTGAGTCCTACTATGTTGACAGTCTCCAACATACCATGGTTTAACATATAATTTTGTTTTGAATTGTGATGCCATTAAAATACTATATGTGCTGATGAGATGGCTTAGCTGCCAAGGCTGTCTGTCTGAATTTGACCCAGTGACCCACAGGGTACAAGGCAAGAACTGCCATTTGCACGTTGCCCTCTGATCTCCACACAGGAGCACAACATAGCAGTGTCATTCCCACAACACACATATAATGTAAAAAAAAAAAAAAAAGTCACTTTAAAAAATTGGTGAGGTTTTAGGTGGCTTAAAACTAAGTACTATATCTGTTGAGGCATTTAGGAAGATTTCATGAGAAACAGGAATACATTCTGGCAAACATAGCAGAAGTAACAAACAAATTTATCTCTGATTCTTCTCCAAACTTGTCTGTGTGCTACAAGATGATGCATATACACAGATACATAAAAATAAATTAAGCAGGAAAAAAATCCTATAGCAACAGAATTCTGAGAATAGTTTGGGGAGAGAATAACTGACTGGGCAAAATAAAATATAAAAAGTTTAAACTTAAATACATAAGAGAATATATGAATACATATTTATATATGACATATGTATGTATATGCATGTGCCATTTAACCACAGAAATGAAAGCTTTTGATTATAACCATTACTATAATTCTAGTTCAGAGTAGGAAGCCATTAGAGACCCGGATCCTTGTTTGTAGGATTCGTAGCTAAAGGCTGCTCATCCCCCGAGTCTGATAGCATATTAGCAATATACTGGAGGACTAGGATGCACAGAGGCCTCTTGCACTTGGAATAGCAGGTAAATTGCTTGTTCTGAGACAAGAATTTTATTTAAAAATCTAGACACTGAATATTGACCTTAATATCCTCAAGCCCTGGTTATGCTCACATTTTTCTAGAACTCTACCAATCAGAACTGTACTCCACAAGGAAGAAGTCGGGGACAATGAATTAACACAGCCCTAACATTTCTGGGGGAAAGTAATGTCCTACTTTATAGTCTATATCCACTGATATGTCACATGTCAGTGTAGACATTTAAAAGCATATCTGTCTACCACTATCTCCCTTACCTATGCTCACAGATTCAGAGAATCGGTGTCCATCCATTCTTTCCCAGGAAGGTGTTAGGAAATACAGCCTGCTGACACAGAAGAGTAAACCAAGCAAACAAACAGACACGGGTTGTAAGTACCAGGTGGTCCAGCTTCTGGGAGACCTATGTTCTTGTTATACAAAGTTTCTTTTTAAATTAATGACAGTTACATGGAAGTCAGTGTGAAAGAAAACCAGGAAGCTACTACTCACTTTGCAGCGACTAAGATATTGGAAGAATGGATTATTTTTATAACATGCATTTAGCAATAACCTGCAAGGACAATTCTGAACAATATATTTAAAATTGTTTATTTACCCTAAACTATGATATCACATTCTTTTTATTATTTTTTATTTTATTAATTACTCACTTTACATCCCAGACATAGGCTCCCTCCCTCCTCTCCCCCCCCGAGAGTCCCACTATCCTTCCCTGTTTCCCTTATCCCCCCTTCCCTACTCCTCAGAGAAGGGGAGCCCCCTTCCCCAGCATATCAAGTCACATCAGGACTGAGAGCATCCTCTTCCCCTGTGGCCTAGCTGGGGGAAATTGCTCAATAAGCAGGCAACGTAATCCATGTCATAGTCATCCCCCATTCCCCTTACTAAGGGATCCATATGCGGACCAAACGGTCCATCGGCTACATCTTTGTAGGGGGCCTAGATCCAGTCCATGCACGGTCCTTGGTTGGTGCTTCAGTCTCCAGAGCTGCCCCCACCCCACCCCACCCCTGCCTCCCTGGGCCCTGGTTAGTTGGCTC
The DNA here is from genome assembly GCF_903995435.1 of Acomys russatus. NCBI lineage: Eukaryota > Metazoa > Chordata > Mammalia > Rodentia > Muridae > Acomys > Acomys russatus. Next base: position 58,032,768 of record NC_067145.1, read on the forward strand.
TGTTGGCTTCTTGTGGAGCTTGTGTCCCTTCTGAGTCTTTCTACCCTCCCCCTCCCCCACAAGACTTCCTGCACTTCACCCAAATTGACTGTGGGTTTCTGCTTCTATTTCCATCAGCTGCTGGGTGGAGCCACTCAGAAGACGGCTATGCTAGGCTTCCATCTGCAAGCATAGCAGAGTATCATTAATAGTGTCAGGGCTGGCTGTCTACGATGGGGTGGGTCTCAGGTTGAGCCAGGCGTTAGCTGAACATTTCCCCAATCTCTGCTTTATTTCTGTCACTGCGCATCTTTCAGGCAGGGTAAGTTTTGGGTCAAAGTATTTGTGAGTGAGTTGGTGTTCCCTTCCTTCCACTAGGAGTCCTGTCTAGTTAGAAGGTGGCCTTTTCAGTCTCCATGCCTCCTGCTGGTAGGAGTCTCAGCTAGAGTCCTCCTCATATCCTCCCAGGAGCCTACCCTATAGTAGGTCTCCAGCTTGTCACACAGAAGCTCCCACCCAAGGTTTCCCTTCTCTCTGCAAGCCCTCTGGCCTCCTTCCCTGCTCTCCCCAGGTCTGATATCGACCTGATATCCTTATTTCTCTTTGGGTTCCCTCTCTTACTCTGTTTCCATCTCTTTAATGACTTCCACTGTCTATTGTATTCCCCCTTCTGAGTGAGATTTAAGCATCCTCCCTTGGGTCTTCCTGGCTATTTATCTTCTTTGGGTCTGTGAATTGTAGTATGGCTGTCCTGTACTATATGGCTAAACTCCACTTATAAGTGAGTACATGCCATGTGAATCTTTCTGGATCTGGGTTACCTCACTCAGGATGATCTTTTCTAATTCCATTCATTTGTTTGCAAATTGCATGATTTTCTTGTTTTTAGTAGCTGAGTAGTGTTCCATTGTGTAAATGTACCACAGCTTCTTTATCCATTCTTCATTTGAGGGACATCTGGGTTGCTTCCAGATTCTGGCTATTATGAATAAGGCTGCTATGAACATAGTTGAACAAATGTCCTTGTTGTATGGTGGAGCATATTTTGGGTATACGCCCAGGAGTGGTATAGCTGTGTCTTGAGGTAGAGCTGTTCAAATTTTCTGAGAAAGTGTCAGATTGATTCCCAGAGTGGTTGTGTAAGTTTGCACTCCCACAAGCAATGGAGGAGTGTTCCCCTTTCTCTGCATCCTTGCTAGCATGTGCTGTCACTTGAATTTTTTATCTTAGCCATTCTGATGGGGGTAAGATGGGACCCCAGAGTTGTTTTGATTTGCATTTCCCTGATAACAAAGGAGGTTGAGCATTTCTTTAAGTATTTCTCAGTCATTACATATTTCTCTGTTGAGAATTCTCCATTCAGTTCTTTACCCCATTTTTAATTGGATTATTTGGTTTGCTGTTGTTTAATTTCTTGATTTCTTTATATATTTTGGATATTATTCCCTTGTCAGATATAGGACTGGTTAAGATCTTTTCCAAATCTATAGGCTGCCATTTTGTTCTATTGACAGAGCTTTTTAGTTTCATGAGGTCCTATGTGTTGATTATTGATCTGAGAGGCTGAGCTTTTGGTATTCTGTTAAGGAAATTGTCTCTTGCCCACTTTCTCTTCTAATGGAACTGGTTCTAGTTTTATGTTGAGGTCTTTGATCCACTTAGATTTGAGTTTTGTGCAAGGTGATAGATATGGATTTCTTCATTTTTCTACATGCAGACATCCAATTAGACCGGCACCATTTGTTGAAAGTGCTGTCTTTTTTCCATTGTATGGTTTTGGCTTCTTTGTCAAAAACCAAGTGTCCATAGGTGTGTGAGTTTATTTCTGGGTCTTTAATTCTATTCCATTGATCAACCAGTCTATTTCTATGCCAGTACCATGCAGTGTTTATTACTATTGCTCTATAGTATGACTTGAAGTCAGGGATGGAGATACCTCCAGAAGTTCTATTGCTGAATAGGATTGTTTTAGCTATTCTTGGTTTTTTGTTTTTCCCATATGAAGTTGAGAATTGCTCTTTCAAGGTCTGTCAAGAATTGTGCTAGTATTTTAATAGGGATTGCATTGAATCTGTAAATTGCTATTTTTTTATGTTAATCTTACTGATCCACGAGCCTGGGACATCTTTTCATTTGCAGATATCCAATTTTTTTATTTAGAGACTTGAAATTCTTGTCATGCAGGTCTTTAACTTTTTTGCTTAGAGTTAAGCCAAGATACTTTATATTATTTGTGTCTATTGTAAAGGGTGTACTTTCCTCAATTTCTTTCTCAGCCCCTCTGTCATTTGTATACAGCAGGGCTATTAAATTAATCTTGTATCCAGCCACTTTACTGAAGGTATTTATCAGTTGTAGGAGTTCTCAGGTAGAATTTTGGGGATCACTTATGTATACTATCATATCATGTGCAAATAATGATACTTTGACTTCTTCCTTTCCAGTTTGTATCCCCTTGATCTCCTTTTGTTGTCTTATTGCTCTGGCTAGGATTTCAAGTACTATACTGAAGAGTTACAGAGAGAGTGGTCAGCCTTGTTGTGTCCCTGCTTTCAGTGCAAGGTCTTTGAGTTACTTTCCATTTTATTTGATGTTATCTATAGGATTGCTGTATTTTGCCTTTATTATATTTAAGTATGTGCCTTGTATCCCTGATCTTTCCAAAATTTTTGTCTTGAAGGGGTGTTAGATTTTGTTAAATGCTTTTTCAACATCCAATGAGATGATCATGTGGGTTTTTTTTTTCTTTCAATTTGTTTATATGGTGGATTACGTTGGTGAATTTTCTTATATTGAACCAGCCCTGCATGCCTGGGATGAAGCCTATTTGATTGTGGCAGACAGTATTTTTGATATGTTCTTGGATTCAGTTTATCAGTATTTTATTGAATATTTTTGCACCAATGTTCATAGGGGAAATTGGTCTGAAATTCTGTTTCTTTGTTGGGTCTTTGTGTGGTTTAGGTATCAGGGTGATTGTGGCCTCATAGAATGAGTTTCACAGTGTTCCTTCTGTTTCTATTTTGTGGAATAGTTTGAGAAGTATTGGTGTTAGCTCTTCTTTGAAGATCTGGTAGAATTCTGAGCTAAAACCATCTGACCCTGGGCCTTTTTAATTTTTTTTAATGGGAAACTTTTAATGACTGCTTCTATGTCTATAGGGTTTATAAGGCTATTTAACGTGTTTAATGAATCTTGATTTAAGTTTGGTAAGTAGAATCAATCAAGAAAATTGTCCATCTCAATTAGGTTATCCAATTTTGTGACCTATAGGCTTTTGAAGTAAGACCTAATGATTCTTTGGATTTTGCCAGTGTCTGTTGTTGCATCTCTCTTTTCATTTCTGATTTTGTTAATTTGGATATTGCCTCTCTGCTTTTTAGTTAGTTTGGCTAAGGTTTATCTATCTTGTTGATTTTCTTAGTTTTTCTTTGTATTGTTCTCTTTGTTTCTAAGTTATTGATTTCATCCCCGAGTTTGATTATTTCCTGCATCTACTCCTCTTGGGTGAGTTGCTTTCTTTTTCTAGAGCTTTCAGGTGAGCTGTTAAGTTGCTAGTATGAGATCTCTTCAATTTCTTCCTGAAAGCACTAGTGCTATGTACTTTGCTTTTAACATTGTTTTCATTGTGTTCCATCAGCTTGGGTATGCTGTGCCTTCATTTTCATGGAATTTTAGGGATTAAGGTGTGAGAGTTTTCCTTGTGTGTACCTCAGGTCTGGCAGGTCTACTCAGGACAGCTGGTAGAGCTGTGAGCCTTAGGCTGGATCGGAGCATCTCTGGAATCTTGATTGTCCTCAGGTTGTGGAGTTAGTCTCGGAAGGTCTGAGGCTGGAACCATGTATCTGGCTGCCGGGATCTCCCCTACTTTCCAGGGAAACATGAATGGATGCTGACTTTTCAGAGTTGTTGCAGTGCGGGTTGGCCTCTTACTTGTTTGCGGTTCCTGTTCTCCCAATAGGTACACAGATTCCATGCATGCTGTGCTCTGCCATCTTGTAACCAGACTTTGTAAACACTTATTGTCCAGGAGGTCCCTACAGGGAGATGAATAGGACTGTAGGCCAGAGGCTAGGAACCACATCCCTGGTGTCTGAAGGTTGTGGTGTCCTCTGGGAAGTAGGAGCCTCTGATGTCCAGAGGCTGGAGTCTTGCATCCCTGGAGTTGTGTTCCCATAGGTGGAAGGGGCTGGGTAACTGTATGTCCCTTGGGCTTGGGAGCCATCCATGAGGGTTGGGGATGGTAGAGGGAGGGGGGCAGAGTTGGGACTGTGCCTAGCTCCAAGGATACCGCCTTTCTTCCAGGCAACACAGATGTTGCCATTTAGGAGCCCACAGCAGGGCTACACTCTTGGTCTAGAGTCACTGATCTTCTGGTTCTTAGACAGTATGATCACCGTGTGCCGCCATCTTGGATCTCCCAACATCATATTCAATAGGAATAACTGTGGTACTGATTGTGGAGGTGATGGAATGTGGTGTGTGCATGTGTATGCTTATGTGCATGTGTGCGCATGGATGTGTGTGTGTGTGTGTGTGTGTGTGTGTGTGTGTGTGTGTGTGTTCATGCACAAGTCTAGTATTGTGCTTGAAAGAACCATGTCCCCCTGGAGTAGAAAGACAACATTAAAATTGAAATCTGAACATTTTAAATAATGAAAAATATTCAATGAAAATACTGAAAAGAATTGGGAAATGAGTAAACAACAAGCCTCTGACATCAGGAATTAGGGATGAAACTACGACATATTTTATTAGAAATTTTGTAGGTCTGTTACTACTGACAGAATAAAACTGACAAAAATAAAAATGAAGTTAAAAATGTATATGGCCCCAGGCTTCCTTTTGCTGGCATTGTCTGCTGAGAAGGCCATGGTGGCACTAGGTACAGAGTTAGTGTAAATGACTACACACATGTTTGTCTTCTGGCTGCTTCCTGTACCTGGGTGAAGGCATGGAGTGCTTAGAATTTTGTAGCTGATTTTCTATGAAATAACAAGGCAAGGAGATAATGTGAGAACCAACCTGAGACATCCTTGCTAACTTAAACCACGGAATGTTCCTGGAGTGCTGCTCCTCTTTGGGAATTGCTGAGTGGAAATGGACATGTGTTCCTTTCTCCTGTGATTTATGCCTTTAAATAAACCAGGCTCTCAGCTATTTTCTTCTCTTAGTTGTTTTCATCTTAGATGTTTCTCTTGTCTCCATCATCAGCCTTTCAAGCCCTAAGTTTCTTTGGGATGCCTCAGTCCTACTGTTCATCAGTCTCTCTCTGTTCATATTGGCTTATATCTCCTTTACTCAGTGGCTTTGATGGTTTTTCAAGCGCTCCTTCCTCCTACTATACCTTATTTTATTTCCCTGTACTTATTTTTCTTTTTAGTAACCCTCCAGTGAGATTTAGCATATTAAATTATTTTATGATCCACTGAGATTGTAATGTATGACACTCATAACCTACACAAAGAAGTTTTTAAATAATATGTTCCAAAATATTCCTTATAATGTTTTAAAATTTATATTTGTGTGTGTGTGTATGTGTGTGTGTGTGTGTGTGTGTGTGTGTGTTGCCATGACCCATGTGTGGCACTCAGAAGACAGAGTTCAAGAGTCTACCGTGTGTGTCTAGTTGGTGAATCTCAGGTCTTCACACTTTGTAGCAGGCACTCAACCACTGAGCCATCTTGCAGGTCTATTCTATTTTTATTACATGTGTGTGTGTGTGTGTGTGTGTGTGTGTGTGTGTGTGTGTGTGCGCGCGCATATGTAGGTACCTAGAACTGCAGTTATAGGAAGTTGTGAACCATTCACACAATGTAAGGGCTAGGAACCAAACTAGGTCCTCTATGAAAGCAGTAAGTCATCTCCCAAGCAACCAAGTTCACATCTTTGGATGTTCAAAGGCAGCTACCATCTGTTGTTTCCTTTCATGTATGTTTATTATGCTGCATTCTGTTCTACTTCTAAAACAATGGGACTTAATAGCCACATAACAGATTATAGTACTTTTTTTTTGGTTTTGTTTTGTTTTTTGAGACCGGGTTTCTTTGTGTAACAGCCCTGGCTGCCCTACAACTTGCTCTATAGACAGAGTTCAAGGCTGTCCTTGAACTCACGAAGGTCCGCCTGCCTCTACCTCCCGAGTGCTGGGATTCAAGGCGTGCTCCACCACGCTTAGACACACATCTTCTTTAGACATTTTAAAACCTGCCAAGTTGTCTGTGAACTCCTTTCAGTTAAGGACATGAGCAGGCCCCATGCTACTCATTTAGAGTTCTGTCCATATTAAAAAAGATAATAAAGGCCACAAAAAGAGAAATTCCCCCTACTTCCAGGGAGGGATTAAACTTGTGACATTATGTGAAGAACCATAATGTGAAGGTCTTTGGGGGGATACTACAAATGAATCAAGCTACTTTAAATACATCAAACTACAGGTAAAATGAATATAGGCAGATAATTGGCTGAGAAAGGCCATGGGACTTAGCATGGCATGTGTGGTCTAGCTACCATTTGGACTCTGAATAATTGAGAGAAGTGTAGCAGGTTAATTAGGGGGTCCACTGAAAGTTCTGTGACTAAGATGTCTTTGATGGGATCATGTGGCACAGAATTCTATTTCAGTGAGTTGCACATTCTGAAGACAGCATGTGCCATTCCCCGGACATTAATCTATCTTGGAGAAGTTTAGGAGGAACAAAAGAAAGTCAAGATCTGGCTTGGTTCTCATAACTAGCATTGACTTTGAGCAGAACCTGTGGCCAGGGAATGTAGGCACCATTTGTACTCGAAGGAAGAAAATCTGAGTTATACCTAAGCAGGCCATGTGATAAGACAGAGAAACTCTGACCTAGACTTAATAAGTGGATCCCTAGCATTCACTGTCATTGTCAGGGTGATGTGAGGACAGCTTGAACATTTTTGGAACTGATCAGCCAGCACGAGGCAAAGTACAGGCCTTACTGATGAAATAATTTTAATTTTTGGAGGTTGGTGATGCTTCCTGCTACATTGCTCAAGCACGCAGGGAACGGGGCCACTGTTGTACCTGAGAACAAGTAATGGGCAAGAGATGTGGGATTATTTTTTATTCAACCTCAGAGCCTTGAGGACAACAGGTAGAGGACAGTATGAAATCAAACATCATATTTGAAAATAATTGTCCCTTTACTACCACTCTCATTGCAAGGTCCTGAGACTGTTTTAAAACAACAACAAAGTACACCTCCCCCTAGTTTAGGGAGCATTGTGGGATGCTCACAGAGCAACATGGTGTCTTCTGGACTTGTCAAGACAGCCTGCAGCTAAGGTCACTGACATACCACTTGCACAGGATTAAGCCAGTCAACATTTTAGCATGGAGTGAGAAGGTATTGTGAGCCTCCACCCAAAAGTGAGGTGCTATGGACAATTGATTGGTTCTAGGAGAGGAACTATCAGTTTTCATTAAAAATGTGGTTCCCAAAATGTGTGGACAAATGGATTGAACTAGAAATGATCATAATGAGTGAGTTAACCCAGAAGCAGAAAAAGTCAAATGGTATATACTCACTTATATCTGGACACTAGCCCAAGGGGCATGTCCCATGAAAGTCTTCACTTACCAGGAAAGTGGGACAGAGGGGAGGACATCCTATTGGGACTCCAGGTGAGAGAAACATGGAAGAATGGGGAAATAGAAGGATCCAGAGGGTCCTAGAAACCTACAAGAACATTATGATGAGCAGATCTGGGCCCAGGGGTCCTGCTCAAACTATGGCACCAGCCAAGGACAATACATGCAGTAAACTTCAAACCCTACCCAGATCTACCCAATGGACAGGACGTTCTTCACAGTTGAGTGGAGAGTGAGGTCTGACTTTCACACAAACTCTGGTGCCCCATATTTGACATGTCCGCTGGATGGGGAGGCCTGGTGGCACTCAGAGGAAAGACAGCAGGCTACCAAGAAGAGACTTGATACTCTATGAGCATATATAGGGGGAGGAGGTCCCCCTCAGTCACAGTCATAGGGGAGGGGGGTAAGGGGAAAATGGGAGGGAGGGAGGAATGGGAGGATATAAGGGATGGGATAGCAATTGAGAAGTACTATGAATCAATTAATAAAATAGATTAATAAAAAAGAGAAAATTAAAAAACAAAAAAAATGTGGCTCCTAGTAGGTTGACTGCACTCCAGTGGATGGCCCACACAGTAGGTCAACTATACTCCAGTGCATGGCCCACATTTAGAGGTATATAGAAAGTACAAAAGACATGAAGTTTGGGGGATGAATAAAGGGGTGGGGTGGGTAAGAAGGTGGGAGTGGACCTAGATGTAGGGAGAGTTAGAAATTAAGCCAAATATGATCAAATCATGTTGGATAAATCTCTCAAATAATTTGTCAAAATGTTTTTTTTTTAAACATAACTCCTGGGGCTGGGGAGACGCCTCAGTGGTGAAGGGCAGTTGTTGCTCTGTCAGAAGACTCGGTTTCTATTCCTAGGACCCAGATGATGGCTCGTATGAATCCATGACTCCAGTTCTAGGGGATCTGAAGCCATCTTACTTCCACAGTCACCAGTCATACAATTCCTTTCAGACGACACATGGCATTCCCCTCTCCTGAGCATGTCTAACTCATCATAAAGCCCTTTAGGTCCTGGTCTTCTGCTCAAGGCTCAGCCGGCCGTAGGATGATTCCAGAATGCTTGGCGTAATGGCCGATAAAGTGGCACATGGAGCCCTCATCATCCCTTTGTCCACAGTTGTCGTGGTCAATTTCGTTAGCCGGGCAGGATCTAGATCTAGAACAGTCTAAGAGTAGAACCTCTGGCTATGTCCGTGAGGGAGTTTCTCAGTGGGGCTAGTTGATGTGAGAAGGGTGACTCTAACTGTGGGCAGCGCCATTCTGTGGGCTACAGTCTCCAACTAAATAGTAAATGTTTAAACATCTAAGTACCAGCATCCATCTTTCTCTGCTTCCTGAGTGTGGATTCATCATGACCTGCTGCCTCACACTCCTGTTACCATGGCTTCTCTGCCAGGGTGCATTGTACATGCAAATTATGAAACAAAATAACTCTTTTCTTCTTTAAGTTTTTAAAATTTTTTTAAATCAGTATTTTGTCAAAGCAATGAGAAAAGTTACCAATAAGTAGTTGTGTGGCTTAGCTCTGAAAATCACCTGATTCCACCCACGTGGACAGAGGATGCTATGATCTCATGGGTACATCCTGCTGACACGAGATGCAGTACCACCTTCTACTCACATTGCTTTTCCTATTGGTTCACGGTGCAAAGCCTTATCGAATACATGTCCTGGGGCTCAGGATTCTCTCCTCTTCTGCTGTGTGTGTGCTCAGTCATGTAGCAGAGTGTGACTTTTCAACACTCGGATGAGCTGAGAATGCCCAGTCAAGCTGCTGACTTGGAAAGACATGGGCCTATGCCTACCTGTGATTCTCTGGTGCATTCTAATGTACCCTGTACTAAAAATTAACTGTAATGATTTATTTCTTATATCTAGAGGTGATATGTACCCCCTAACTTTAATTCCTAGCAACATGGCTTCAAACCTAATTCAGGGAAAAGAATCACACACTAACATTATTAGGCCTTTCACTATAGTTACTCACACAGACTTCTCCTCTTTAACTTTACAACAAGTTCCTGTCAAACGCAGTCTCTTACACAAGGAATAACTATGGAATAGTGTGTTTTGTGTCATTGCAGACTCCAGAAAGGCAAAGAAGTCACTGTAGTGGATCTGTATTGTTGTATATCATAACTATTTAGATAAAGCTAATAAAACTTCAGTTTTCAAGATGCCTTGCCTTTGAAGATATAGCAAGGTAGGTTTATCAGATCTACCCTCCCTTAGGAATTTATTATATATTCTTCTATGTAATTGTTTAATGTTTGCAAGTTTGAATGGTTGAATATTTTTATATCTGGAAAAATCTCACTCTTGGTAGCATTTGGTTTCCCAAAAATCCAGTGTCACCAGTTATACTCTAAAGGTTTATTTTTCTTTCAACTGCTTTCTAGAGACTCACCTGTTTTAAGTCCCTTCACTACTCACATTTTCCCCTATCTCATCTTTTTTCTTTGTTAAAAGTAAAATCATCAGTAACTTCATAGGAAACCACCTGCAGTGGTGTGGTGAGACAATGAGGCTGATAGATTTGTGCCTAAATAGAAATGCAAACAGCATGATAGCATCTCTGCTTTCTCCAGAGCAAGCATCCAGAACCTCATGACAGCCTTGGCTTTTCTCCTGGCACCTGTTAGTTTCCACAATTTTATAAGCTTTCTGCTTGTAATAAACGGAATTACATTTCTATAAGGCTCCCATGGCAATCAAGAAGACATTACCTCACAGTCCCCAATCCTGGACATTATCCGAGCCTTTGTCCTAGTACCAAGATGTTACCTGGGGTCATAATTAGTTTTCTGATAGCCTGACAGCTCTGTAAAGGCAAGCGCAGACACCAGGCATGCAGTCTTTAGAAATTTCCACCTGCCATTAGACGATGCTCTGGCAGATCGTGTGCAATACATACTAGAACTTGGTTTCCTGTTGATGCCTTGTGTTCCAGAACATAAGACACAAGAATAGTTTACTTTGCTTTTACAAGTGCTCGTTATGGTCTGGTCACTCTTGTCAAAAATCGTCCTAACTTCCTGGAAGCATATTCCATCCTGCAAGCACAAGGCTTTCTGTTTAGTCTTTATTTGAATGTGCTCTAAGATAGTGTTATGCAACCCTGAAAATCCAGAGACTGCAACAAGCAATACGCCAACAACAAAATTGACTGTATGTGTACATGTGCATGAATTTGTATGTGAGCATTTGCATGTACATGTGTAAGGACACCAGGTGATAGTTCAATGTCATGGAAAAGGAGCTGAAATTCTGTATGAATACATCCTCTTAGGGACTCAAGAGTCAGGATGTGAAAAAGGGAAAAACACATTAATTATATTGTTCTGAGATAATTTACATATTGGAAGATGGATTTACTACGAGTGAAGACTCGGTCAGCCATTTGTTCAGATCCTGTCTCTCTTTCATGACTCAACAACATAAGCATCTTCTCTTCTGTGGATAACCAGACAAAACTCCCTGGTAGGAAGACAGAGAACGAGTATGATTATAAAGAAGTGTCAGTTTTCTGGTGATGTAATGTTAGGTAAATGAGTTGAGGTTTGAAGGTGGGAGTTATTAGTGTGTGTGTGTCTGTGTGTGTGTGTGTGTGTGTGCGTGTTATATTCATGTGAGTGTCCTGGTTAGCTTTAATTATCAGCTTGACACAACATAGAATCCCCTGAGAGGCTCATGAGGGATTGTCCACATTGGCTTGGCACGTAGGCTTTTCTATGGGAGACTGACTTAAGTTAATTTACATATAGACCGTCCCACGTCAGTGACATCATTCCCGAGGTAGAGGCTTCTGAACTGTACAAGAATGAAGAGATCAATCTCATCACAGCAATTAAGCACTGATTTAGTTGCGTAAGCACTGACCTTTTTCTGCTGGCTGTGGGTATGCTGTGACTAGCTGTTCCAAGTTCCAGCCTTGACTTTTCCATAATGGTGAGCTGTAACCTGGAAGTTTGAACTGAAATAGTCACCTTTCTCTTTAAATTGCTTTTGTGTTGAACTGTTCTATAAGGACAATAGATGTGAATCTCAAGCAGTGGGTACACCTGTATGTTCATTTCATGTGGAGTCTAACGGCCATCTTTTTACGTGGCCTCTTTAATTTCTTTTTTACCTTATTTTCGAGACAGAGTCTTTCCCAGGACCAAGCCTTGGCCACTTGGCTAGGCTGGGTGGCCAGTGAGCACCTAGGATCCTTTGTCTCTCCTTCTCCCGCACGAGGATTAGAGTCACGTCACCGCACCCAGTTTTCACATGAGTACTGGGAATTTGAACTCAGGTCCTGATGCTTGCTAGGCAAATGCTTTGCCCACTAAGCCATTTCTTGGACCATTTGAGTCATTTTTCTGTGGATGCTGAAGTATCTTGGACATGCTTGATATAAAAAATCTTCCCGGTGAATAATTTATCAAATCTTTCCCCACTATATATAATGTTCTGAAGCTGAAGCAATGCATGCTTACCTAAAAATTAACCACAACAACAGTGACATCAACGACAATGCCAGAAAAATATCATCCACTGGACTATTAATAGATATCTACAAGGCTGAAACTCTGTTTCCCTAAGAGAATCTGCTTTCACACAGCTGGGGATTTCTTTAATAAACAGAGACTACATTATATTTCCTTAGGGCTTAAAAGAAGCTAGTTTGTTTAAGTAACAATGATTTCATTGTGCAAATTTAATAAGGGGAAGAAAGAGGGAAGAGGAGAGGGCAAGGAGCCTGAGAGACGCCTTCTGATGCTCCGATATCAAATCAGAGTCTTCGTCAGGCATCAAGCAAGGATGCATTCCTTTGGTGTGCCTGATTCGGGGTCTTTCTTTCCATGGGTTGTAGAACGTGAGATGTGAGGTTGACTTTTGGCCTCTACTAGAAGACACGAACAATAAAACGGTTGATTTCTCTGTTAGTGTGTTTTAGTTGCTTTTCAATGGGCATGGGAAGAAAAACAGCACGACCAAGGCAACTTATAAAAGAAAGCATTTAATGTGGGGCTCATAGCTCCAGAGGCTTAGAGTCCATGCCCATCATGGTGTGGAGCATGGCAGCAGGTAAGCAGGCATGGTGCTGGAGCAGCAGCTAGGAGCTTACTCCTCCATCCATAAGCAAAGGCCTGGAGAACTGCCTGGGCCTGGTGTGAGCTTTTGAAACCTCAAAGCCTGCTCCCAGTGACACGCCTCCTCCAACAAGGACACACCTCCTAATCTTTCCAGTTCCACCAACCTGGGACCAAACAGTCAAATAGATCAGCCTCTGAGGGCCAGTGTCATTCAGAGTACTACAGCCAGCTTTGCCTGCCTTAATTTCTAGCCCATAGGTGTTCCGCAAGACAAAAGCACGGCCCCTGCAGAGTCCTGAGAGACATGCATAATCAGATTTATCAGAAGCCCTGAAATGCAGGGTTTAAATGAGATCAAAGGTACGAGTCTCTGTAACTTTCTTTGAAGAGGAAATACACATGTTCCCTTTGCTTAAAATACAATAGTAGGATCTGGAAAGATAGCTCAGTTGATGTACTCCCATCCTTACAACACACATGAAAAAAAAAATCCCAAGCCCCAAATCAAGTGTGGTGTGTTTTTTTGTAAACCTTAGAGCTGGGGAAATGGGTGAAGGTGATCTTCGAGGTCCACTGGTCAAACAGCAAGCCAGCTTGCAGGCCTGTGAGGCAGAGACACTTATCTTATAAAGCAAGGTGAATGGTCCGGAGTATTGGTGCCTGACTTTTGGCTTCTAATCAAGTGCATGAACAGACATATGCATACATGCACATGTGTACACATACATACATACACACACACACACACACACACACACACACACACACTACACATTAGGGTGGGGAGGGGGCGGGAGAGTTTAAAATAAATGCTGCCCTAAATATGTAGAATGAAGTTGGGGCGGTTTCCTGTCTGCAGGGATGTTTAGAGAGGAACGGAAAGCCCTTACTACTGTGTCCCCTACAAAGACGCTCCTCACCGCCAGTGTGAGCAAGACACACAGTGAATAGGCCCTCGCTGTTACAGGTCACATCCATAGGCCTGGGGCAGTCTACAGCAGTATGTTGGCAGGGTGCTTGGTTCACTCTCTTGAGGCTTTCATTTCATCTCACTTTTTAAGTGGTGAAAGCTTTCAATCCTGTGTGGGTCAGGTACATGCTTCCTTTGTTCTCCTCCATCCTCCCAAGGAGGTGGGGCAGGGAGGCAGCGATCAAGGGCAGGATTTTAATGAAGAAGAGAATCATCTTAGTTCTTTGAACTCCTTAATCTCAAACTCCAAACTAAGACATCAGCTGTCTTCTTTGAAGATGCTCGACACACTCTCTGTTGTATGGTGTGTGTGTGTGTGTGTGTGTGTGTGTTGTACGCATGCGCATGCGTGCACGTGTGCGTGTGTGTATATATGTGTGTATAAAGTGTTTAAGAGCAAATGCATTCAGATAAAGCATCATTAGGGGATTTTAGCATTATGCATACATAAAGTGGGCTTATACATAGTTACCACATTAATAGGTAATAACATAGTATATTATAATACATAATATAACCCTGTTACATAAATTGCCATCATATATATATATATATACATATGTATATGTATATATATGTGTGTGTGATCTGTCATTCATCAAAATGTCATGGTGCAGTACATGACTATAACATCGTCCATGAAGCAAATTACCACAGATATGCTAAGACAGAAGATGTTTGCTCATTGGTTCATAGCCCTGTGACCTACAGCAAAACTTTTACCGATGGAGTAGCAAAAAAAAAAAAATAGTCCAAAATAATTTAACAACCATGGAACAAATGTCCCACAAAAGCTAGAAATTATGAGAGCTGCTGATGGTAGGTAGAGAAGGAACACAAGGAAGGATCGTGCTTTATAAAGCGTGTGACATCAGGCAAACAGACACTGGAAAATAATTTTCCTAAACCATTAGAGATGGGTTAGGAAGAGAGGAAGCTTGTGGACGGAGGGCGTCTCAGCATAAATGATAATCAGGAGTACTTGGGGAAATTCAAAGTACACGCACATCAAAAGGCTTTCCCCACACACAGTACAGATGAAGACACCAGGCGGGACCTAGGACTGATCATTGATTATAATCTTCCTAAATTAAACACGATGTAAGAGCACATGTTGGGATCAGAGACAGAGCCGCCGTGGTGATGTGTGATACAAAAGAATGCGCCTTGCAGAAACTGCACTGCTCTCTTGAAAGAGAAATGCTTGATACCACAGGTGATTTGAGAACAATCCTGGCAAAGCCTGCTGCTTGGAAATTAAAAAATGCTTCAAGAATTCCAATTCTTCCAACCTGCATGGTTTTTAGTGTGGTTGGTCTACCCTAACCCAACCAATGCCAAGGCAAAGTAATTGTACTCATTTTTAAAAAATAAACCATATATTATAGAGTTTGCAATTATATTTTAATTTTGAGGGTGACTGTGTGGGGGTGGGTGGGAGTGTAGTGCAGTGTACATGAATGCATATATGTTTGCATGTGTCATGGGACACATGGATGCTCAGAGGTTGGTGTCTGGAATCATTTTTGATGAAGGCCCCTCTTCACTGAGGCAGGCTTGCTCAGTCAAATCCAGAGCTCGCTGGTGTGATGGGTCTTATTCCCTGGCTTATGCTGACTTTTTAGCCAGCCTGTCACACTCATGTTGCATTTTGGTGGGCTCTGAGGACCCGAACTCTGGTCCTCATGTTTGCATAGCAAGTGCTTTTCACCACTGAGCCAGCATCTACCGCACACTGTGCCTGCCTCGAATTTTACTAGCAGGTGGTCTTTCCAATTCTCTCTGATCCAGCTTTTTATGTGCTGCTCTCCTCTTACTGGTTTAACACTAAGGTTTCTAGGGCAGGGAAGAAAATATGGTAAATATTCAGATAGGGGTCTATGTACCAATGAATGTATAGGCCTTATACATCATCTTAGCTGGTATGCTTACTGACTCTTTTGTCTTTGGTTTTCTTTATTTTTCAAGGGTCTTACATAAGCCAGGATAACCTTACACTCGCATGTAGCGGAGGAAGACCTTGAACTTCTGACTCCATTGGCTCTGCTTTCTAAGTGTTCAGATTTAAAGGTGTACACTACCACACCTCATTTCTACTGTGCTGGAGATCAAACACAGGGCTTCATAAATGCTATGCAAGCATGCTACCAACTGAGCCCCATTCCCAGACCATACATTTGTGTTTTTTTAAATATTCTTTTTTAGATAAGCTATCAGACTCCAAAAGTCCTGTACCTTCAGGGAAGTGAGGTGGGCATATCTGATTCTGGATCCTATAGTCTTACCACTACCTGATATGTCCTTGCATATCTAAGTGGTTTAATATAAGTGGTTTAATATCTAAGTGGTTGATTTCTAGTGAACAAATTTAACCTACTCAATGGTTGTGTATCAGAGAGGGGGGAACAGAGAACTCAAGTTGACTAGTTTTCAAAGGCACAGTACAAGTGAACTATAGTCACCTATGAAGATAGATGAAATATGGCAGCTTCTACAAGCACCTGGATGTTTTCTTGGGATCAAGTCTTTAAATCTAGATTTAGCTATCTGTGTGTCATTTGTATTTTTCTGGTTAAGAAAGGGTCAGGAAGTCTCCAGAAGAGGTTCTTGGAGTGGAGAAAAAAGTGGTTAGAATGACAGAGGTAAGAGAGAAGCTTGGGACATTGTGGAAAGAGACCTACAGACAGGCCTTTTATTGCAGAAGCATTTAATAAAGAAAATCAGGAAACAACCTAATACAATGGTCTTAGCATCACCGGCTTGCCTCTGTCGGAAAATCCAACCATGGAAAGCCGTCTTGGCCTTCAAATCTCGTTTTAACACAAGAGGTGGAGCAGACAACACCCACCTGATCTGTGGCCCAGGAGAAGTCTCTGAGAGTTGATGAGGGTGCTGCTGAGGCTGAAATCTGAACACCCAGCATCTCAGAATGAGACTGCTACGGTTTGTATATCAAATGCGCCCCAGAACAGATGTGTTGAAGGCTTGCTTCGCAGGGGATGGTGCTTCTTTTGGAAGGTGGTAGGAATGCCAGGAAGGAAGCTCAGCTAGAGGAAGGTCCTGCCCTTAAAACACATATTTTGTCCCTGCCCTCCACACTCAGCTCCTGTTTGAAGGTGGAAGAAAGTTCTTCTCTTTTCTGTCCAGTGTTTTGGCTGGCCACAAGCCCGGAAACAATGTGGCTGTGGACTGAAACTCTGAAACCATGAGGCCAAATGAACCTTTTCTTCTCTGAGTTGGTTTTCTCAGATATTCTGCCACAGGAGCAGAAAGCACATACAGTAACCAAAATGGATACAAAATCTTTGTAGAGGTAAGGAGAATACAGTCCTTGGGCTGGCACCTAATGGAAGAGGACTGATGTCCTAATAAGAACAGGGAATGTGCACACAGACCCATCCAGAGGGAAGGCAGTGCAGAGACACACGGTGAAGAGGACCACACATAAGCATAGGTTGCTGTACTTTGTGGCTTCACTCCTAGCAAATCGATAGTGGCACCAGAACTCAAATCTTGTCTCTTTCATCTTTATGTGCATTTTTCAACAGACGAGCCATCCAGCACGGCAAACATTGGCTGCATATGTTAAATAAGTGCAGGTGAATCAAGATCGAGTAGAACTATAAATTGTGTCACTAGTCATATTTCATATACTAAATTTCCCCCATGTACTAGTAGCTACTCTAATGCACAATGCATGTGGGCATGTCCTTCACGATGGAAAGTTCCATAAACTAGGGATACCTTCGACTGGACCTAATCCAATCTTACCGTATATCTCAGAAGGAGAAGATATGGGATAAACTGAATATTGAGTAAAATTTATATAGTTTGAAGAGTTCTCCTGACTGGAAATATGGCTCAGTTGGTAAAGTGCCTGCTTTGCAAGCATGAAGACCAGAGTTCAAATCTTTAGCACCTGTACTTTTAAAAACCCAGCTACATAGGCATGTGTCCTTGATCCCAGTGCTGGGGCTGAGGGCAGGGAAAGGAGGACCTCTGGAACTCATTGGCCAACCAGCCTCGCTAAACTGTGAGCTCTGTGTTCAGGGAGAGACTCTGCCTCAAAAAAAAAAAAAAAAAAAGTTGGAGAGTAATCAAGGAAGACACCTGACGTCGACCTCTGGCCTCTTCGTGCAAGTGCACAAACATGGGTATATCCTCTCATACACATATTTACACATGAACCTGACATGTTTATACAGTGCACATGCATACACATACATAAAAGTAAAATATAAACAATAAAGAAATAAATTGGGGGCATTATGTGTCCGTTTCAGTTTAAGTTGTGCCAAAATGAGAAACTGCGAGGAGGAGCTGTTTTATGAGGGCTTGCGACCCTTTATGAAGTCTTATATTGCGCTGAGTCTTTAAGCCTTCATATCTGCCAGCCCTTATTTCTGCGTCTCCACCTTTGATGCTCTAATTAAATTCTTAATGTGATTCATTACTTTGGGTGAGTCAGTTCTTGAAAATTTATTGTAAAAATTTCAGCAGCATCCCTTAAGAATACAACCAAATCCTCACTCCTACGTCAGGGAAATAGCTGAGTCTCCATTTTAAATGAACAGAGAAAAGCTGGGTTTGAAGAGGGTCAGGCGGTCCTCAAACATCGCTTCCCTGGGATAACGCATGTGTGCTCATGCTCTTAAGTGAATTATGAGTCCGGGAGGCAGAAATATTAAGCAAATTAGGAGAAAATTACAAGAGTGGATCGTGGGGGAAAGGGAGAGCTCCGGGTGGGAGCTGTGCTGCTGGAGTAATTATCTAGAAGAAGTCACACAGCACTCCTGTGAGATTCCGAGAACTTAGGGAGAGACCTTGTCGCAGAGAGTTCCTAGAAGATGCTTTAAGCCAACCAAAGCCCACTTGTGGAGGTCTGCTCCTTATTAAATACCTGCATCAACTGCAAATGTCACAGGAAAAGCCACACAAAGCAAACATGAGCTGGCATGTGTTACAGTAATTTGTATCCGTTTTGGCCTACGAAGCCAATAACTGACACAGAGTCTGAAACGCATTTTAAAGCTGTTAGCATATGCCCGGCAGAATCTAAACTGATACAAATCTACTCATAAACTAAGCAAACTACTCTAAACCTCATAACCTACATATATCTCAAGCACTTGCCACTATGATCCTTGGGACATTTCTCTCCTCTGTTCTCCTCAGCTGTCCACCGGCTTCCCTTCTCCACTGTCAATCTGGGCTCTGTCCTCTCTTTAGGAAGTCCCGCCTTCCACTTCGTGTCCTTCTGCCCAGCTGATTGGCTAAACAGTGCTTAATTGACAGTTGTTACATCCACTCAAGACATTCCTCCACAGGCTTGGACCTCCCCCCCCCCAAGATGGCTTTTTCCTTGCTTAGGGTCTCTCACTGGCCCAGCTGGCCAGCGAGTGCTAGAGGGTTTCCTCTCTCTACTTCCCCAGCCCTGGCATTAATTATAGACACTAGGCCAAACCCAGCTTTTAGGTGAGTGCCAAGGATTGAACCCAGGTCCTCATGATTGTATCGTAAGTACATTTTCCCAACTGAGTTCTTTTTCTAGCTCCTGGTTTGTCTTTTGAGAAAGGATTTTGCTAAGAATGTGAGCACAGTACAGGAGTTCAACAAAACTTACAGTAATGTGGAGATTAATAGGGGAAGGTGTGGAAAGGGAGGACTGATCCTAACTCAGACTGGACAGTCTTAGATTTTCTGGGATGATCCCAGTATTTTCAGACTCTGCCCATCTTAAACTGTTCCTCTTATTTCATAGCAAGCACTGAATACGATAGGTCATTGATTCACAAATGGTAGTATGCCAATTAATGATGAACTAACAGCAGTTCTTGGAGGCAGAGGGAGGCTTTAGCCAATGGCCATGTTATAGTCTCACATGGCTCATTGCAAGAGGCTAACTTGACATCAATGAACGAGAATTTGGAAGCATATGTCGAAAGCAGTTCTCCAACTGTGGCTGAGTGTTTTGAAATTCAACCCAGTGTTGACAGGACCCAAAGCTAACATAGACCTCACATACCCAGGCAAAGTCTCAGAAGACTGTTGACACATTAAATGACAGTCACAAACTTTGGGGCATCACAAGCTGACTACAGATTCGGAGTTTCCATACCTCTCCAGGTTTGATAATTGTTGCAACAATTCACAGATCTGAAGGACACTGTAATCATGTGTGATATTTTCTCAAAAGAGATCTATATGAACAGCCAGGTGGATAGGGCTCGATGGCTCCAAAGCTCACAGGAGTGCATTTTCACACGGAATCAAGATGCACCGCTTGCCCGATCTAGCAATTATTCACCAACCAGGAAGCTCCCCAGGGCTCAGGAGTCGAGTTTTATGTTGTGAGAGGGTAGCTTTGAGGTCAGGCAGCATCGCCCCATTGTATGTTACTCTCTCTTGGGTAAAACAGTTGTTTTGTTTTGTTTCCAGGCTGTTCCTTGCCCTGAGAGACTCTATTTTATAGCTATTGCTCGACTCCATTTTGAGTACAAATCTAGAGGCAGGGCAATGCTAAGCATACAAATACCACCATCTGTCGGACTCCACCCAGGAGACACAGGCTGATAATTAACTTATCCTTAAAATTAAAAAGTACCACCCTATAAATTTATAAAAGTAAACTGGGACTATGGAAGCACGTGGAGTCATTAAAACCATATCAGGCAAACCAGGCCCAACAACTTGTCAGGCCCATGAGACTAAGGGAAGCGTTATGCTTCCCTGGACCCTATAAAGAGGAGGGCTTCAATCACTGTGGCAACATCGCTTATAGACATGCCATCTGTCCACCTGGTGTCTGCATCAAGGGAGTGACAGGCAAAGAAGGCAAAGAAGTGTTGAGTGTACCGGCGGCTTCAGCTCTGCTCCCTGCCTGCTCTCAGTACAGCCTACTCAAATTGTAACCCATCTTATATTGCTTAGTTATAACAGTTAAACTGACACACCCTGGAAACATTTTGAAGAAAGCCCCACCCGAGGAATTCTCTAGATCGAGTTGGTCTCTGAGCAGATCTATGAGATATTGACTTAACTGTTAATTGATGCAGAAATACTCACTTCATTGGAGGTGGCACTATTTTCTAGGCAGTCTTGGACTATGTGAGACATGTGTATGGGTACATGTGTTTGATATGTGTTCTATGTTATCATTGACTGTCCTGGCTGGAATGTAAAATGTTTCCTACATCTGTGGCTTCGCCAATGGTTTTTTTTATTTTTAATGCGTCTTGCTGAGGCTCCAACCCTGCTACCAGGTAACAGACCTTAGTTGTTCTCCATGACCACCCCAATTTTGCAATGTTTGTACCTTCCAAATAAGTACTACATGGATGATACTAGCTTTACCAAATTCATTTACATACCACCATAAGAAACTAACAGGGAGGGGTTGGTTCTTCAATTTGATAGTTGCTAAGAAGCAATCTAAGCTTGGAGATCACAGAGCCTAATAGAAGTTCTGTCCTATGAACCTGAGCTAGCTGGGTCCAAAGCTCAACTGCTACTCACTATACTGTATTGATTGCTTTCTCTGTTTCTGTCTCTCTCTTCTCTCCCTCTCTCCCTCCCGCCCTTCCCGTCTTCCCCTCTCTGTTTCTCTCCCCCACCCCCTGTGTTGTATACATGTGTGAGTAATCATGGAGGACAAAAGAATAGTTCTGACCCTCTTGAACTGGAGTTTCAGGCCATTGGGAAAAACCCAGTGTGGATGCTGGGAACTGAACTTGTAGACTCTGCAAGATGAGCAAAGGCTTATAATGCTGAGCTCTCTCTCCAGTCCCTGTAGAACACAGCTTACCATGGTCCATAATCAAAATCCAGCAAACAGCATTTATCTTGGCCAGCTCCTTCTTCTTCCCTTCTCTCCTCTTTTCTTCTTCTTCCATTTCCTCTCTTTCTTCTTCACTCCTTCCCTTCTACAGAAGCAGAAAGACTTTTCATCTATCCTTTAGATCTATGGATAATCTAGGAAAAAATTAACAAAAGACAGGTTAACATGGGGAAAAACATATAAGTCTCAATGAGAATATTTTATTTGTACATGGGATTCTTCAATATAAGAAATAGAGACAAAAGAAAGAGATTAGGGCTGAGAACTGATAGAACACTTTAGCAAGTTAAACTTTAGAGACATGGAAGATACAGGATTTGGGCTAGGAGTGAATAGTTGTGGGGAAAATACTAAGCAAACTGTAGGAAGAATTAGAGGAAATGAACTTGTTTAAGTGATGTTGTTTGATACAGATTTGTTTCAGCATCGACTCTCTAAATAACTCATTGCAACTTTTCTATCTTGGAAAATAAAGAAGGACAGAGACTGCTGCATTGAATTGACAGGGAATTAGACCCTGGTGTATGTATCTTTGCTTTTTAATTCATGGAGTGTTTTGCCCAGAATTCTGGTTCTACTCATAGCTCTCCATGACCTCCACTCTTTCTGACAGTGCATGTGTTCTGATGGCTGCAGCCAACTAGGCAGAGGTGTCTAGAGCTCCTTAAAGACTGTTCTCCCTACATTTTACCTCACACAATATGAACCTGGACTTGGCAACCACCCAAATTATTCTGTCAGTTTTTCTTTATTATGCTTGACAACTGCTTGTGGAGAGAATGGATTTTTCTTTTGTGAAGGCAGAACACAGCGGCAGGTTGCTTCTTAAGAGAGCAAGATATTTCACAAATAACAGGCTCAGCGGGGCCAGTCCGTCTGTGATGCTACAGCAGGACTTTGCCACTAAAATGAGAGATCTTTTACCAAGAGGCTATGCCATGCCTCCTCTTTGGAATATGCTGAGGTAGGGGTTCATCCAGCTACAGGCTGATATTCTACCAAGGGAAATAATAAACAGAAATACATACCAAGTTTTGTTCCACTCTATTGGCCAATTACTCCCATATTGTGTAGTATATAATCTAGGATCTTCTTGCAATAGAACTGCCTTCAATTTTTAAATAAAAAAACTTTTCAGTATAAGATACAATAAGTTCATTTGCTTAAAATTGTAGCCAGTAAATGAGAAGCCCAGTTTAAAAGAAAGTCACCAAATTTCTTAGATGCTGGGTGTCCTATGTCATGAAAGTAGGCCACGGCTCAACCTGTGGGTGCTTCACCTTAATATGGGCTCAGTAAATACCTAGTTGAGAAATCAATATACACTTAAAAAACTGATTATTTTACATGAGAAGTTAAAAATAAAAAGGAGAAAACAACACAGAAGAAAAAAAAACCACCTAGTTCCTGTGGTTGTCATGGAGATAAGTAATTACTGCAACGCCTTTCTTGGGGGAGCAAGAGCGATGTCTAACTCCTGGGACTTGTAGCCAGGAGGGTTTGGACTTGCACATATTTGAGATCTGTTTCCAAAAAACAGAATGCTGAGTCGGGGTAGATATTACACTTATTTCCTGGGCTGGAATAACTGAGTAGTGATACACACACACACACACACACACACACACACACACACACACACACATCCATGAAGGAAACAAGTTTCCATTTCCTTTCACATGGAGACATAGTGTGTGTTGGGGGCTGCAGCCACAGGGACCCTTATAGAGGGACTATGTTAGCAGAGAAGCCTGGGGGGAGCAGAACACACCACAGGACTTCTAGTCTGAAAATTGTTATGTAATTGGAGGGTGAACTTAGACAAATTACAGATATTAGAGCCAAGTGTGACTTTATTTTGGAAACAGAGAGATGGATGTAAAGCAGAATGAATCATAAAGATGGAACCAGATGACAGAAACAGCCACAGGATGAAGGGCAGCCAATATGTGGCCCAGAAGACCTGAGAGAGAGCGGGGGGAATAGGCAAAGTTGACCAGTTCTCTGATGGGCTAGGATAGGTCCGAACTTCCTAGTACTGAGCATCAGCCTCTTGAACCAGGAAACACAAACAAGACAGGGAAATTGGAAAACACCCAGCAGGCATTTCACAGCACAGGAGAGAGAGAATTAGAGGAAGAAGTTGGTTCTTGTGAGCACACACAGGTAGAAAGGGCGCCGGAGGCACAGACTACACTACTGCTGTCTTCTTGCTTTGGTAGAAACAATGCCAGACTTGGTACATTGCTGTCATCTAACTTAAGGTACCTATTAATAAGCTTTATTCACTCTCTGATCTAAACTAATAGATGTTGAAAGAAGCTGATGGTTTCAGGGGATCATAGACTCTCTCAGAATCAGGAACCCCCATTTATATGCTCAGCCTTGTTGTATGAATATTACTGGAAATTAATCAGTAGCATAAACATCATGATTAGGTCTGTAAATAAAGCATTACAGTGATATCTGAGCTAATACTTGGTCCACACTCTACTATGAATAAAAAAAATACTATGCATCTCCACACTTTATGATAAACTAAGGCTGGGAATTGGAGAGATACAGCTTTAAATTAGAAAATAATAAGACATGCAAAATTCCAGTGGGACATGGAAGAGATGAACTGTGAGAAGTGGTACAAAGGAGGACGTGAAAAAGGATAATAGAATCAGAGTCAGCAAATTCTTGGAAGAAACTGAACGTAAATGTGAGCAGGCATGTCAACTTAGTCAGAGCCTGTCTCAAATTGAATACCTTCTCCACTTCTCTTGGAAAAGCAAATAAAACACCTTGTTAATTCAGTTATCTGTAACATTTGGAAATGAGATTACCTTCAGGTTTCAAAATGCCTCTGAGGAGTTTCAGAAGCCCACAGCTAGGCAGAAGCCAAAGATGAGCAGGAGAAGCTCAGAGATCAGTGAGTAAAACCCTCACAAGAAAATGCCAAGGAGACAAGAGAGAATATTGTTACTGAGGTCAGGCCATACAAGATGGCATCTCTCCCTGGACACATGAGTTTGTGGCTCTAGAAGAAGGAATGCTGGTTGCAGAAGATGTGATGGAGCCAAACTAGCTTAGCGAATTCTCTGGAGCCAAGAAATAAAAAATACAGTCTCAGAGGACAGAACAGGAGTTATCGGTGGCATCCATCATCTGTGGAGATGGGGGCAGAGCAAGACCTTTGCTGTGAAGCAATCCTGCTTCTTCAGCATACACTGCCCTGCTTCTAACTGTGTCATGAAAAGCCAACTTCTCAATGTGAAGTGTCTTTAAAAAGATCTTGGGAGTACAGATGTGGAAATGATCTAAAAAGGCTTTCCAACTGATGTAGATTATTACCATGGCAACAGTGTCACTAGGCAAAGATATTGTGACCAGTTTTCACTATTTTACAGGTTTTAATGAAGCAATTACTTACAGGAAGGAATACCATAAAATAGAAATGTGAGAACTCAGAGAATGTACAGCGAGACAGCTATAGGTTCTATAACGTGAGCTCTTTGGAAAAGAAATAGAAATCAAACCATTATAGAAATGGAAAGGAAATACAATAATCAAGAAAGAGCCAGTAGCATGAAAAAAATATATTTCCAGTATAGAAAGGAAAGAAAATGAATAAAATAAGATAATAAATGGTTAAAAGCATTGGTAAGAAAATGATAGATATAAGTGACAAACAAAATAGACTTCGTATAAATAAAGTAGGAATCCTCAAAGAAGAAGATTAGAGCAAGTATGACAAAGTATAAATAAATTGAAATACATGTATGTACAGTAGACAATTATACTGTAAGCCATGGAATAATCAAATAAAGCAACCAATGTCAAGACACAGCCTAGAAATAGCACTGGGCTTTACAAAACCAAGACAAAGAACCATTTAGGAAGCTAAGCAAACATAGCGTAGTAAATCCATGAATACGTGGAGTGTATACACACATTTCTGGTGCAACATCCAATGCCAGGGGGCTCTAAAGCAAAGTTTAGATGGATGCATAAGAAGATAAATGGTGAGCCATGGCATTATATCAACCAAACTCTCCTAGTAGAGCCCAGAGAAACTCTTTTACCCTATCTCTCGCCAGTCTGTGCTGTGGCAATGATGAAAGAATGAATCACATTCAACTGAGAAAAGAAGCCACAGTAACACAGGAAGATAGCAAATGAAAAAATAACGTTGAGATAGGGGAGGGTCAGTGAGACAGGACGGAGGAGAAGGAGGAAACACCCAGATGAGCTTAACCACTATACTACAAGAACAGGAATAAGAAGAACTTGAGACAGCCAATAGGTTTGCTGATAGCCTCCTGTGTGTTAACTGGGAATCTAGTCATTTAAAACTCACACACCAGGGGAAAAAAAAAGGAAGAAACATCCATAGAGTTAACAGTATCCTGTTCAGCACCAAGAAAACTAATAGTCTTAACTGAAATTGAGATGTGGAGAGGAGAGAGGAAATGACAGTCACCACTGAACAAAGCTCAAGGGTAGCTGGTTTCTGCACACTTTGCAGGTTCTCCTTTGTTCATGTCAAGTCTGTCGCTCCATATTTTCAGTCGCTTGTGCACCCTTTGCATGTCTTTGGCCATATAAACACTGTCATCATTATATCAGTCATGGTATCTGGAATCAGTGATCATTAATGTCACTGGAGGGGTACCATGACCCTTGTCCATGTTGGCAAAATTTCTTTTCAGTGTGTACATGACTGTGCACATGTACATGCATGAATGTGTGTGTGCGTGTCTGTCTGTCTGTCTGTCTGAAAGCCAGAGGGCAACACAGAACTGACCTATTAGCTACACTGGCTGGTCATCAGTCCTCATGGATCCTCCCGTCTCTGTCCCCTCAGTGTGGCGATTGCAGACACATGCCATCTAGCTTTAAGGTGGGTGCTGGTGATTAAAACTCATGTCACCATATATGCACATTTGAGTGAGCCATTTCTCCAGCCCCTAAGACAACACATTTAATCTGTGGATGTGTGCATTCTGACTGAGTTAAAAATCAGCTCTTCGCATTTCTCTCTATTTCTCAGAGACGTCGCAATCCCAAAATTAGACCAATAAATAACCTCTAAACATTCAAATAAAAGGAAGAAACACACAGTGCTCCCTTCAATCAAAAGCTAGAAAGCACAAAGATTAGCAAGGAAGACACTGAGAATGGGGAGCTAGGCCTCCTTTACCGGCTAGCTGTGTTGTCAAAGCAAAGGCGATGTTCTTGAAGAAAATTAAAAGCAATCCTCCAGTGAACACAGTGTGTGGTACGGGAGCAAAACAACATAATTTCTGATATGGAGAAAGTTCGAGTGGTCAAGGTATAAGAACAAATGACAAAATCCAGTAAGGCTAAGCCAATCGAGATCAAGACTCTCGCTCTCTTGTTGTAATTTCCACGAGCCTTGAAAGGGGTGATCAGGCTGCAGAAGGTTGAGGCTGGCAGAGGCTGTGCCATAAGGTTTTTGGAAAGCATCCATAGCATCAAAGCACAGTGGCTGCTGATACAGAGGCTTCAGTGAGTTCATCCAAGGATCCAGAAAGGACACTGACAAAGATGACAACACATCTACTGTAAATCGAGGAGCCTTCTATCAGAAGAAGCTGCTATGTGGGATTTCCATGGCTAGAGAAGAGTCAATATCAGGCTTCCAAGCTCCAAAGGATAGGCTGACTCCTATTACAAGTGACTTGCAACTATTGACCCTGCCTTGAAGGCAATCACCAATCCAAGAAACTTACAGTCTTTAAGCCCAGAGCTCAGTCATGCCTTCTCTATAAAGGGAGCAACAGAGCCTGGATGACAGCATGTCTGTTTCTAAATGGCCCACTGAATGTTTTCCTGCTGCTCAGAAAAGAACAAGTCATTTAAAATGTTGTCACCCATTGCACTGACAAGGTGGATTATAGGCCAAGTCCAATGTCCTAACCTAAGGAAAGTGGGTGGAGATAAACAGCTCCACAGAGGTATACCCTAACTACCACACACGGTGTGCCTGGACCCCCTCATGTCACACATGTGCACACATATACAGACAATAAAAACAAACAAACAAATAAGTAACCTCTATTCACAATGTGCCTAGTCATTCAAGAGTTCTGGCGAAGAAATATATAGTAATATCAATATTCCCATGCTTATGAATACAGTACGCGTTGTGTAACCAGTGGATCAAAGGGTAGTTTTAATCTTCAAGTCTTAGAAATCTTAAGAAATGCAGTGTAGACCAAGGTTGTGGCTTCATTGTTAAAGTGTTTGTCTAACAGTCATAAAGCCAAATACATCTATACCATTTATAATTATAAATAATATTGAATTACCTACTAATATCAAAAGATGTCAGTACTGGGCTAGAGGGATGGTTCAGAGGTAAGAGCACTGGCTGTTGTTCTAAAGGTCCCTAGTTTAAGTCTCAGCAACCACATAGTGGCTCATAACCATCTATACTGTGATCTTGTGTCCTCTTCTGGCATTCAGGTATACATGCAGGCAAGATACTATATAAATAATAAATTAATTAATCTTGGTTTTAAAGGATGCCAGATTTTTAATCAAAACCAAATAAAACTTTATGCTCAATAAAAATGAAATCAAACCCAAAATGTTATCAAAAGTATAAACACTCAATCAGAAGTAGAAGTGAGCTAAAATGCAATATAAAAGGAAGCAAGGGGAGTCTGAGGATGTGGCAGGCTCAAGGGCCTGGGTGAGTCCTCAAGACGGAAACAGAAAATAGAAGCACAGATTTTAGTATCAAGCAAGGAGGAACATTGTTCAGAGCATGACTGAGGAAAGTACTCCTCAATGCTGATTGTGAACACCATCATGCACGCTTGTCATCCTTGCCCTAAACAATGCTACACACTCACAAAACACAGAAGAGGCACAGAAAGGCAAATGCATAGCAGGAAATCTTGGCTAATCTCACGCACCTAGTGAGGGAAAAAACCTCAAAAATACCACTTAAAAACACCTGATTAACATATATAAATTACGCTTTATATAATACAGAGAGAGAGACGAGAGAGACAGACAGACACACACACACACACACACACACACAGAGAGAGAGAGAGAGAGAGAGAGAGAGAGAGAGAGAGAGAGAGAGAGAGAGAGAGAATAAGGCCATAGCTCATGGTAGAGTGCTTATAATATGTACAAAGTCTGGGGTTCAGATCTCAATGGCACAATGAAAAAAAAAAAAAGCAAAACAAAACAGACAGGAAGGCTTCAAACTGTATTTGTAGAAAACAATCAATGTGAAACTTCTAGAAAACTGAAGTGAACTCTGTCTTAGTTCCTTTGTTCACTGTTGTGACAAAGTGTCTGATGCACACTGGGCTCAGTCAGCTCTCATTTTTGTTCCGACCCGCACTTTCGCCCGTGGGGTGGTGCCACTTGTACTCAGGATAGGTTTTCTTAGTACAACTTCTTGGTGATTCCCTCACAAACACACTCAGAGCTGTGTGTTCTAGATGACTCTCAACCTGGTCCCATTGACAGTCAAGATGAATCATCAACCACCTGTCAGCCACTTTTAAATCACTCTTAAGCACATATTAAAGTAATAAAATATAAATTTAGAAATCAAAATGGATTCTTTCAGAATATTGGAAGTAAGACCCCCCCCGAAGAGAGTAAAATGCATAGGAATAAATGTCAAATGCGCAAGACTCAGTCATAAAAACTTTGATATATGACAGAAAGGATAAAAATGACATGTACTCTTAGGCCCAGCCACCGCACTCCTGGCTATTAGTGCCAGAGACAATGTGACACGTGTTGAAACAATGTGCCTTTAGATTATTATGTACAGCACTGTTTTCAACCACAGATAGGAACAAGTTGAACATCTATTAGTGGGAAACTGGTGCATGCAATGACATGTGGGATAGGGCACAAACGCAGCAGCAGAGTGCTTGCCTAGCACACACGAAGCCCTGGGTCCTCTCCCCTGCCCCAGCCACACCATCTGAGGTGGCACAGTTCTATAATCTCAGTATTTGAGAGAAGACCAAGAAGGTTAACATCATCTTTGGCTATGTATCAAGTCTGAGACCAGCCTGGCATACATGTCTTGAAAACTAATATGCATGCATGTATATATACAGAATATATGCATACGGTAACACATATGCTAAACGCTATTTTATATTCCATACAGTATGTGGGGTACATTTTGATTTGTCAAGATAGTGGATTATCATGCAGATATAGAACAGAATAATGGAACTTTCTATATATCTGTCTAGAATGATTTCCAAGCTATAGTACTACTTTAAAAAGCAAAAATCTCCTATTTAAAAAGGAAGAAATAAGGACAAATACTTCCCTCTATTTGCCAGCTTTTCTACCTTGCAAGGACATGCCAAGAAGCTGCCTCTGGTAATTCACAGGTGGGTAGCAGGGACTTGAAGGAATCCTTTAATTTCATTCCTTTTAATACATTTAGGCATTTGAAACCATGTGTGTGGATTTCTTATTTAAAAATAAATATAAAGTGTTTAGAAGAAATATCAACACAAAGTGCTTAGAGAACGGCTTTTGTCACTGTACTCTCCTACAGGGTTGGTGCTGACCTAAGAGGGTGACTGATGGAGTGACAGGGAAGGCTCTAAGACAGTACCCAAGACGTGTGTGTGTGTGTGTGTGTGTGTGTGTGTGTGTGTGTGTCTTTCTCTGTGTGTCTATGTTTGCCTTTCTGTGTGTGTGTGTGTGTCTGTCTCACTTTCTCTCTGTGTCTCTGTCTCTGTCTCTGTCTCTGTCTCTGTGTGTGTTTCTGAAATCTGACTTGTCAGCACACACTTAATCCTTTTTATCTGATTGTCCAAGTCTGTGGAATACTCAAAGCATTGTTTTGGGCAGTTGTGGTGATCATCCCAGAATTACTCTGGTTTCTCACATACCCCACGAGGCTCTGCAGCTTGTAGAGATAGTTGGGGAGAAGGCAACATTAAATGTGGAAAAACTAAGCCCTTAACATCCAACTGAACTATTTTTGTGGTTATTTTGTATGTGTGTACATGTTCATGCATGTATATGTGTGCGCCAATGTCTTCATGAATATGCATGAGTGGAGGCCAGAGGTTTAAATCAGTGTCTTTCTCAGTCACTCTGTATCTTAGTGTTTGAGGTAAGGTCCCTCCCTCAACCTGGAGCTCACCTGCGGGCTAGGCCGGCTGGCCAGAGTGACCTCTGAGAACTTCCTGCCCACTCCCCAGTTCAGGGGTTGCAGACCTGTGCCACAGCACTATGCTTTTAAAGCGAGCGTTGGAGTTTCCAACTCGGGTCCTCATGCTTACAAACTAACAGGCTTTGTCAGCTGAGACCCCTTCTCAGCCCCAGGGTCATCTATTCTTATTGTGAAAGAGTACATTCTGAACTCGCATGTGCGGCGGCTCGTGCAACGTCACACTCCTACCAGGCAAAGCCATCAGTGTTTGGGCAAACATGCGAGCTCTCACTCTCTCCACATCAATTACCTTGGATTAAAGTTGAGGGAAAGATACGTCTACTTGGGTATCTGTATTTAACTGATTACAGACATAGTGGAATGTCTCGTTCTGTCCTCACGCTTGCAGCTGAAAAGGTGAGAGGTGACACATGCAAAAATCATGAAGATTACCACTTGCTTTCGAATGTGTATGAACCAGAAGGTAAAAAGGAGATGGATTGCCCTGTGAGTGTTAGTTTTATTTAAAATGATATCTTTTAAAGGGCGCAGGGCAGCATCATATTTTTTTTTGGAGAGGAAAGGTGCACAGCTTGTGTGAACATTAACACCCCATCTCGCCTGGGCTGCACCCCAAGTCGCAAGCGCTTGAGGAAGTGTGTGTGGAATGTCAGCGCTACCTCTGTAATTGTTTCAGAAGGCTGCTGCCACCTATCGGAGTCTGTGAGCGACTGCACTGTGCCTTGTCCGGAGGAAGAGAAATCGCAAACAGAATCAGACGGAATTAGGTACCAAGAAAGGTGAGTTTATGCAAGCGAAGCTGACAATCAGAGAGCATGGCGGACGGAAGAGCCGTCCTTTAAGCCAGAGGAACAACTCTTTCCCCTGTCCTAAAGGTGAAATAAGATAATCTTTCACAGACCCGCCGCGGGGAAAGGAGCCGGCCAAAACAAAAGCAACCCCACCCACAACTCGAGCTCACTGCAGTGCTTGTCAGCTTAGCCCCTGCTTACACTCACTTCAGTATTTGCCACGCGACACATAATGTTTAAATTAGTTCTGAAAAAGTATTTGTTCCACTTGTTTATACCCTCTAAATCCTTGAATCTTTGGACTCCGCTACGTGGAGGGGACTTGGCCGAGGAACCTTTTAAAGAAACACATCTGTAAGAGCCTCTATAATCCTCACACTGGGCGTTATCAAGTTCGTGTGCCATGGCTGATTCTATATAGAAATCAACCGACTGGGTCAAAGGAGCCCAGGTACGTAGTGAAGCGTTGCTGGGTTGTTTCCAGATGAGCCTAACGTTTAAATCAATAAACCGGGGACAGAGATAGTTTCCTTTACTGAGGGTTTTCTTAAAGGAAGGCAGTCTCCTTTGCCATCAGCCCTCAAACTAGAACATACGTTTTTCCTTGCCATTGATTTAAAGTGGAACACCAGCTCTTTCTTGGTCTTAAGCCTCAAGCCGGCGGCGCAGGGTCTCCGGAAGGCCGGTTCTCTCGCTGGTTTTGAGTATCCTTAACCTCCATATCATGTGACTCAATCAGTTCCTCAGCTTAACCACCCCCTCTCTTTCTCTCTCTCAGTACTGGAGAACTTGACTAATAGGCTGGAGGAAAGCACGTTCCAAGATGATGCATTCAGAGTGCACATCCCCGAAGAATCTGGGGCCAAGCAATTAGCACACAGAAGAACTGAGAGCCAGATTTTGGCTTTTCCTGCCTTCTTTGTGGTCACCCCTACTTGTTCACAGGAAGTATTTGCTGAGCACAGCTGACACTTCGAGGTTCTTTAACAAGAGTTAAACAGTTTGCAGCAACCTTAATGATTAAAATCCTTGAGTTCCACACATCTCCGCCCCACACAATGTGGTAGCCTAGCCTTCCAAAGAGCAGGCTGTCTCACACCTCAGCATTGCCTCTTATTTGGCTTAATGTATATATCTGCCTTTATGTACATCAAGTCAGTCTTTCCCATTAAATTTGGGGCAAAAATCATATAATAAAGTCCATAAAATAACATCTTATGCCAAGGGACAATAAATTCTAAATCTAATCACATGAGTAGTGTGATCTGTTGGTGACCCACGCTATTTATTTTTTAGTGAACTTGAAAATATATGAGTTCCTCTGGCTGAAATTAGCACCTAATCAAAGCTTCTGCTCACCTCGCATTAGTTCCTCTGGAAACTTTAACACAGGAACATGACATAGAGCTCAAATGATGTATACCCTTGAGCCTAAGAGTTCTAAGGTCAAATCTGGACTCCCAACTAGCTAGAAGATGTAGGACAATAGACATGGCTCTTAAAGTTCTAGCACCTTCTGTTTCTCTCTGTGTGAAATTCCCTAGTGTGAAATTCTCTGTGTGAAATTCTCTGTGTGAAATTCCTAGTGCTTTTGTCCTGATTTTCATCCAGGCCGTTTGAAAGGACCACATGAGACAATGTAGAGTAAAAGTACCCTCTCAACCACACAGGGTTATGAAAGCTTGAATTAGAAGTTTTAGTGCCTGGTGTATTGTGGGTGTTGAAAGTATTCCATAGTCGGCATTTATGCAGCTCTGCCCTGTGGGATTTCTCAGAATATATTTATCTCCTGTACATGAAATGTGTATGAATTTGAGAAAAAAAGGAAGCCATCACTGCCTCATCTCAGTATCTGAAGCATTAACACTAATAAAGCTTTGTATTCGGGATCCAGGAAGACCTGCAGGATGATTTCACACAATGCCTCATTTTTAACGTTAATATGCGATAATTCCATGTGCTTCTAAGACCAGCCTCAGGCTTGAGGCTTCCACATCCAGGTCCAGTGACTTCTCAATCATCTCATAATATCATATCTAAGAATGAGTCATTATGGGTTAAAAAAAATAACAACAGCACACAACTGGCTTTCCATCTCTTCCGTTTGCAAATGCATCCTCGGTGGTATTTCACTGCATCTTGGATCTTCCCATTAACAATCGAGACTACCTGACAGACATTCCCAACACGCTAGCCTGATCTAGATAATTTCTCACTGTGATTCTCTTCCCACGTGATTCTAGGTTGTGTCAAGCTGACACTTAAAATACCCAAGATAGGTGCCTCCCGTAGGCACTCTCCATCTTATGCTATTGAGTCAGTTTCTCACTTAACCCACAGCTCATTGGTTATGGTAGACTTACTGGCTAGCACGCCCTAAGGAGGCACCTGCCTTTGCCTCTATAGCACTAGCATTACAGTGGTGCATCACCATGCCAAGCTTTGGAATGTGGGTTCTGCTAAATCCTGTTGCGATGTGTTCACATGATGCGATGGCTGATTTTGATTGTGGGGGTAAAGATCCTTCTGCTTCACACAGGGAAACTGTCGAGCAGGTGACGCGGATATAGGGAGGTCTGAGGGAAAAGTGTCCCCTGTTTGCCTGCCTCTGATTCTTCCACGTAAGTGTGCAATGCCTCAAGCTTCCCTGGCTGCTGCAGTGGCTGTCGCCATACTCTCCTGGAAAACCCCAGCATCTTTTGGCTTCCTACACGGCCTGAATACCAGCTACTCAACAGGAAATGTTCTATACTTTCAGCATCAGATTGAGACTGGAATACTCTGCTATGGTGGTAGAGGCCGAGGTCATAAACTCCCTCCTTCCACAAGCTCTACGGAATGGACCTAGGAGCTCATGCTTCCCTGGGTCTGAGGCGTTCATAGCACCTCCTTCACAGATTTTTACAGCCTTAGCTGTGCTCTCTCTGTCTCGCAATCAAGGCTCTACTTAGTCCTGTCTTGTCATATCCAATCTCACACAAAGCTATCATGGCAGTCAACTGCTGAAGCCTCTCGTACCATAACATTCTCCTAGCTCAGGCCATCACCACACACAGCTCCCAACCATGCAGATCCTGCCTCTCAAAATTCTGGACAAAAGGCACAGAAAGCAGGTCACACAGGCCATAGAACTGAGTTGAAAGATCCTTTATAAGCGCTGGACATTAAAAAAAAAAAAAAAGGATGTCTGTCTATCTATCTATCTATCTATCTATCTATCTATCTATCTATCTATTTATCTATCTAATCTATCTATCTATCTATCTATCTATCTATCTATCTATCTCCATATATCATTTATGGATAATATCAATTCTATTGCTACCACATACATGCATGAGTATGTGTGTGTATGTCTGTGTGTCTGTGCATGCATATATGTGCATATATGTACATATAATCTATAATTTACTTGTTAATTATCTATACATATATGCATATCATCCTCTTATTTACCTATATTTATCAATGTAGTCACGTAAGTGTGCTGTCTATAATCTGCCTGCTTATCACGTGTTTATCTATATATACATCTCCATCTATATAAATCAATATTGCCAGCTGGGGCTACAGCTTAGTGCTTGAAGCACTTTCCTAGCAAGTGCAAGGTTTGAGGTTCAGTCCCCAGCACTGAAAAATAATATGAGCAAACAAAATTACTATTGTCATTCAACAAGGGGAAGAAAAACTAAGGATTGGGAAATTTTTCAACTTTTTTGAAGTCATGCAGCTGAGCTGAAGACCCAGGACCAGGCATAATCTCACAACTCTCTACCGTGATAGAACCGTGCTTTTCCACCCTTCCCAGCTCTTTAGAGTTGCCTGTTATACCTGCTTACTCTCCCCATGGTCTTTCCTAGTCTTCCAAGCTGTTTTGAATTTGCAAAGGACACTACTTCTGAGTCTACTGCGCCACAGCCGCTATGCATACATTGGTCTTAGCCCCATTGGGCTGCACAGCCCTCGCCGAGTCAGTGTGGTGGTGTGTCCGCTGCATGTGCTCAGTCAGTGTCTGTGGAAACTGCGAGAATTAGAGGGGCTTTGAAGTTTAAAGCAGGAGAAAGTGCATCTTCATAGACTCAGCAACTCTCCATGGGATGCCTGTTATGAGCCAGCAGGGACAGCGTTGGCTCAGTCATGAGCAGAGCACAGTCTTTAATTACAGGGAAGGCAAGTGTGTCCTCCATGAGCTACAGTGAAGAGGGCTAGCAGAGCCATCAGAAGGCAGGATCAGAGAACTGCAGCGCTCACCTGAGCTAGCGCACCCGAGGACGATGTTGCATATTGGAGAAGCTTTCCAGGCCAGGCGTCCCGTAGACTAGCCTTGGTAGATTAGGCTCCAGTAGTGTATGGTCACTGAGGGAAAATAGTGAGAGGGTAGGATAGAAAAATGCAAGGTATGTTTGAAAATTACCGGAAAACTTGTGTGTGTGTGTGTGTGTGTGTGCATACGTATGTATAGTATGTCTCTACATGTGTAATGGCTGAGAGAAGAATAACACATGGTGAGGAACAGATAAGCAAAGAAAAGGGATCAAATGTGGAGGATACTGTTAAATACTAGAGAGTTAGAACTCTATATGATAAGCAAAAGGGACTCTCGAAAGACTCGCAAACATGTGTGGGAAATGATCAGGTCTATGTGTTCAAAAGGTAATTGTGGATTTATGATGGAGCACTGAAGGAAATGGTTATTATCATCTATTGAGATCTATATATCAATTACCCTTACCTATATACGTGTGTATTTTCATCTGTCCTTCATCTATCTATCTATCTATCTATCTATCTATCTATCTATCTATTATCTATTGTCTATTTATCATTTATCTATATCTATCAGTCTGTCTGCCTGCCTATCATCTATTCCAGTGGTTTTCAACTGGGGGAAATTTTGTCCTCAAGGGATGTTTGACAATCTCTAGAGGCACCATGTTGAGTTATCACAACTTTGGTAGAGGGAGGAACGCATTCCCTGCATGTAGTAGGTAGAAGCTAATGACGCTGTTACATCATTTCTTACCACGCTCAGAACAGCCCCCCAGCATCAAAGAATCATCCAGCCCCAAGAATATGAGGGAAGAAAAGTTCCCATGGACTCACATGGGGAAGCCTGCCTTTGTGCCTACCCAAGTAGAACTGAAGTAAGCATCCTCTTCTAGTTGACACCTCTCTCTGGCCTAGACCGCATTTTCTTTCAACATCCTCAAAGCTGAAACAGCTGTCACGCAGGATGAATGCGGTTCACGTTTGCTTTTCACTCTGCCCAGTGGAGGCAGAGGAGGGTTTGGTATCTGCCTCCTTTGACATCAGTGTTCCTCCTAAGGGCACTGAATTGGGAAAGCTGGTTTTGTAATTGGAAAAGTTTCTAGATGTGAAAAAGGCAACTTTCAGGCCATCTTCACCGTTCCCCTGCTCCCATGATTTGTAATCCTGTTTGCAGTGAAGAAAACTGAAGCAAAGATTATGAGTTGCTTTGGAGAATGATTTTTTTTTCAGCTGACACTCACACAGTAAATGACAAAGCTGACAGAGTAGAGTCAGAAGCTGCGTCTAAATGCCAGCCACCATGCCATGTTTATCTTGAATATTTTGCTCTTTCATTATCATTTTTCCCCATGGTGTCAATGTAATGAGTCTGATTTTATTTTACTTATGAAAGCCTGGATGGCTAAGCAGAGGTATATGCTACACCAAATAGGTTGTCTTGTGAGTAAAATGGAAATGATTTTACAGCAACTGTAGGCAAAGGAGATTATAAACAGAGGCAAGTGTGTGTCTCCACTATGCTGCTTTATAGATAGTCCTGTATTGTTTTGGGGCAGAACACTATAGGCTGGTTCATATCTGGCACTGGCTGTGTTGCCTCTATTTGGGGTAACTGGCAGCCTTTCACTTTCTAAAATAAATGCTCAAGAGCTCTGAAGGACCATTTATTATATATTCTCAAAATTACGGGTCAGCGACTAGAGACATGGCCCCTTGTCGCTCTCACAGAGGATCAGAGTTTGGTTCTCAGCACCCATGTTGGATGCATCATAAACTCATATAACTCCAGCACAGAGGATCCAACAGCCTCTTCTGGCCTCTGTGGGACTTGGGATTTGAATACGTAAGGCATGCACTCACATGGACACACACACACATACACATAAATTAAAAACAAAAACAAAATGAATCTTCAAAATTAGAGGTGAACCCTGCTCTTCCAGACTGTTCACTTTTAAATTGGCTTTGTCTAGTCGTCTGTAGCTAACGTATTGTAAGATGAATATGTAGGGGTCATAGGAATCTTGACCCACTTCCTGGAACCCCTTCTTTTTGTAAGGTTGGTCTCTGTTGCTTTAGCTGTTGTCCATCTCTGTGTAGAGGTTGATATTAAAAGCCTTTCTTGATGCCTGCTGAGCTTGGCATGAATTTTACCATCTTCTTCATGGCCCATGCACAGGAATCCAGGCTCAAGGCAGTTTCATGATAGGTACAATCTCAAGGTGATTTTTTCTAACTTAAATCAGTACCCCATTCAGGAATGGAACTCTCCCCAAACCTGAGAGTTCTCTAAAGGAAGAGGTAAACTAGACGTGGAAGCTGGCTGTGGTGCTCTGTGCCTATAATCCAGCAGTTGGGTGACTGATGCAGAAGGTTTGCTAGTTTGAGGTGAGCCTGTGCTACATAATTTCAAAAAAGAAAGAAAAAAGATGATAAGAAAAAGAATTGGGGAAACACAATTAAAATCAACTCAATTACCTAGACATATGTGATGTCAGTGTAGGGAGAGCAAACATTATCTTCTTAAACATCTTGAGAGCCAAGGCCAAAGAGTCAATTGCAAATGAGAAAGTGGTCAGTGAATGAATGAATGAATGAAATCATGCTGATTTGTTTAAGAAACATTTCATTTGACACAGGAGCCTTTGGAAATGAAGGCCTAAAGCAACAGAAAACCCTGTCTTCGTTTTTATGTTAGTCTGAGGAAAACTTCACTTCTTCAGTCATAAAAAGGGTGATTGGACAGAGAAGACTCAGCCCCATGGCTAAGAAGCTGGGAGGGAGGACAGGTAGCAAGGCCAGTTGTTGAGCTTCTGGTCCCTTCTGTGTCCCTGTGCTTTCAGAACTAAGAGTGTTCCCTTGTGAGGACAGTTCTCCAGAATATGCATCCTATGGCTTGGTTCCATCTGGGCTTTATAGCCTGATTTTATGGGCAAAAGGGAAAGAGGGTTCTAAATTTTGTGGCCCGCTGCTGCAGTTTTCCCAGTTTCCGAGTTGCTCTACTTCTGGATACTCCATTGAAGCCCTTCACCAGCTAGAGAAGCTGCCACATGAAGAGCCTCGGTTTGCTTTCCATTTGTTCTTTAGGGACCACTAGAAATATACACAAGTTGACTTTGAAGAAGAGAAAACAGCCTTAGACACTGAGCCCTGGAGGACTCTGGTCATCCTTGCAATGGTATTTATTAACAGCACCTTTACTACACATAAATGGAGTGGGATGCAGAGAAGCTGTGAGTATATGGGGGGAAGGGTCGGGGCCTCCATAGGTCAGAGGTCAGATAGAATCTGGAGAAAAAGCCAAGATAAGGAACTGAAAAACTGTTGATGATTCTATGTGTGTGGTTACTTATTAACATTTTTGAAGACCTCGGAGATGAGGTTCATCTGTTTCCTCTTGCTCTAGACCAAAATTTCTCTTTCCTGCTCTGGTGAGAAGTAAAAGACAGAGCAGCCATCCCAGGAACACCAGTTCAATTCATTTGTTATTCTATGGAAGCAGCTGATCCACAGGGAGAAACTGAAGAGGTGTTTTTGTTTAAATCTAATGGCTGGGGTCATCTCTTAAAAGCCTGTCATTTACATGAACAAAGGAGCAGTTGCTTCCTGACAGCATTGATGGGAAAATGGAAACACTAGCATGGACGATCCACCCACAAATCTCCACTCATCGACTCCCTCCATTTTGTCCCTTGACCTGCCTTTTTAATCATTTCACCTCTTTTCTTCTTGGAATTACTTCTGCCTAGTGGTTTCAAGTATCCCTTTGATAGGAAGAGGTCACTTAAGACTGTTCTTTCAACCTTTCAGGAATAAATCACATGAATTCTTCCCATTGGGTGTACAATCAGAGAAGAACTGAAAGGTAAGGCAAGGCACTGAGTGGGTGTGGTCCAAAGGAAGGGAACCTTGTGGTTTCCGTAGCAACAGTACCTGAAGACAGGGATGAGGTTCCCAGTCATTAACCCCCATGATGCTTGGATACAGCCACTATCATCATCATCGCCACCACCACCACCATCATCATCACCATCACCATCACCATTGTTATATTACACTGCAGACCAAATGATGCTTTGGCTATTTGAAGGACCATCTTTGATATAGAATACATTAGCACCACCCAATCTTTTTTTGTTTGGCAGGAGAAAAGACTACTTTTTGTCGTATTTTTCCAAAGTGAGTCCATGGCTTCTGCCCCTATATAGGTTTCCTTAATTCAGAGCCAATTGGGTCTTTCCTAACAGCTATGGGAGTCACTACAAAAATAGTGTTCCTCTGATCTAAAACCCCCACAAGAGATCATTTCTTTCTCTAGTGATCCTCTTGGGTTTTGCTTTGCATTTATTTTGCCTCAAGATGCATATGCTAATGATTGAAGGCAACAGAATAGAAGGTTGAGAAAATGTTTATTTATTCCAGGTGGAAGGGTTTTGTGTTGTATTTCTGACACTTGCTAGTGTCAGGGAGGTTCAGGGCTGAGACTCCCAAAAGGAAAGACAGATTAACAGGGGAAGAAAATACAGGTTTGTTTAGCAAAATTATTGCAAGGCATGGAGCTCTCGTGAATAGCAGTTTGGAGGCAAGGGAGATGGCTCAGTAAAGTGCTTGGCTTGCAAGCATAAGGATGGAAACTTCATACCTACAACCCGCACTTAAAAATAAAGAGGTAGACATGTTTGGCGCATTCTTGTGGTCCCACGGCTCAGATGGTGGAGATAGGCAAAATCCTTGGGCTCGCTGGCCAGCCAGTTTTGGCTACTTAGTGACTTCAGGTCAGTGACAGACCCTGTCACATAAAACATGGTAGATGGCACCTGAAGAATAACACCTGAGCATGGCCTCACACCTGTGCATGCACACATGCATGCACCTACAGAAACACACACACACACACACACACACACACACACACACACACACACACACAGAACATCTGAAGAAAGAAAGCTTTATGTGTTTTGCTAAGTCTGGTGAAATGGACAATTTTGATGAGATGAGCACCCACCAAGGGTCTGGCCCAATGATAGAACATTGAGAAGACCTTGGCAAGGACTGCTTGTTCGGGTTCTTCTTGGCACCTCTGTGTGATAGCCTCTTTCCGTGTGTATAAAGAGGGAAATCTGCCACAGTCAGTCTCTCACATACTAGCCATTCTATTACCTGCTGTAATGACTCCGTATCTTGACTGAGCTCTTGCCTATCTCTAACTCATTTTAAGGAACATGGTGGCTGTCCTTAAAGAGTGCTCTGTAAATGGACTACTTGAAGAGATCTAGCACCAAGATGGCCACCTATGTAACCTCTAGGAGATCCCAAACACCATTATAATCCTATTTGCATATTAGATGGCACCTTCAATACTATGACTGTTGAACATTGCCATGATGATGACCAGACAGAGCCATAAAATGAGTCGAAAGAAGAGGTGCCCACATTCTAGAAAATATCTACCTAT
The DNA here is from genome assembly GCF_903995435.1 of Acomys russatus. NCBI lineage: Eukaryota > Metazoa > Chordata > Mammalia > Rodentia > Muridae > Acomys > Acomys russatus. The sequence continues at coordinate 58,073,973 of NC_067145.1, forward strand.
TCCCACAAAAGACCTGACCAACTCTCCCTTTTATTAGCCTGCCTTCCCTTATATTCCTTTTGCCCTATGTCCCTGCTTTTCCTGCCTCTATGAGGTTCTATGAGGTTGACCATGTAGGAGTCTCTACCTTCTCCATTCTTTAGCCTCCAACGTAACTTGTGCTTTCAGCACAGGACTAGGCTTCAGTCTTGTCTATGTGGCACTAACTGTAAGATTATACATCTCTCTGTGAAGAAAGGCTAGGGAATTATGGGTAGCATCTTTCGTGGATGTGTTTAGTATTCATTGTAGTTAAAGTTTCCATTACCACAGCTATCAACTTAGAAAGAGGAAAGGCTTATTTGACTCATGCTTGCAACGGCCTCAGCCCACAGGCACTTGACTCCTTCATGTCACACCTATGTTGAGGCAGATCATGGTGTAAAGTACATAGTGGATCAGGCTGTTCACTTCAGAAAGCAATGAATGAACTGTGGTCCCGGCATTTTTTTTTTTTTTTTTTGAGCATAGCCCTGGTGATGTGGTGGCATCCTGCTACTCAGCTCCATATCTCAAGATCCTCCCACCTCCCACTCATGACATAAAGTAGGCCTAAAGTCTTCAACACAGGGCTTTGGAGAGATACTGGACCAAACCATAGTAGGTAACTTAACATATGAGATTTCTTATCCACAGTGAAAAGAAATCTTTGTATATCTGTGGTATATATACTTATGTGTGTGGTGAAGGTGAACACATGTATGTAGATGCATTTCTGTGCATGAATGCCAAGGTCAGAGGACAGCCTTTGGTGTCACGATTAAGGCACCACACATCTTTGTTTTTGTTGTTGTTGTTGTTGTTGTAGACAAGATCTCTCAATGACCTGTGGCTTATCTGTTAGTCTAGGTTGGTAGGCCAGGGAGCCCCAGAGATCTGCCTGTCCTCACATGTGTTCTGAGGATTCAACTCACATCCTCATGCTTGATAGGCAAGTGCTCTAGCAACTGAGCTCTCTTCCTTACCCCAAAGGGTAAAATTTTAGATCCATTTTAAATTCTATTTGACCACTTACTATAAAGCTAGTGCTTTGCATACTGTATGTGCTTTAATACACATGAAAATGCAATTGATGAATCCACTTTCTAGATGAGCAATGAGATTACAGAGTGTGTCACACACTCAGAGCTGGACTTTGAATTTGGGTCTGCTTGGTTATGATGTCCAACCCCTTTTCACTGTTCTACTGCTCTTGGGCAAGATATATATTACTACTTATCAAGTTGCAAATCAATACTTGAACACATAGTTAAGAACCCCGAGGAGCTGTTGATGAAATGGCTCAGCAGGTGAAGGCACTTGCTGTCAGCTTGCCAACCTGAGTTCCATCCTAGGACTCACACAGTGGAAGAGAAAACTGGTTCTTACAAGCCCTGCTCTGACCTCCATCTACATACACACACACACACATGCACACACACATGCACACACATGCACACACATGCATACATGCACACACACATGCACTCATGCACACACACAGAAACATGCACACAGAAACATGCACACACACCAACACACAATGAAATGTTTTTAACAACTCCAAGAAACTGTGATTTTAAGGGTTTCTGGAGAAGTTCTGAAAATATCATCCTTTGCATTTATCTTTCAAGGCACCCCTAGGTATCCACATACTGATTTACATACATGCAGCCCATCTCTTTATTTCTCTCAGCTGGTCTCTTATCTCCTAAAGTCTTTGCTTTTCACCACTAAAACAGAAACACTAAGAAAGCCTTGCCAATAGAATTCTCAACAAGTTGAGACAGTCTCTGCTAAACCGGCTTGGGACTCACCTTTCACCCAGGACCGAGCTGCGGACATAGACAGCTGTTGCCTCCTGCTTTCCAAAGAGACCCACAAATCAGGCAGAAGCACAAGTAGTTTCCAAACTATAATTAACAATACTGCCTTATGCTGGGCTTTGGGGTGGGAAAGCCTAACATGTACAAATGTCTTTGTAAAGCAGGAGGACACATTCTAAATCCTTGTAGGAGACCAGGTAAGTGTCCTGAGTTCATAATTGCCCAATTGTGTCTGTCCTATATTTAAAACACTAAGGCATAGGATGAAGAATGCTCTAATCTATTAGAAATCCATTCTTAAGATGTATAGAAAGCCCCTTTAGCAGCTGTGTGCCACTTCAGTTATGATTGCCTTTCCAGTGTGACATTAAAAAAAATTGATGCCGTCATGTAGCCCCTAAACTGGTTTTTACTTGTAATAGGGGAGCAATTTGAAAGTCAACAGTCTCTGGCAAAACTGAACATGGCTATTTATTGGAGAATTGATTAATTAATAATTATTCATTAACTAATGCTAAATGCCCCCTGTGTTGTCTTTGCCTCTCAGTCAAAAGATACTGGTGCTTTATTTTGGCACCAAGCTAATCGTTAATTATCACTCAGGGACTCTGGAGTTTGAATGAAGTACAGAAGTTTGCAAGGAGCTTGCTTCCCTGGAGGGTTTCAAATAGGAAAAGCAAACAAACAAACAAACAAACAAACAGCAAAGCTGGGGCCCCTTGAGCTCCCTACTCAGTTCTTGTGATTTCTGTAAAGCAGCTGGGGCCCAAGGGGAAGGTTTGGAAACCACAGGAAACCGTACAGGGAAAGCATTCGTCACCAACATGTCGGAGGAGTGTTTTCATGTGCTGAGTCTTAAGTAACTGAGAGATCATTCTAATTGAATGTGCCAGCAGCCTGCATTTCACTGGGGTGTGGTTAATACCCCACTCAGTGGTTTCAGTATACTCGGGTATACTGGGGCCCAATTACACCTTAGGTCTTGGAACAGCATTAAACAAAGAATGGCATTGTCACATGGCTTGGGGAAAAGAAATGAAGTCCTTTCATATTTTAATTACGTACAGCACTGTGAAAGACGGCACAGAGTTGAACGCACAATTTCGGATTCATTGCTTGACATTAGACAAATGTTTAGGCATTTCCATCACTGGTAGTAGGTGATAGAGGCTTCGAACCTCTTCTCCCAGGGTGCTAATCTATGTTTGTTTTAAATGTCATTGCAGCAAGAAGTGCCTCGGCTGTAACGTTTATGGAATTTCCAGAATCTGTAACACTCTGTAAAATGCAACGGACATCATCTTAGGACACGTAACATTTAGAAAACTTAACACTGAGCACTTAGCGGTTATTTTGGTATGTGTCTCTTGGCAGTCTTTGAGAGCCAGAAGTAGGAGTTAAGCTAGAATTACACATGCTTAAGTCTGATAACAAAGACAAGAGGGCGTTCGTTTAGTTCTTTGATCCAGGAGTAGGCCAGGTAATTGAACAGGACTTATCTGCGCTGCTCTGAAATACTTCCAGAAATGCACGTGCCTTTTCTTGGTAGCCTAATACAGCACTGTGTATGAAAGTTCTGCACTGTGTCTTATTCAATTCCTTCTTAGTGTGTCAAAAATTTTACTCTCTCTGAATGTTGAGAAGGGCTCTAAAATGTATAATGATCTTCTCGATTCCTAAAGATAGATATTAGGTTTCTCATAAATTTCCTCTTCCTAATGTAATTAGCCCAATTCTCTTAATTTAACCTTTTCTTCCAAGTCGGCATGGAGCTTTTGGCAGTCAGGCAGGATTTGTATGGGAAATGCTCAAGTCTGGTGTTTAAATGATTTCAAGGATATTGATGGGTATATAGACATGAGGCGTTTGGAATGCCATACAGCACTTAAATAAGGATATTCCATAGCGACGTCTTTAAAATCCCTGCTACTGGCAGATGCTAAAATCAACCAAGCACTGGCTGGGACCCGGTGAAGCTGTCAGGCTCTTAACCTTGTGATGGAGACGGTGTTCCACACATCTCACCCCAGTTATCTCAACTGCCATAGGGGTTACTGGTCATGGCCTCAATGCAGGTTTTGTCAAAGATATTTTCTTCAGGTGGGGGCGGGGAGGAGCCGGAGAATCTAATGTCAGAGGAAACCGACAAGGATTCACACCAGAGGACTTGATGCAGGAGGAAGTCACATGGTGATTTGGAGAGCCTGTGATGGGCTCCCATCTGGATTGGTGATGGTCTACAAACATGGACCGAAGAAGTGGGATGTTTTTATTCCATCCTGGTGAGACATAGCACCTCATCTATGCATGCTACTCTTTATTTTGTTTTATAAAAACAGCACCATAGGCTGGAGAGAATGCTCAGGTAATACAACGCTTACCTTACAAGTACTGGAATGTGAGTTCAATCCCCAGAGATTCCTCTGAGAGGAAGAGAAAAGTAGATCCCTGTGGCTCACTGGCCAGTGGGCTCCAGCCAGGCAATGCTGCAGAAACAAACAAGCAAAGTGAGTGGAGCCTCAAGAATGACAGCAAGGACCATCCTGTAGCATGCACATGCACATACACTCACACACACACTCACATGCACACACACACAACATACACAGACACACACATACACACTAAAAAGAGAGCATTATATTAACAGCTTCTATTTTTGTCTTGCACTAAATTGCATATGCACTGGAAAGAAATGGGAATTGATAAACCAAAAAACAGAAGAAAAACATCACTGGGTCCTGCAATCCAGGCAGCACTGTACAGTCTCTAGCTGCATCTCCAACACTTTTATTCTGAGCACTAGTGAAAATTGGATCATGTTGTAGTCTTGTGTGTGCTTTGTCAAATGCACTAAGATTTTGTGAGTATTTAAGGACCAGCAGATATAAACTCCTGGGCAAACAGCATTCTATCTTATGATACAATTGGCTTTACCAATACTGAGTTTACCAAGCTCTAAGTATTACAATATTCCCTCTTAGAAGATCTCATTCTTCAGTTTCTTTACTTTTTCTTTTTTCTTATCTTTTCTTTTCTTTTTTTTTTTTTTTTTACCTGACTATATATGAAATTGTCCTCACTGGGACAGACATATCCAAAATTCTTTTGGCAGGTTGAGCGCTTATACATATTTATTAATAATATTTTTGTTATTTAGATTTTTCTTTTTATTGTGTTTATGAGTGCAGGCACATCCATGTCACAGTATGCATGTTGAGGTCAGAGGACAAGCTTTGGGAGCTGGCCCTCTCCTTCCACTGTAAGATCTGGGACTCTAACTCATGTTGTCAGGCTTACGTGGCAAATACCCTTGCTCTATCTACTACATTAAAACACCAGGCACCCTGCTCAATCAGTCTTCACGTTATTCTTTGAGGCAGAGTCTCTCAATGAACGTGGAGCTAGCCTGGCTGCCAGCAAGTCCGAGCTGTCATCCTGTCTCGGAACCTGGCAATGCTTACAGACAAGTACAGTGTTCCACCTAGCTTTTTATGTGTGTGATGAGGAGTCAAACTCAGGTCCTCATGGCTGCACAGCAAGGGTTACTACCCACTGAGCCATCTCCTTAGCCCCTATTTAGTGTTTTGTGGCCAAGAAAATCCTTGTCAGCAGTGCAGCTGTCTCTCAGGTGCACTTTAAGCTCCCAAGAACCTGATTCCAATGTCATCTGAAGCTACTTGTCTCTCGCAGCCTTGCCTTTCCTTCCCCTACCTCAGATACTAGCTTTATAATTGAAGGCTGTAATTTATTCACCACACAATGTCTCTGCCCTCCTGCCATCTGTAATCTATGCCTGACACACTCTGCTGCCCAGTATTATTTAATTCTGCTTTAAAAAAAAAAAAAAAAGACAAGGGTTTTGTGAGCCAGTTGGTAGGGAATCACCCCATTAAAAATATTGTTATGCAGAATGGTGTTTAGGTGAAAAAAATTCCCAGCAGCGAGTTTCAGTTTTGTGAGATAATGTTCTTTATTTAGCACTGCCAGGCGTGTAGCTACAGTTATCATTAGTATAAAATAGAGCTAACTGGAGACCCAAGGAAAGAATGACCTCCCAGGAGAATACTGGTGTTCTTTTAAACCTTTAAATTTGTATCTAGTATTATTATGGAGGATGTAATAGGGGTCAGAGGACAACTTTGTGGAGTTGGTTTGCTCCCCACCTTTACATGAATCCCGAAAGTAGAATCATGTCATTGGGCTTGTACAGCAAGTAAATACTGAGAATCCCTGAGCAATCTTGCTGGCCCAGAATGCTGGCGTTTCTAATCCACATCTGAATAACCCATAGGGGCAAACAACAGGAAATACTAGTGGGATGTGCTAGGGTGTGAGCCAGGCTAGAATCTCTGAAGCACTCAACTGTATAAGCCACACCAGGCTACAAAGTGACTCACTTTTAAAATGTCATTTCTGCTAGCAGAGATGCCGTTAGTGAGTAAAACATGGCAGTGATAAGAAATAGAGCAGGGTGAAGCTAGCTGATCATGGAATCAGGAAAATGACATGACTGGGAGTGGGATGCTTGCTTTCCAGCCTAGTTCCAGGTTCAGGGAGAGACCCTGTCTCAAAGGAATACAGTGGAGAGTGATAGATCTGAACACCTATATTTTCCTGTGGTGCCCACATGTGAAATCAAGTTTGCTCACACACAAACTAGGGAGATGCTAATTAGATGATCATAGAAACCAATTCTTTCTAGAACAATCCCTTAGTTTACACTTTCCATCCCAAGTCCCTTCCATGAAACTGTGTCTGGTCAACACAGAATGAGTGACATGTGATTTCTTGGCTGGACCCGTGACACCTGCCTCCATTGGATATTCTCTATACATTTTTCTTCTAGTAAGTTGGCACCACAACAAAAAGCCTGAAAGATTATGTTGAAGATTAGGGAGTCATGAGGTGAAAGAAGTGTGGGTCTCTGGCTCCACCTTTGGGGAAGAACTGATAATTTGGAGTAAATTTTGTTTTCCTCAGAACTCATATGTTGAAGTCCTCATCTTGGTGTCTCCAAATGTGACCTCATTTGGTAAAAGGGTTGAGACAGAGCCCATAAACTTGATATGAGATCATTAGCATTCACTAGTTCTAACTTTATATAACGGTGTCTTTATCAAAAGGTGAGACTGAGGGTCTGAAGAGATAGCTCGGTGGCTAAGGGTATGTACTTTTCTTTTTTAAAAAAATTTTATTATGTTTCATTTTTAACATATACATTTATATTATTACACATGAACAAAATAAACTACATACAGCAGGAAGAACCATGAGACAATCAGGAGTTATATAAATGTTACATTCATAATGATTTGGCTACTTGTATTTATCAAACTTGAAGTAAACATCTTTCCTATGTTGTTGAGTCTAAATTTCTGAATGAAAATCAATATCTATAGTATCTCATCTCTATTAACTTAGAACATATATCTTGATCTAAAAACATCTTAACTCCTTACCAACTAAGCTTAATTGTAAGACTAAACTATCTGGTCTTCAACCCCATCAGAGACTTAGAATCAACTCAACTCAAGGCCTTAATTGTTACTCACAAATAAGGTTATTTTAAATTCATTGTCATACAATTTTATATATTGATGCAAATCTTGGTCATGTCAAATACTAGTCTAATTTTATCACATGAATGTATATCCTAGGTCTAACACACACACACACACACACACACACACACACACACACACACACACACGATTCTATAGATATAGAAGGTAAAATAGTTAAATAAGGTCTTCAAAAGCTTCAGAGACCTACAGAATGTGGCATTTAAAGATGTTTTTATTATTCTACAGATTCTTTTACAACAAGACAAGTTAACTCCTGGTAACACCCAGCCTATTTCAAATTAGATGATGAACATCAAAGAACCTCCTCACAGAGTTGACTTCAAATGTGGCAAACCAGCCACTGGGCAAAATGTCTGCCTAAAAATAGGCAAGCTTAGATGTAGGCTGAGTTGATGGCCAAACTCTGCCAAGACATAGTAAGCAAGTCCTCACTTTCCTGCCTCACAAATATGTCTGTCAGAGATATTGGGCTAGAAGGCCGAAGATGATGCTCCTGTTAAAGAAACTATTATGCAGGAACAATATAGTCTGGATGACATTGTAGATGTCCTACACTTGTGTAGGTCACACCAGTGTCCAAGAGGTCAATGTAAGTCCTGCCATGGTTACGCTGAAGGAGAATGGCAAAATGAGGAGTGTGGCAGATCCTGGGAGTGAAATACGAAGGTGGACGTGTGGAGAGATGAGAGTAGGAGAGGGGTTGTGTAAGTTCACCTGAGACTTTGGGCCCCAAGATGGTGAAGGAAGGAGGAGAATGGTACTGTAAGGCTGATGTTCCTTTTTCTAAAGACAGAAATTATAGGGTAGTCAATTGTCTTAGCTCAGAGGAAACTCCACAGGGTTTATAAAACCTTTACTGATACACATGGTTTCATCAAAATTTTGTAGCCATTGCTAATGAGGCAAGGCCAAAAAGTTTCCTGGCAAATTCAGTTGAAATATCTTCCACTAGGTAATCAAAGAATCAGCGTAAAGACAGAAAGATATGTGTGTGCCATAATTTTGAAGCCCAGCAAGGTGATGAGAGAATCCACATCATGTCATCCGTACAGCATATTGTACATTGTATGTATACCCCATTTATTCATGTATTATAAAGTGTCTTCTGCACCCAAACAGAAGATGGAGGGTGTTTTCAAATATCAGAGCTGGAATGAAAGGGGAATACACCTAAGAAAGGTGACCAAGGCAGGGTATGGATGCCAAGCAGGACAGAAGGCTATCTTGTCGGAAGGTCAATAGCAAGGGAGAGCTATATAATACAGGGGCAGTGACTGATTTAGTAAGCATATTCATTATCACAGAAGCCAGGTTTTCCCTAATCAGAGAGACAATCTACGAATATGGAAGAAGAAAAAGAAAAAATGAAAGAAAAACAAGAGCAAATACTAAAGTGTCAAATAAATTCAGAGGTATTGCTTTATATAGAGTTAAAAAAATAATATTTATGTTTCTTTGAGTTGTATGTGTGTTTATGCATGTGCATGTGAGTTCAGGCTTTTATGTGGATGTATGAGCACCTTTATATATGCGTGTATGGTAGTCAGAGGACACAGATCATTACTCATGAGCTTTCCACTATGGTTTTTGAGTCAGGAATTCCAACTGGCCTGGAGCTCATCACAGGCTAGACAGACTAGCAGCGAGGCCCAGGGGTCCACCTGTCTCTATATCTCCAGCATAGGTCACTATGTTTTTCCCCATGAGTCTGGGTAACAAAGAGCCTTATGCTTGCAAGAGCAAGCATTCTGTTGTCTTAGCCATCTCTCCAGTCCAATTTTTAAAAATTTTGTCAGAGATAGCTATAGTAATAAATATGGGTGTAAATGTGAGGTTGTGTGTACAATGTGTCCAGCTAGTGATCAAATATTATTTCTAAAGAGTTCTAAATAATATGTTAATAAGCTCCAAAATTCTTTGACACAATGACTAATTCCCAATATTTCCTGGAATGTCTTTTTGTACCCCAAAATGAAGAAGAATTTATAGTAAGATGAGACCATTTAAAATGGATGCAGCAAGTTGTTAAAAGGGCTCTCACATGACTAAATCTGAGAAAAGTAAACTATCAAAATATTTGACGATTGGAAATAATTATATCACACTGAGTAAAATAAATATCCATGTGACATAAGTAAAATATTAATTAACACAATACTGATGAATAACTAACAACTATGTAGGCAATGTCATTAAGGTGGAATATCTTTGGAAGGACCACCTTAATTATATGACAAAAATTAAAAGCATCAATAAAGGGACAGTTAGACTGCACACCACCCACCCCACCACCTGTGCATGGCAATGCTTCTGTAACATGTACTAATGCCCAGAAGAGTACTAACTGAGGTCAACTCTATGAAATAATTGGCTATTATCTGCAAAGGAATGAAGGGAGGTCATATGGTTCAAGGACAGTCCTGGTGACTTATTCCAGATTGGTGAAACTATCTGTGTGAGCATTCAAAACACAAGGCAGATAAAAGCAACACATAATTGGCAATGAGTAACTTTTGTAAAAAGAAAAGACCTGAATAAAAAGTCTAGTTTGGTGACAATAGACCCCTGCAAATCCCCCAATTCTGAAGGCTGTGCTGTGGATTTTGTTCCTGTTTGGAGTAAATGAATACTCAGTAAGGTATCTTGGAAAATAGATGTTATCTTAGCTACCCGTTAATTGCCGTGATAAGACACTATGACCAAGGCAACTTAGAGAAGAAAGGGCTGATTGGAATTTATAGTTTCTGAAGGTGTGTCCTGATGATCATGGCAAAGATCATGGCAGTAGGCAGGCAAGCAGTCATGGCTTTGGGGCAGTAGACGAGAGCTCACAATCCTTATCCACAAGTAGGAGACAGGGAAAGTTATCTGGGAATGGTGTAGGATTTTGAAATTTCAAAGACCATCTCTAGTGACACACCTCTGCCCACAGGGCCACAACCCCTAATGCTTCCCAAAGAGTTACATTAACTGGGGACCAGGCATTCAAGTGTATGAGCCCATGGGGCCATACCGTGTTGACTCATTGGTTTTATCATTTGCTTCCTGGTTGATGGAGCTGTTTGTGGAAGTTATAGGCAGTTTAGGAAGTGATGCCTTGCTGGGGGAAGCATGTCACTGGGGGAGGGAGGTAAGGGTTTATACCTCACCCCACTACCTGTTCTTTCTATCAGCTTCCTGTGTATGCATGAGAGTGTGGTCAACCAGCTTTGTGGTCTTGATGCCATGTCTTCCTGCTACCATGCTGTTGCTGCCCCTTCCCTGCAAGGATAAATAGACTCTCTTGTTCAGGAACCATAAGCCAAAACAAACCCTTTCATTCTTAAAGTTGCTTTTGGCCATGGAACTTTATCACAGCAACAGAAACGTAGCTAACAGTGAACCGTCACTGGGAGACTATCTAGAATCCCCAGAGAAACCATTCTCAGTAAGGATCGTCTAAAGCAGGCTGACCTGTGAGGACTCCTGATGGGGAACTGTATTGATGGTATTAATTACGGTGAGAAGACCTGCCCACCGGGGGCAACACTACTCTCTAGGTTTAGGTCCTGCATACTGTAAGAATAGGGTAAGGGATGAGCATAATAGGCATTCATTAATTTATTGTTCTCCGCTCTTAACTGTGTATGTTGCTTCAAGTTCCTGCCACCTTGATTTCCCTGCTATGATGGAATTGTGAGGCCAAGAAACCCTTTCTCCTTCAAGTTGCTTTTGCCAGAGTATTTTGTCACAGCAACAGGAAATGAAGCTAAGGCAAGTGTTATGCTGGCTTCAGATAGGAAATTCACTTATGTGGTTCAGAAAATAAACATTCTCTGTAATAGAGTTTACAACTTTGTGTGAGATTGTTCCAAAACAAAAAGGGGAAAAAGTTAAGTTATCAGATCCGTTTTACACATGAACAGAGTTCTGAGATGCTTGAATTACCAAGCCAGCATGTAATAGCATCAAGCCACTACAGTGCTCGCTTTGTTAACTTTTATTATCTGACATCGTCACAGTATTGGAGGACTATGAGAAATGGAGGTAAATACTTTCATCAAGAGACAAACAAGGCCAGGTCTAAAGTGCCACTGTACTCAGTAGTTGTGTGCCCTGACTGCAGTATGGAATTAACCCAAGCTCATTTTTCTCATCTATAATTATTTAAAGAAACACACACTGCTAATGTTCCATGGTTTTTCATTGGAAAAAACAAAGGATACCAGGCAAGAGGTTTTGTTTGGAAGCTCTGAAAATATTTTTGCTTTCATTACATTTCTACCATGTTCATAAAACTGCGAGGCTTATATGTCACCTGGCCGTGTATCTTCTTTTATTGAAAGCTACGAGTGGTCTGCGGGTGGGAGTTGGGTTCAATTATTCATTATGACAGAAATAATTATCTTCATACATGAGATAGAAGCCCAAATGCCTTTTAGGAAGTCAACTTGAGAAATGTTCCCCAGTGATGAAGGATGTAATAAGACATGTCCCAGGCCCCCTTCCTGTGCTTTGATTTTCTCAACACTTGCAAAAAGTGCCCTGTGCTGACAAATGTCTGATTAACAAAATTAAGAAGAGATTTGGTGGCAGACTTTATCTCTCTCTGGGGTTTTTCAGTTACTGGATTTCTAGGTTGATTATCTTTTCAGGTCAGACTTCCATTCTTCCTTTGTCACCATTTCTCATGTGTGGCTGAGGAAATGCACTGGTTTTTGCCAGGATGAGATTTGGGCAGAATCTGTCTCCTTCATATGAGGTTCTGCTCTAAGACTCAAGGCCACTATTGACATCTCATCTCCTTTACCTTCATTGCTACGCTTTTTGCTTCAAGAAAAAAAATACATGCACACTCACTTTTTTTTTTTCTTAAAACAAGTGAGAACAAACACACTTGTCTTTCACCGTGGTTGGAAAACATCTGGTTCAGTCCCATATGATACTTGGCATCGCACAGGACACACGAGAAAGGGAAAGAAAGAGAAAACCCCGAAGCTGCCTGCAGGGTAAGGACCCCAGTGCAAAGTTTACACTAAGGACTGGGGTATAGCTTAGATCAAGAGTGCTTATCCAGCAAGCCCGGAGTCCTGAGTTTGATTCCCAGTAAGGTAAATACTGGGTATGCTGGGATATGCATATATAATCTCAGCACTGGAGAGGCTGAGGCAAGAGGATCAGAGCTTTGAGGTTTGAGGTCATCCTTAGCTACATAGTGAGTTTGAAGCCAACCTGTGCTACATGAGACGAGAGAGAGAGAGAGAGAGATGGAGAGAAGAGAGAAGAGGAGAGGAGAGGAGAGAGAGAAGGACAGGAAGGGAGGAAGTGGGGAGGGAAGAGAAGAGGAATGGAAGAAGAAAATTAAATTAGAATCATTAAATGAATCATAAAGGAAAGGAAAGTAAAATTGGTCTTGTCCTTACTTTCAGCATAACATTAAACAAGACATATTAATTCAATATCAAATGGATAGCAACAAGACTTGATTATGCCAGCAGACACAGGCATGATAATGAGGACTGTCCTCAAAGATCCTGGATTCCCTAGTTCATAAGACCCTTCTCACAGGGTTAAGCAAGGATAAATTGCTCAAAACAGAAGACAATCGAGTCAAAATGTGTTATCACATTATTAGTGCCATCATTGGTGGGGTGTTTTCTTGTGTATGCTGAGAGTGAGTTCAGGCTAACCTCACACCACGTTGACTGTTCCCTCTTCCCTTGCCTAGCTATCCAAATCCTTTGCAAATCTGAGCCTGAGTCTTTTCTCTCAGATTTTAAAAAGAAGTCATGTTTTTTTCAGAATGCAAGATTCATTTCTTGACAACTTCTACGTCTTCGTGAATATTACAGAAACATTCCTGGGCTTGCCATATGAAAAAGAAACAGAGATATTCAAATATTCTACAGAGGTTTGCAAGGAGAGAAATACAGACTTTTATCAGATTAGAGTTGTCATCTTACCGAAGTAAAATGAAACAAAAATTTCTGATGATAAATGGCATTAAAAGAGAGATATTTGAGCAGTATTTTTCAGTGGATTGTAGACTGTCAACTCTATTTGTATAGTTAAAAAATCAGGATTATGGAGTTATTATAGAAGCTTCTTGACTATAAGTGAAAAGAAGAAGAAAAGATAAAACCAAAATGTGTATGTGTGCGTGTATGTATGTATGTATATATGTGTGTGTGTGTGTGTGCGTGTGTGTGTGTGTGTGTGTACAGGTATGTGTGTATATGAGTGTGCATGTGTGAGTGTACAAGTGCGTGTATAGGTGTACACGCATGTGTGTATGCTTATCTGTGTGTGTACATATGTGTATACCTGTGCACATATTTGTGTGTATACTTGTGTAGGTATGTATACATGGTATTTGTGTGTATGCATATGCTTATGTGTATATGTATGCACCTATATTTGTGTATGTGTGTGTCTATATGTGCTATTTATTTAAAACAAATTTTTTCAGTCATAAAGGAGAACAAAATTACATTGCTTACAGAAAAATGAATGCAGCTGGACATTGTCATAGTAAATAAATTAAGTCAGACTCAGAAAGTCAAATATGATGTCTTTTCTCTCAGTTGTGGATCCTAGAATATATATAGTCATGTGTGTGTATATTGCACCAACTTAGAAGTGAAACTGTGTCATGAAATGAAGGAGGACTAATAGGAGAAAGAGGTGAGAAAAGGAATAGGTCAACACGGAGGGGAACATGCTCAAAGTTCACTGTTCACTTGCTGGAAGATGTCCTTATGTGACCCAGTTCTGGAAACAATGGGTATAAGCCAATAGCAACAATGCAGAAACAATTATACTTGTATTTGATTACCTTGTATGAGTTTGGGTTTCCATTTTGAACTTGGGAGTCAGTTTCCAACCACCTCTTCTGAGCTCAGAGGTTCTTGAAAGGCAGCCATGTCTTAATGAGGCCAGCATGAGGTGAGAGAGGGCACTTCTCCTTCCTCTCACCCAACCGGAAACACATCACTGAATCTGTAAAATCTGTACTTTAACTGAAGTTCCTACAGCATTGATGGAGACATTCGGGTTCAGAAAAACACTAAATCCTTTAGTGAAACACACAGAATTGAGTTAATATGATTTATGTCTCCCATCACCCAGCCAGCCGGTGCTTTGTAGTGATCTTGATTAAAGAAAGATTATGGAATAGCTACAGCCCTGCCTCATTTGCATTTAGTTCAAAAGGAATGGCCCAAACGAAGCTAAATAGGCATTTAGGTATAAGAAAAAGATTCTTCTTTTGCTTTCATTAAACATGAACATGAAACAACTTGCCAAAAATTCGCACAACATTATTTTAGGACTAGAAAGTGAATTTGGCATGAATAATTTCCGAACTGATCGCGCTAATTGTGCTTCCTCTGAACAAAGAAATGTAATAATCTCTGCCCCCAGTGCATCAATCTCCAATTGTGTGCTTTAAGTTATTCCTGGGTTGGAGTGTTGAGTGGTGCATATTTTAACCACATGTGGCTCTCCAGCCCACCTCTCAGAAAAGGAAAAAGAGACTAGTTTTCATATGTGATCCTATGGTATTTATTTCTTTGGTTATCATTTCACAGGTGAAACATTCAGCCATTTGGAGCCAAGATCTGGATTCCCAGCAATATCCCTGCAGCCAAGCTCAACGTCTGACATGAATTATCTGCTCAGTGACAGATGAACAAACTGTTAAATGGATATAGTATTAAACTGAGTCCTAGTGATTTATTCCTATACCCATAGCTCAGCGCATGTCTCAGCCTTCATCAGAGAAGCTTCTTTGTTCAGTAGATGACAATGAACATGGAGACCCACAACTGGTCAAGGTATGAATGAGACACTGTTCAATGCTCAGCCCCAAACTGAGCATCTATTTCACAGTCTTTGATATCATCAAAGGAAGAATGGCCAGAGAGATTGTACATTCCAGAAGTGGTGAACAACTGCAAGAAAACAGTGATTTCTACACACAACAGATCAGTAAAAGAATGAACTCACAGCAGTTGTGACAGCATGCATATGACCCATACAAGCTCAACACCAGAGAAAATTTCAGCCTGCATGGAGACATGAGCATGAAGTCTCATCTGTAACTCAGGAGTTAGTGGCAATTGACAGCTGCTGAGAGAAATCAGTTTTCTTTAAGGATGAGTCTCTTGGTGGGTCAACCATGGTCTAATAGATGGCCACATACCTGAGAGTAGATAGGCAGTACAGATTGGATTTGATGGGTTTATAAAAAGAAAAACAGAAAAATTAAGAAAGGGAGGGAGGGAGGGAAGTAGACTAGATCTGTAAGGGGTTGGGGGGAATGTGTGTAAATATGATTAAAAGACATTGACTGTAATTCCCAAAGAACTAATTATTTTAACAGAAAGGAAAGAGATAAAGAGAGGAAAGAAGGAAGAAACAGAATCAGAAGCGGAAGCCAAAGCAGATGAAGAAAGGAGGAGGAGGAGAAGAAAAGAAGGAGAAGAAGAAGTGAAGGAGGAGGAAGAGATGATGGAGGAGGAGGAGATGAAGGAGGAGATGAAGGAGGAGGAGGAGATGAAGAAGGAGGAAGAGATGAAGGAGGAGGAGATGAAGGAGGAGGAGGAGGAGATGGAGGAGATGGAGGAGGAGGAGATGAATGAGGAGGAGGAGATGAAGGAGGAGGAGAGAGGAGAGGAGGATAGAAAGAGAGCAGGTATTAGGAGCCTATGATTTCACAAGACAGCATGTATCCTAGTAAGTCTTAATAGTCAATTTGAAACAGCCTAGAGTCAACAAAGATGGGCAACTTGAGTGGATGATTACACAGATCAGATTGGCTTGTGATCGTATCTATAGTGATTACCTTGATTGCTAATTGAAACAGCAGGATCCGGCCCACTGTGGGCAGCACCACTCTCTGGGCGGTGATCCTAGGCTGTATGCGAATTCTGGCTATTCATGAACTTGTGAGTAAGCTATCAAGAAGTATAACTCCATGGTTTCTACTGTACTCTTGACTGTGTGTCAGTTTCTGCTTGAGTTATTTCTTCATGGAATAGCAAGTTTTCTTGTTTTCAAGTTCTTGCTTTCTGCTCCTGGAATGACTAAGTGAGGTACCGTAACCTGGATGATTAAGCCAGGTGAATCCTTGCCTCTTCTCAGTTGCTTTTGCCCAGAGTGTCTTATCATAGCAACAGAGATGAGACTGGGACAGCAAGATACGCTTATTTCAGTCTCAATATCAATATATATTTATAGCAATAAGGTTATATGAACAGTCGACTAACCTTAAGATGGGATAAGTGATAAGAAAGTCAATAGAGGTTAGTTGAGAAAGACCTTTACAGACTTGCGGTTCTTGCCCAAGCAGGTCATCCCTGGTACCTAGTGTATCTCCGTTTCTCCTCTAGTATACTAAAGGAGTTTTCACATTTGTTTATCATTTCTTTCTAGTCTACTGAAAATGAAAATGGCTTGTATGAAAATTTTCTTTGGTTTTAATCACTAGAAAAAAATGACAATGAGTGTTAAATCTATAATATTATGACTTAACAATGTACCCAAATTACAGGTTTTTTTCGGTACTCAATAAAGTTTAGATGTGATAATGTAATAGGAGATGTTCCAAATAAAATGCATTTATGAAGCAAAAAATGCACTAAATAATTTAATATACTTTCCAAAAGGTTTCTAAAATTAACATCAACCTGTCACTTTACAACCTGCCAATATACACACACTAGTGGCTGAATATAAAACAAGATGTTAAAATATAAATGGCAGAGAGTATGTGACTGGTTCACTGGGTAAAAGTGTGTGTGTGTGTGTGTGTGTGTGTGTGTGTGTGTGTGTGTGTGTGTCTGTATCTAGAGAGTCCTTACTAATACTGTACTCAGAATTCAACCAATGGTACCATTTGCAGAGCTTCTCCAAACGTTAGGAGGTTGTACACAGCTGGAGTAATTAGGTCACTGTAGATAGATCCTTGGGGATACCATGTCCCTAGCCCTGCCCACCCCACAGGTGTGGTATCTTTTTCTGCTTTCTGTCAGCTATGCGTGAACAGTTCTGTGCCACACACACACCCTTATTGCCATGATACATTTCACGGAGCAGGGGCTGTGACAGCCTGCTCTGAACCTGCCAGAACCATGATCCAAACCACACCCTTCTCCTATAAGTTCTTCCTGACGGTTTCATCACAGTGACAAGCCAGCACACGGGACAGGTGAAATTCACATGCTTGCTTAGAGTTCCCAGAAGCAGGAGGACAGTTCATCCTTGGTGTCAAGGCTTTGTGGGCCTGCAGGGTCCACTGCATGTTTCAATATTTAGTAGAAAGAGGAAGGAGAGGGGTTTTCTATGAACACTCACTTGAGGGGCAGTGACTAGGGGGTAGCAGAAGTCAGTTAAAGAATAAAATCATCTGAATTTCATGTGTCTTCTTTACTTAGCTATATTAGTTACTCTTCTACTGCTGTGATGACACACCATGGCCAAGGCAACGCATAGAAGGACGTGTTTACTTGGGACCTGTGGTGCTAGAGGACTAGGAACCCATCACCATTATAGGCGAGAACATGTCAGCATCAGCAGGTAGGTGGGCACTAGGGCAGCAGCTGAGGTGTGAGCACCTCCTTATTGGAAACAGAGAGAGTTAACTTGAAGTGGTCTCAGTCTTTTGCAACCTCAAAGCCTGCTTCCAGTGACACACTTCCTCCAGCAAGGCCACATCTCTGAATCCTCCACAAATAGCCACCCATTGGGAACCACTATTTGAATGTCCAGGGTTAGTATGAGACATTACATTCAAAACACATTAGTTGTGGTGTCTCTAGGAAAACCCCAGACTTCCCTGAACTGATTCATAAGCAATGTTTCCCACTCAACAACAGGCCGAAATGCTTTATTTATAAAAAGACTGAACAGGGTAGTTCTGTAAATGTTGTTCTGAGAGCCAGGCAAGGACTGTGAGGAAGACCTCAAAGTCACAAACTCATCTTTATCTCCTTGATGTACACATATATTTAGTAAGTCTTTCTTGTTTGTATGTTTAAAAAAAAATAGACAGTTGTTAGAATCGCTCACTGCATTGCTGGAGAGCCACTGCATTAGTATGCATGCTTAGGGAGTCAAGATATCTTTTAGAGAAAAGAGGGCATGGGTGTATGCTGCAAGTGATCCTCCCCAGAGTCACTGAAGGCAAAACCCACTATGATGTCAGCTTTTCCGAGTGAGGTGAGCCTCTTTGGGCTGTGTTTACCAGCATCCTGCTCTTTCTAATTAGAAATAAATTTGTAAGAAAGGCAGCTCAGCAACTTTTCTTAAAACTTTGTCGGTGCCTAATTTTAAGGCGAGAACTTTTTCATTCTGCTATGAGGAAAGAGGGATTCCCCCAAGGTGTCTTTAAAATATGCTATTTCCTTGTCTCAGGGGACAAAGAGAAATAGGCAAATCCTAGTGTTTGTCTGCAAAGTTGCTCTGGGTTGGTCTGATGTGAAGGTCTAGTCGAAGCAGCAGGACACTCCACTCGACAAAAACCTTTTATCAGCAGAAAGGAAGCAGTAAGCACAAAAGACTAATCAAAAAGAGTATTTTCTGCAGGGAGCACTGCTTATAATAAAACACTCAACATTGCTTAGCACTTGTGCAATTAGACACACAACGATACCAATTGCTGTGGACTGGCGAACCTCGTAAAATACATAATATCAGTAAATATAAATGTCCATTTGGTAAAATACGCATGCACAGCCATACACATTCTTTTTGTACATAAGGACAAAGATCACTGGTGTGGAAACAGTGACTGGGTCAAGTGGGTAAGTCTTTCACACCATTAGCACCCTAGTTAGTTCACATCTCTAAAGTTCACTATTTTAAAACCACTGCTGTTTTCTGAGTGTCCTTCCCATTTTCCTGGGGTCCCTGTTGGGAAGGAATCAAGTGTGCAACCAACTCACAGTTCTAAAGCTAGTACTTGAGGACACATTAGCCAGGCTGGGAAGATGGCTCAGTTGGTGAAGCACTGGGTGAAGCATGAAGACCTGCTTTTATTACCCCAAAGTTAGAAACAACAAAAGAAGCCATGTGTGGCAATATGCCTCCTGTCTTCTAATCACAGGGGGAAACTGAGGCATCGGGATCCCCTAAGGCTTGCTGTGTATCAGTCTGGATGAATCTACAGTCTAGATGAATCCAGGTTCAGGGAGATGGGCTCAAAAAAATAAGACTCTGGGTAATTGAGGAGCACACATTTCACTGACTTCTGGCTTCGACATGTGTGTGCACACATGTGATCACACACAAGCATGTAAACACAGATGCACAAGAAACACTGGTCATCTATGTGTTTCAGATGATGAAAGAGCATGCCAAATTCCCATGGGCACCTGTTATGCCTTTGCTTGGTTAAAAAGCATCAGACAACCTCCACAGCAGCCACCTCTGAGACGCCTCATATGTAAGTAATGCCAGGCAGAGCAGGAGTTCATAAAAGTGGGTATTCTGAAATGGGCAGAAGGCACAAAAGAGCCCAGAAGCTTGAGTGAGCTGTGGTAGGCCATGTCTGTGATGCCACAGTCCCCTCCTGGTACAGCAATGAAGCTGGAGGCTGGCAGAACCAAAGGTGTGCCCACTTGCTCTTCCACTGGTGTTCATTCTGGCAAGTGGTCCACATGAGGTGGATTCAGACTCTGAGGAAATCGACAGATGGTTTTATGGGGATGATGGAGCCTAAACAACAGCTTCTCTACCTTCCTGGTACCTTGGGGATGAGGACTGAATTACTTTTCTGACTCTGTCCACTGTTCCCTGAGAAGCTCATTAAGAGGTCCACGGTCCGAATGTTTGTTTGATGTGCTTAGAGTGAAGCGAGGACTGGAAGGAAGGACCCAGAGCGACAAGCTCACTTTCTTCTCATGGAAGCATACATACTTCATTAAAGATGCCACAGCTCAGGGTTCAGCTGTGGCTGGAAGGTCCCTGTGTCCTTCATCAAAGTGGTCACCATGACCTTTCCTGTGGCTGACCCACTGCTCTTCAGTATTTACATGCAACACATATGCACCCTTTCCAATGACGTTCTTTAAGAAAAACCATGGAGTTGGCTCAGCCAGTGAAGTATTTGCCTTACAAGCATGAGCAGAGTTTAAGCCCCATAAGCCACACACAAAAATCCAGGCATGATGGCACATGACTAATGCTAGCACACTGGAGAGGCAGCGACAGGCAACCCACTGAGGCTCAGTGGCTGGCCAGGATAGTCATACTGGAAATTCCTATGCCACTGACAAACTGTGTTTCAAAAGCAAGCAAGAAATCAAACCAACCAAACCAAGACAGATGGTTCCTGAGAAACAAGACCCAAGATTGAGCTCTGCCTTCCACATGCACACACGTGTATACACACCCTCCAACAAACATGCACTCCTCACAGGAAGGTATATACATACATGACACACATAGAAGAAAGGAAGGAGATAAGGAAGGAATCCAAGCAAGCATATACCTAACTCAAGCAGCCAGGAGAGCAGAGAGCACATAGCCCTAATTTCTAGCTCACCATAGCAAATAGCAGCATCACCTGCCACACCGTGAGAGGCAAAATGCTAGGCATTGTAAGCAATCTGTGCCTGCTGTGCCCTATGGTCACCAGAGCGAAAAGAGAAGTATGGCATGGCCTGGAGTCATCATGGGGAGTGAAGAGCAGTTCAGTTCTGGTTTCAAACCCTCCCTGTGCTGTAAGGAAGCACAGTCACTTCTGTCCGTCAGCCTCGGTTGCCATACGATGACATCATTATTTGTTACCATTGCATACTTCTCTAGGAAGACGAAAAGGAAATTTCTAATTTAGCAATCATGCATTAATTGAGAACTCTAGTTGAAAATCTCTCCGTTATTGTTGTGTCATCGTGATGTTGGCTTAGCACTCAGGAGGGTGGCGTTGTGCAATTTATCAAAACTCTTCCATGACTTATGATGCTTTGACTCTTGGGGACTGTGCCTCCGTGTTTAGTTAGTTCCCAGTAGTGGAAATAAACAGATTTTTGTTTTGATCCCAAGTGTGGGATGGGGAACAGACTTGTGAGACAGGTGATGTTTATCCACTAGAAGATGAACCTCCTCGTGTGGGGCCTTGGTTTTGCCAGCTGAAACACATTTTAGTGCAAACGCTGAGAGGATATATACATAAGCTCAAAACAGGAGGCGGGGCTTTTTGGGTCTTGGATTGTTTGGCTGGTCATCGCTCCACTTTGAGATGCTCCTAGAAAAAACGCTCCAGAGAATGTTTTGGGGCTCCAGGTTCCAGCTGCTGTTCCAGGTTCCAGCAGCGACTTTGGTTGAATTGCTGGTCTGCTGAAATCCTGTCAACTACATCAGGGGAATCGCTCCCAGGAACTGCACCCCAAAAGGTCTAATTCTTTTGTTCCCATTAAACTCATTTCTCTCCTATCTAGGGTAGGTGCGTTAGAAGGGAGGTATAAGCCATCAAGGAACCTCAAATAAAGTAGCTTTGGAAAAGGTCAAAGCCTACAATTCCCAGAGATCATAACACTAGTCTGTGACTCTAAGTTTGACACACAGTCACTAACCAATAGCCGTTGAGAGTCCTGCTCAGAGCAGGCATGTCAGTTGTTACAGGGTGCTGTATCTTTCAAGGCTACCCTCACAACAATTATGAACATGGCACAATGGTATGTATGAGAAGCCATAATGAAACCCACTTTTTGTGTACTAATTCAAAAGATTAAAGGGCAAATAAACATTTAATCAAATAAAGGCCCCCCCAATAAGAGTTAATGCTCAGCCAAGTTTTAGATCCATTGGTATGAACCTCCCATGAAGTTTAATCTAGGATTTTCTTTTGAGAAACACAAAGAAGTTATAGAAAATTACAGAAAACTAGATCCTCTGAACTAGATCCCTGTTCGTATAAAAGGCACAAATTTACTATCCTCTCAAAATGAGGTGAAAGGGTCATATCTTCCGTGTATGTGTGCTGTTTAGGAAACTACCACATGGGTTAAGGTTAAGTAAGACAGGGGGGCGGGGGGCACAGGAGAGTATGAACTTTGACTTTTCATCTGGATGTGAAGCCTTTTTAAAAATATTTATTTATTTGTTATTATGTATACAGTGCTCTGCCTGCATGCACACCTGCAGGCCAGAGGAGGGCATCAGATCACATTATACCTGGCTGTGAGCCACCATGTGGTTGCTGGGAATTGAACTCCTGACCTCAGGAAGAGCAGTCAGTGCTCTTAACCGCTGAGCCATCTCTCCAGCCCCAAGCCTTTTGATGATAGGATCAACCTGAGTGATGTATAACCCAGTGTCTTGTATCAGGCCCTGGAGATGACGGAGGTAGTTTGTATAATGATTTGAATCGTAAGGGGAAAAATTAATTGTATCTTCTTCACCAGTTGCCAAGTGCTACAGCTTCATTGGATTAAAAACACACACACACACACACACACACACACACACACACTCAGCATTCCCCATAGGAAAGCAAGTTTCAAGTTAATATATGGTAATGCTTTACACAGCTTTATTAATCTAGAGGCAGGATAGATCTGGAAGCAAGAATCAACAAGCTGGAAAAATGGCTTCCGGCTATTCATGGGCTGTGTGATCCAGGCAGGACCCTTTCTCGGTCTGTTCTTTGCCCTGCTTCTCTAATCACGGAAGTAAAGTATGCACACCTTTGTTTTGGGCACACACCATAAAAGTGAATGAGACTGCATCTGGAGAGCTCTGAGCTCTTGAAGGGCTTTGTCATAACACTTATGCATATACACACAGACATACTTTATTTCTCTTTGTACGTTGCCAACCTAACAAAGAGGGAAAGTGTTAAGTCAGAAAATGTGTAATTCTACTCTCCCATTATCCTTAAGATCAAAGCATTTCTCCCACACGGAGCTGCATGAATGTCACTGTGACGGTTTCTGACAGCTTGCCATTGGAAAGGGGGCTTGGTGTTTCCCACAGCTGGTGAACTCACACACCAAGTGTTCCATGGGAGTGACTCCATGTGGGGCTCAGGGAGGGCCTCAGACAGTTTTCAAATGGACCCCATCAAATCCCTGTTGTGTATCCTCTTCCCTGCAAATTGCTTTGGTGTTTAATTGTCGAAGCCATGTGTGTTTCAAGGGAAATTGAATCCATATGTTTGTGAATTATTTGGACTGAGCTCATCACATTGTTGTTTCGCAAGTGCCGTTCATTGTCCAGAAAGAATCCCCCAGTGCCTCTTCATACACCGCCCCATGCTTGTCAACATCCTTCAAGCAAGAAGCTTTCGCAGCCTCGCAAAGCCCACTATCCACACTCTCAAGGCCACTTTCCCCTCCATCATAACTATTTCAGTTTTAAAAAACACAGCCTTCTTGCGCCTGGGACGTGTCTCAGTTGGTGAAGTTCCTGCTGGGCAAGTACAAAGACCTGAGTTCAGATCCCCAGCAGTCACCTAAGACGCTGAGTGTCCTGACGGCAGGCAGGTGCAGATCGGCGTCCTTGGAACTCACGGACAGTCAGCGCAGCCAATAGCCAAGGTCTAAGTTAGGTGAGTGACTATCTCCCAAAGTAAGATGGACACATCAAACTCTCCTCCGTGGGCATAGGGATATACAAAGACAAACATGGACACCCTTTAGCCTTCTGGCATGGAAGTCAGACAAGAAGATAATTTACTTAAGGTTTCCCAAATGTCTCCCACAAAAACAAACAAAAAAACAAACAAACAAAAAACCAGCATGAAAACATAATTAGGTTAACAAGTCTCTTTCATTGATTTCTCATGATCTTAATTTTTTTAAAAGAAATGTGAAGGTGCCAAGTTTTCCTGGATTGATTGATTGATTGATTCATTCATTCATTCATCAAACACTGAATGAATGTCTACAGAACACTTCAAAGATGTGCACCATCTCTCCAGTACCTGGGTCTGACTTCTGATCTCAACCTCGCCTAGGCTTTTTCTATGACCCTACAGCACCTGATAACATCCTCTTTTTCCTTCTTATCTTATTTTAAATCAAGATATATTTGTTGAACCTAAAGATTATGCTGTTGCCTAGAGAATCCTCGGGGGACTGCACAGAGTTACCATAAAATAATTAAAAGGCATGTTTTAATCTAGAAACACATTCTAACGTTGCTTGCCTCTGATAGGGGTCTTTCATGTTAGAAGACCGGTGGAGGCAAAAGGTCATCCAGAGCAGCATAGCCCATGCTAGGTTCCGGACTTCACTGCCAATGCCGCTCCATGCTCTCAGAAGAGACTGTCCTGCGGGGCCTCAGTTGTAGGGAACCCTGAAGCCATCTATTTAACTTTTCCAAAAGTAATTAGAATAAAAATAAATTTCCTCTTGGTATCTTGAGATAGATGTGACACTCGTCAGACTGCTTAAACATGAGGGGAAGGATGATGTGTGTTTGGCCTCAAAGTCTGGTACCCATTGGTGGACCGCTGTCACCACTCAGCGCTAGAGCATGGGTACAGAAATCGACTTCAGCGAGGGGATGTTTGAATTGCCTTTTACAAGATAAAGAGAATGCCACAACTAGCAGAAAGCAAAGAGAGCAAATTATATAGGTGCAGTAGTAACAGCCATCAGGAAAAGTCAACGCTGACAATTACAAAATCTCATCACCTGGGTTGCATCAGTCATAAGGAGTATGAACACATGAAAACACAAATTTTATCCATGCCATCTTTGAAGTGCTGGGCTTCACCGCATCATGGCACATCCATCCCAGCCAATCCAGTCATTTGCAATTCCTACAAGGGTCAGAACAGAAGAGTCAGCAGGAAGCCCCGGCCTCCTGCATCTCTGGACATGGCTACTAGTGAGTGACCTTTGATCTTTTGCCAAGAGCTGAGTTGGAACAACTCAGTTCAGTGTTTGCCTGACCTAAAAACTCATCAAGAGATCAGATCATAGTCTAGGAATTATACAGGAAGAGGCTGAGGAGATGGCCCAGCCCGTGAAGTGCTTGCTGTAACAAGCAAGAGGACCTGAATTCAATGCCAAGCACCTCTACAAAAAGATCACAGAATGCATATGTAATCCCACACCTGGATGGAAAGAGACAGGACTCCTGGGCTCAGTGGCCAGCTAAGCCACATTGGTGAGCTCTAGGTTTCAATAAATACTACTACTACTACTAATAATAATAATTTATAATAATAATAATAATTATTATTATTATTATTTGTACAAATCACTGTTTCTCTTTTTTATGGTCATGGAGCTTAGTTTTAGTGAGAGAAGCTCTCACTGGTATGTTTTGAGTGTATTCAATAATAATATTTAATAATAATAATAATTATTATTATTATTATTGAGGAAGATACAAGTTATTGATCTCTGGTTCCCACATAAGCAAACCCTCAACATGTGCACTCATACCTACATACATGTGTGCATACACATACAAATACAAACTCACAGGATCCACACATTGGTAAAGTAATGAGCACTAAGTTCAAACACGATTTAAAAATGGACCCATTTTAGGGCACAGAGCTAAACAGAGTTCTCAATGGAGGAGTCGTGAATGGCCAAGAAGCACTTAATGCTCACTGTCCTTAGTCATCAGGATCAGGGAAATGCAAATCAAAACGACTCTGAGATTCCATCTTATACCCATCAGAAGAGCTAAGATAAAAACTTCAATTGACAGCATATGCTGGTGAGCATGTGGAGAAAGGGGAGCACTTCTCCATTGCTGGTGGGAGTACAAACTTGTACAATTACTTTGGAAATCAATCTGGCACTTGTTCAGAAAATTGGGAATATCTCTACCTCAAGACCCAGCTATGCTACTCCTGGGCATACACCCACCATACAGCAAGAACAGTTGCTCAGCTATGCTTGTGGCAGCCTTATTTGTAATAGCCAGGATCTAGAAACAACCCAGATGTCCCTCAACTAAAGAATGGACAAAGAAACTGTGGTACATTTACACGATGGAATACTACTCAGCTATTAAAAACAAAAAAAATCATGAAAATTTCAGGCAAATGGATGGAACTAGAAATGAGTGAGGTAACCCAGATCCAGAAAGACACACATGGCATGGAGTCACTTATAAGTGGATATTAGCCATATAGTACAGGATAACTGTACTACAATTCAGACTGGAAGAAACTAAGTAACAAACTAAGAGTCCAAGGGAGGACGCTTGAATCTCACTGAGAAGGGGAAACAGACAGAGGAAGTGCTTGAAGAGAGGGAACAGGATGGAAGAGCGAGCGCTGAGGGAAATGAGGGTGAGGGCCAGATGTGTGTGTTGGGAGACAGAGGGCTTGCAGAGAAAAGAGAAACCGTGGGGGGTATCTCTGAGACAAGCTGGAGACGTATGGCTGGGTATCCTCCTGAGAAGATATGGGGGTGACTCTAGTTGAGACCCCTAGTAGGTGGTGACATGAAAACTGAAGAGGCCACTCTCTAACCAGACAGAACCCCTAGTGGAGGGAGGGGAACACAGAAAACTGCAAACCAAAACTTACCCTGCCTAAAAGACATGCAGGGATAAAGATAGAGCAGATATTGAGCAAGGTCCATCTAATCCCTGGCCACACTATGCAAGAGATCCAACACTGACATTATCAACACTCTGCTATGCTTGCAGACAGGAGCCTAACATAGCTGTCCTCTGAGAGGACCCAGCAGCATTTTGAAAAAGATGCTGAGACACACAGCCAGATATTGAGCAGAGCACGGGGAGCACTGTGGAAAAGTGGGGCAAAGACAGAAGAACATGGAGGTGACAGGAGCCCCACAAGAAGACCAACAGAGCCAGCTAACCCGGGCCCAAAGGGGCCTGTAGAGTCTGAAGCACCAACTAAGGACCATGCATGGACCTAGGTCCTCTGCACAGATGTAGCCAATGGGCAGATCAGGCTTTACGTGGGCCCACTAGTAAGGGGAGCAAGGGCTGTCTCTGACGTGGACTCTATTACCTACTTTCAATCACTTCCCCCTGGCAGGCTCATCAGGTCCTGATGCAACTTGATGAGCTGGGGTGGGTGGGTAGGAGGGTTCCCCTTTTCTGAGGCATGGGGTGAGGGCCATGAGGAAAGGAGAGTAGGACTGGGAGGAGAGGAGGGAGGGGGCTATGACTGGGATGTAAAGTGAATAAAGGAATATATTAATATAACCATGAACCCATTTTAACAAATGTGTAACTCCCATTTATGGATGTCACTTGGAGCAAATTCCCGTAATGAAATTGACCATGTGTCCAAGTTTAGCAACAGTTCAGAAGGCAGGATTTTTAGCTACCTGGAAGTTAAGACAGCTAACTTTAAACCTTTACATAACATGGATAGCACTAAAGTCTGATAGACAGTAGATTTATCTGAATGATAAAATTGCAAGTGATTATAATTAGCAATGAGTAATAGCTACCATTAATAATTACAGCTATTACTAAATTAATTTTATCACTGCCCACCTCACATTTACACTGAAATTTAAAATATAAGGTTCAATTTGAAGAGGCAAGTAATAATGATAATAACAGTAAAATCGAGTCTTGAAGGGTCTCATTATACTGAGGAGTAGATATCCCGCTGCTCAAATAATAGCCGCCATATGCATATTAATATACAGCCATCCACTGTCTCTAATTTAAAGTGCAGTCTAATGTGAAGGTGCTAGATCTGACTCCTACCACAAAATCCTAAAGGTTTTTCCTGGCTTCCAAAATAACAATTAAAACCTCATTTTGGAATAGACACAAGAGAATCTACTGTAGTAAATTATTCTGATGACCTCCCCACAAAAGAAGGAAGGAGGGAAGGAAGGAGGGGGAGGGAAGAACAAAGGGAGGAAGAAAGGAAAGAAGGGAGGAGTGGAAGAACAGAGGAAAGAGAGATGAAGGGAGGGAGGGAGAAAGAAGTAAACAAAAATGTTCATCAACAGGATAAATGTTAAATAATGGCAATATATTAGTTCTTTCTGCTACAATTTGCCCACTGCTACACTTAATAGTCTTTTTGTTCTCTCTCTCTCTCTCTCTCTCTCTCTCTCTCTCTCTCTCTCTCTCTCTCTCTCTGTGTGTGTGTGTGTGTGTGTGTGTGTGTGTGTGTGTGCGCGCGCACGCGCACCATGGGATGCAGAGGTCAGAAGTCAGAGGACTATCTGTGTGACTCAGTACTCTCTTCCACCATGTGGGTTCCAAGGATCAAACTCAGCTTGTCAGCTTGGCAACAAGCACCCTTACCTTCTGAGCTATCACACTGGCCAGTAATGCTTAATCTTGATTGTCAAATTGATTGTAATTGACAGACCTAGGAACTTAGTAAGCTATATCTTTCCATGTGCCTAGGAGGATGTTTTCAGTAAAATGAATTAACTAATTAGCTAATAGGGGTAGAGCCTATGAATGTGAGGTGTACCAGCTCATTGGCTAGGAACCCAGAAAAAAAGGGCTAATGAGAAAGCTTTAGAATACCCTCACCTTCTAATTGCTATATGTCTTATCCTGCCCCACCATACCTTCCTGCCATCATGGACTAAACTCTGAAACCATGAGACAGGACAAATCTTTCCTCCCTTGCATTATGAGTCTTGCTTATATTTGGTCACAGTGATGAAAATTAACTCACGCAGCCATGGAAAAGAATGGACCATTACGTTTCTAGTTTTAAAGATGCCAATTATATTATTAAGTGAAAAATTAGAGTAAGTAGTCTACTGTGTACTTTATTTCATTTATGTTGAAAATAGAAGGAGAGGAAGAAGAAGAAAAAGAAGAAGAGGAGGAGAAGGATGAAATAAAGAAAGGGGAGAGAATGAAGGGAAAAGGAAAGGATTTGAAGAAAGAAGAAAAATCTGAGTGAGGGGGAAGGAGGGAGAAAGGAAGGAGGGAGGACAGGAGGAAAAGAGGGAAGGAGGGAGGGAGGAAAGGAGGAGGGAAGAGAGGGAGAAATAGAGGGAAAAGGGCGGGGGATCAGGCAGGCAGGAGAGAATAACCCGACCACCTGTTTGCACAGCATGGAAGAGCTTGTGGCTGTGCATGGTATGAGGCAGTACTCTTCTGGAGAAGAAATTCTAGCAGGAAGACAATTAATGACATATTTACAAATCCTTGTTCTTCTTTATTCATTGCAGAAATTTCTAATGTCAATGGATATAGATTTTTTCAAAATGAAAAGCAACTGGAAAACCAAGATGGCCCACAGATCGTTGGTTTGGCGTGTAGAGAACAGCTTCTGCTTTATTGGCAACCCTCCTCTCTTCATTGGATGTCGAGGTGCTTAGAAAAGCTAAATGTTTGTGTCATTTTTCATTATTTTCAAAATGCTTTCATGTGCACACCACTTACTTCAATCCTCTGAGCAAAAAAAAAAAAAAAAAAGTATTCGGATTATTTTACTTAAAAGGAATGAATACATTTCTACAATCTACTTTCACTTCCCAACAAATACCAAGGCAGAGAGCAGCCGTGTAGTACGTGTGAGGCCCTGCGTTCAACCCCCAGCCATGGAAAACAAAGAAAGCTACCAAGGTTGACTTGACTGTAACAGATTTCTACTGAGAGAACATGGGTTTCTCAGGTTACATTATGTTGGCAAACTGTCCTGTGATGTTTGGGGTTGTTGAGGCTAAACTCAAGATATGAGGAGGGCTCCAGGATGTTTGTTTCAGGTGTCCTCAAAGGCGCTTTGTGTGGGAGCAGAGTACTCCTGGCTCGGTGTAAACAACAGCAATAATAATGTGCCATTGAGAACGTCAACTACTTCCAATGGATGTTCTATAGTTTATCTCTTGATGTAAAGGTGCCTACTGTGGGGGTGAAGACTGAACTGCCTAGACCTCCCAACCGGGAACCTTAGTAGCTTTTGAGGCTTCCCTGGTCATTTCTGCTGGACATGCCCAGCTTTATGTTATCTTCCTGCTGCTGTTTGTTCCTTCACTTGGAAGCCTCACCTGAGGGGACACTGCTCTCCCTCGGTCTCTCCAATGGGAACTCCAGCTGGCTGCCTCAGCTTCCCCAGTGGATTTCTGTAGGAGGTATGCAAGCTTCCAGTTTAATCCCCTCACGCTCTTGTTTGCTCTCTCAGTTAGGTTGCTCAGGCGGTTTTGCATGGCTGTTTTCAGGCTGTACTGCTCCTCTCTGCTGTTTGATGTTTATCCTTTGGCTTCAGCTTCGGCTTGCTATGTACTTGACAGACTCACTCAACCTAGATCCTTCTGCAGACATATAGCAGGAGTGTTACACAGGGATGCCATGTGGAGAATGCGTTAGCAGCATTCAGACCAACCTTTTCCAGATTGCCAGAAGACTGCACACTTAAAGTTTACCCATGCTACTTAAAATCCTGAGTCAATAACATGTCACGAGGGTTAGGGGCATAGCTCGGTGGTGAAGCACTTGCCTAGCATGCACTATGCCCCAGGCCCAAGACCCAGTCGTAAAAGCAAGCAAGTCCCACATTCCAAGTAACACATTCGCTAAAAAGACTGAGACGCACATGATTCCTACTTGGTAGAAGTAACTTACTAACAAGAATAAATTAATAAAAAATAAAAAAAAAAAAGGAAAAAAAAAGAAGTAACTTACTAGAAGCAAACTGTTTTTAATGTGTGCTGAAGTCTTTACGAATGATGAGCATTAAAGTCCTGGCTGCAAACACACTTCTGTTAGCTTGTGAAAGAAACCCGCTCAGTTTTCTTACTCAGTCTTATGGAAATGGCACTTCTTGTTTTGCCATATAGTGTTAATAGACTGCTCTAGGCTCTTGTAGCTCATCACCCCTCTCCCAGCTCCCACAAATTCAAGGAAAATGGCAAAAGTTTGCTTGGATCTGTAAGGATAGGAAACGCATCATTGTGCTTCTTTTATTTGGGGGAAAGAAGAAAGTATGTCACAACGCTTTCCACGTCTTGCCTTATCCATGCATGTATTAAGATGGGTCAATGGGGGCTTGGAGAAAGGGCACAGAGGTTTAGAGTCCTTACTGTTCTTCTCTAGGACCCAGGTTCCATTCCCAGCACCCTGCAACTCCAGCTCAAAGGGATCTGACAAGGCCTCTACGGACACGTGCACAGACATGACAGACGCTCTCTCTCTCTCCCTCTCTCTCTCTCTCTCTCTCTCTCTCTCTCTCTGTGTGTGTGTGTGTGTGTGTGTGTGTGTGTGTGTGTGATACACATTAATAAAAATTAAATCTTCATGAAAATGGGCAGATGGGTTTAAATGGTATTGTAATGCAAATCATGCTGCAAGTGAAAGGGTTGTGAGCATAAGGTGGCAGAGTACCTGCCATGTACCCATCACAGGAGGAACCGGGTACATTAGTGAGAGCTGATGGAGAAAGCCACTGTTTGGGATCACATTTTCCTCACTATTGTCATAATTTCTGGGATTGTTGTGATTGAAATATTCATTAAAATTTGCTATGAGGCTTCATGCTTTTTTTGTGACTTTACTCCTAGTGTCTAATACAGAGTCTGGCCCAGAACTTCTGTTGCTTAAATGGAGGGTAACAGAAAGATCTCAATAAAAACACCTTCCCAATCAAACACCTAGCCTGTGCTTCCAATGGTACAGGTAGGAACGCTGTGAACAGAGAGACAATAGGCCCAGAAACCTGCAGTCAAGCCATAGCAGCTCAACAGACTTGCTAAAGAAATGTGTTTCTTTGTGTATCTTGCTTTCTCTACCCTATGGCCAATAACTAAGTGGCAACAACCTACACAGGAAAATGATTGGTTAGGAGAAATCTCACTGTGAGCTGGAGAAATGGTTCAGTGGGTGAGTGCTTACTGTGCAAGCACATGGACCTAAGTTCAACGCTCACCCACCCAAGTTAAAAGTTAGGTGTGGCATTACAGGCCTGCAATCCAGTGCTGGGGAGACAGGAATACAGGATGCCTTGCTTTCATTGGCTAGCTAGCCTAGCCTCTTGGTGAGCTCTAGATTCAGGGAGAGACCCTACCTCAAAAGAGGGATGAAGAATAATTAAGAAAAACACTGACAACTGGCCTCCACATGCATGCACATGCACAGAGATGTGCATATGATCCCCCACACATGAGGCACAACATATATATCTATATATACACATATGTATGCATATGTATTACATGTTTCTAAAGACTTATTTTAATTGTGTGTGTACATGTGTGCCTATGTGTACATACATGTAGTGTCAATTGAGGCCAAAAGAAGGTGTCAGTTTTCATGAAGTTGGTGTTACACATGCTTGTGAACTGCCTAAGGTGTCCTGAGAATTGAGCTCCTATCCCTTGCAAGAGGACAACTCACATAGCCCCACCAAACATTAAAGTTAAAAAAATAATCCCTCTGGTTCTCTGTTACCTTCCCCCTATTTATATCCCATCCAACTGCCTCAACGGTGGGGCAACGACATCCTAAACTTTCAGTTTGACTGTCAGGAAGGGAGTTGGTTGTGAAAGTTTTCAAACAAGGAATGTTCTGGTGACCTGTATCAGTCCTGATTAAATCACTAAGCAAGCCTCTGAGTCACTCAGTGCTTCACAGTAACTGTTGCCAAAATTTGGTCATCATCAGGGACAAATCATTATAATGGCCCATACCCCTGACAGGAAGCAATGAGGACACTGCCTGACTTTGCAGTGTCTATTCCCTAACCCAGTAGTCCCATTGCCACTTAAAAAAAAAAAAGTGTTGAAGTAATCCAAGCTTGGAGGACTCTACAAAACATTAGGTGAATAATGTCCAAAACAGAACTCTGAGAACCTGGTGCTGACCAGAGGTCATGAGATGATGATTCAGCATAGTATGGTGACTTGGAATGGAGAGCACTGGGAAGAACTAAAAGGCCTCAGTTAAAGCACAGGCTTCAGTAAATCCGCCACCTAACAGTCCCAGCTAAGAGGATTGTAATAATGTAAAGGTGTTAACCCAGAGGGACAGAGGAAACAGGATGGAGTATGAAGAGACCCTGTTAATACTTGCACTGCTTTTCTGCAAAGCCAAAGCTATTAAAAAAATGAATACAGTTTCTTCCCAGTACTCGGGGAGGCAGAGGCAGGCAGATCGCTGTAAGTTCGAGGCCAGCCTGGTCTACAAAGTTAGTCCAGGACGGCCAAAACTACACAGAGAAAAAAAAAATAATAATAATAAACAAAATAGAAAGGGGGTAAAAGCACAAATGACTTAGTCATACAATATGTGTTCTTTTTTTTTTTTTTTTAAAGGATACCAAAATTGAATATCTAAGCTAACCCAATGTCCCCATCTGTTAAGATAAGAAAAGCAAGGCCCTGAGGTTCACCTGCACATGGACTACCTACAGTGGGAGCCACTATGATGTGCAAATCTGTGGTGGAGACACAAGAAAGAGAGAGCTGGACCAGTTTGAACACTGAGAGGCGGAGTCAGAGATTGAGGGTGGTTGGAAACACCTGATGTGAGTAGCCTGTACTACCACTTGAGGCCATGGTGAAGTCCTGATTCATGCTGCCACTGAGAGCCGTGTCTGGGTCTGTGGCTTTGCAGTAGCTGGGGTCTGTGCCAGTGTCTGTGGCCCATGTTACCACCAAAGGCCATGCAGATGTCCCTGGTCTGGCCTGTTGACTTGGACCATGCTGATGTCCAAAGACTGCACAGAGCTGGCTCCTCCCCTCACTGGCTGCAGCACTCAGGAGAGCTGGACCTCTACCTCTCCCTGGCAACACAGTAAGCTGACGCTGGTGGTGGGGACTCAGGCTAGTCAAAGGAGGGTCTAGCCATGGGAGAGCTGTTCCTGCCCCTTGTCTATCATGCGGTGGTAGGCCTCCAGCAGGCCTCCAACCTCCCCTGGGCAGCATAGTTGAGATGGCCCTGGTGGTACAGCCGCTGGTGAACCAGCCCCAAGGGTATAAAAGCGAGGGAACTGACCCTCCCCTTGCCATTTGTGTTCGTGGGTAAGCTAGCCAGAACAGTGCTGGAGAACTGGCTCTAGCAGCGTGGGTAGAGGAAAGCTGGCAGGCTGACTACCTCAGCTACCACCCAGGCCCAGAGCCAGAGCTTTGAGTTGGCCCACCCATCTAAGAGCTGCTGGAGCGCAGTGAAGGAGCCAGTCCTGCAGAGCCAAAGCTGCCGGATCTCCGTGGCACAGGGCTGGAACAGGACACTCAAGAGAAGTCCGGTGAGGATCCAGTTTTGACAATGCAGCCGAAGCCAGAGGCCTCTAACCAGGGTAATTAATTATTCATCGCAATGAACATTTGTGAGTAAAGATGTTTGGACAAAAGGCCGTGCATTACAACTTCTATAACAAGATGGTTTTTATTGGTTTTTTTTTTTTTTTTTTTTTTTTTTGGGGAGGTTGCAAGGGGAGAGGGCAGATTTGAAGGGATGGGGAGATAGGGTGAGGTTGGGGTGATGATGTGAAGTTTACAAAGAATCAATAAAATAGTAACTAAATTTTAAAAGGAAAAGCAAGACTCTTAGCCAAGTTCACAGTTTCCTGTTTTTAAAACTACACACATGTATCAGTTCCACCCAAGATAGCTACTTTCCTATACTTTGCTCCACAGAGAGCAAACAAAACATGTTTTAAAAGTTTGAGGGTTTTTATAATGTAGCTCATATACTGTGACAAGTAGCATACCCTCCAAGAAAGACTGATGTGCAAAATTGTAATATGTCAGGAAATTTGCTCATTAACTGCTTTTTTATTTGTTTTGTAGAGGAATTCATCCAAGTCCCTTAAATAGCAAGCTGTAATGAAATAGCTAGTTTTTAAGAAGTAATTTATGCCCTGAATATTGCTTTCTTAACAAGCTGTTCCTTGATTTAGACTTTCAATCCTATTTCCCTTTTCAAATATTTGTTGTTTAAAGTAAGCAAGTTATGGGAGATGTTATCCAACTGTATTAAAACTTCAAACAAACAGACAGCCCTACGGCGGGAAGGCCTTTAATTTTAATGACCGAGTTTCTGTTTTATACATAATGAAAATCCACACCCTAGCCTTGAATTCCCTTAACTTCTTAGTTAAATGGCACAGTTATGTTAAGTCTGCAGCTTCAGCTGTGCAACTTCGAAAAAAAGGAACTACAGTAGGTGCACCATTAATGGAGTCTGGGAAAAACACATTTCAGCAAAAATCCAAGATCAGAACTGATTTGAGGAATAGAAAAATTAGGGAGCCAGCAAGATAATTTATTGGGTAAAGGTGCTCTGTGCCAGATCTGACAACTTGAGGTTGCTCCCTGGGAGCAATGTTGTAGAAAAAAAAGTGTTGGAGCTTGGTCTGGTGTATTTTTATGCTAATTACTGCTTGCTGTCTTCTATGCCCCCACTTGTATCTTGCCTAAGAGCCTAACCTGTTTGACCAATAAAAGGCCATCACACCTGGGGTAGGGCAAATGGGATAGACATGGCTAAGGTTCCAGGGCTTGGGGAGACAGAGAGAATCTTGGGAGGAGGAGAGACCACTGGAGAAGAGACAGAGAAGGAAGAAGGCTGCACCATGGGTTAGGTGGAAGAGAAGCACATAGCCAGCTTGGATGGAGACTTGGCCCAGATGATGATAATTAGCAAGTATTTAGGATTATGGATGGGAGGTAGCTTGATAGAAATTATTAGAAGCAGATGGCACGGTATGGAATACCTGCCTCACTATGGGAAGTAGTTTGGGGGATTAATATCTGCCCTGCCCCACGTTAACTGGGGCTATTTTAAAATACAACAGGTGTCTGTGTCTTGATTGCTAGCAGGTTAGAAAATACTGCTGTAATAATAATTATAGGCTTAATAATAAACGTTATTAGGCCATACTGATAATTAACTGCAACAGAAAAGGACCAACACTCCCCTCATATTTTTCTATGACCTTCATATGCGCGCGTGCACGCACATACACACACACACACACACACACACACACACACACACACTGTTTTTAAAAAGGGAGTAAAAAAGTTGAAGAGAGATTCTCTTGTGAGAGAAATAAAACTTAGTCTAAGCATCATTTCCTATTTTAAAAGTCAACACGTTTAATTGGCGTCAATTTTAAATCACAGGTGCGTATTGTAGCTCATTCAATATTCTTCATGTACGCATGAGATACTCCCTTCCCCTGGTCACAGAACACTGGTCACAGGGACGGAAGCCAGGGTCTTCACACATGCTAGATAAACACTCCATTTCCAGCTCTGTTTCTGATCTTTGAAGAGTTTCATTATTTTAAATTATGTGTATTGGGGGGGCAGGGTATGTGCATGTGAGTCTATGGATCCATGAGAGCTGGAGTTAGTTACTCGTTGGCCTTCTGATGTGGGCTACTAGGAATTAAAGTTGGAGCCTCTGCGATAGCAGTCCATATTCTTAATTGCAGGGCCATCTCTCCAGCCTCTACCGCTAGGCCTAACTTTTAATCACATTTCCCTCTTCTTGCTGACAGGAGGGTATCTGTAACCTAGGTACCATTACAGGACTCCACTGGACTTCAGTGTTTGGAGTAAAATGTGACCCCAGGCAGGGCTGACAGAAGGCTTCTTGAAGACTTATCTATATTTGTTTTTAACATCTATTTCTTCCTGGGATTTCTCCTGTCGTAAGCACAATCCACCCACTGCTCACACTGTCATCATATGTTCACCCAGCTTTTCAAGTGTCTTGTATTTTCTGAGGCCAGTAGAATTGGGTCGTATATGTGACAGCATTGTCCCGCTACAGTGTTCAGGCAAGGATCATTCAAATTTTGCCTATTTTAAAGAAAGCTTTTCCTGGCATAGGCAGTGTCTCTTTTGTTTGTGCTTTTTATCCAGGCAGTCAAAATCTGTCTCCTCAAACAAGTGAGTGGAGGAAGATGTAGTTAATGCATTGCTTTCACAGAGGGAAGGGATGTCTCAGGGAGGCCCCTCAGCCAGTAATG